>NC_090996.1:33957464-34260494 GCF_041146395.1 Eulemur rufifrons
GAGCCCGGAACCACAGCGCCTTGGAGCACAGACCCTGAGACCACGATGCTGCAGTGTGTTGGGACAAGCGAGAAGGTGCCCGTGTCACTCACTGCTCTGGCTCCGGGCCCACCCTGCTTTGCCGGCCCCCTCCACAGTGCAGCGGAGCCTGTGGGCTCGGACCTGCTCCTGCAAGCTGAGCCGAGGCACCTCCCCAGCCTGCGGCAGCTGGAGCCAGTGCAGGTCTGAGGGTGCCCAAAACCGCACCCCGCCCCCAGCCTATACACCTGAGGCTGTTCAGAAGCAGAAAGAACCCAGGTTTCTGCCTCTCCTTTCAACTGTAAATGTGCTTTTCCAAAAAACTAAAAAATAGTGGCTTTTTAAATGGATTGACTAAAGCTCGAACTTGGCCATGTCTGAAGCCGGACCTACAAATCGAGGCTCTGGAACAGGCCCAGGCCCGCTCACCGGTCATAGGCACAGTGCGTGGACGTCACCGTGGTGTCAGCCGAGTCAGGAATCAGCCACTGGAAGGCAGAGTTCGTACGCAGGCGGATGGACGGCCAGTGGGAGGGGGTCACGTAGCTGCAGCCAGCGTTGAAGTCGCCCATCAACATGATGTCCTACCAGGAACACCCATCAGTTGGCCCACGGACAAGTGGCAGCCCCTAGAGCCCACCGTCTCTGGGAGGGCCTCACCTCCATGTCCCACTTCTGTCTGACATCCAGGTAGACATCGTAGAGGGCGTCAATCTCAGCCACCGCATCTGCTGGGGCTGCGTGCAGGGGCACGATGGCAAACTCCCTGACCTCTGAGGAGACAGTGGTCACACCAAGTACACGGTGTACAGGGCCTGCCTCCGGGAGACTGGCCTGAGGGTGCATTGGGGTCCACACTCCTGCAGGGCCAGACTCAGTCACGCGGTCGGGGCTGGGATGAGTGACAGTCCCCCAGGGGGCAGGCATTTTCCTAAGGAACAACCACCACACTAGAGCCGGGGGCAGCATGTGACTTGGCCCCTGCAGGGCTGAGGGCGTGGCACAGCAGCACTCACCTGTGAATGGGGAGGAGAACTTCACAATGGCTGGCTCTCGACTAAAGGTGTCATTCCCACAGGGCTCACAGCCATCGTCGTAATAGTAGCTGTCCAGCACGGACACCTGGTCAGGCCTGTGGGAAGGCCAGGTGGAGGAGGTGACCGTGGGCTGGGGAGCTGCCCCCTCCCACACGGCACCTGTGGGCTGGCCTCGTCTGCTCCCAGGCAGCAGGAGGGGCCAAGTGATACTCCAGCCACATCTTGCCCGCCCCTCCGAAGGCCGTGACAGGGACCCCAGACGGCAGCCCCAAGTCGAGCCACCCGCTCACCCCACTGGTCTGAGGCCACAGGTGGCTGGACTGCAACTGCACCCTGCTCTATGGCCTTGGACTCTTGTCCCATAGGGCAAATTGCTTCTCCAACGCTGCTGGGGTCCTTCCAGGTGAGCTGACTTCCCGGGCTCTAGATCAGCCCTCTGCCGGTGCCCTCCAAGGCACAGACATGGGGTCTGTCTCCCACAACTCAGTCCTTGCTGTCACGGCCCAGCTGGGCCCAGGGCTCTACCTGTACACGAAGAGGTAGCGCTCCTTGTAGCTGTTGCGTCCCAGGGGCTCACTGACGACATAGTGGTAGGTGTCTGGCGCATCCCTGGGTTGAGAAAACAGAAGGTCCCAGTTGGGGCACCACAGAGGGACCCTCTGGCTGCAGACAGACAACAGGGCTCTGCCCACATCACAGCCCTGGGGCCCACATGAAGTGAGGCTGTGCCTGGACAGGGTCGTCACCTCCCCCAGGACTCCACACTGTCACCCACTGATTGAGTTTGTCCAGCAGCTTCCCCACGGCCGTCAGGTGGCTGTCTCTGACTTCCTGGACCAGGGCCACGTCATAGCGACTCAGAATCTGGGGGACGGGGCCACAGAGGTGCTGAGCTGGCCACCTGGGTACGTCCAGCCCCGCCTGCCCCCAGACACCCACAACAGGAGCAGCAGCTGCTCCCACAGTGTGTTCCCAGCCCGGCTTTGCCCGCAGCCTTCTGCCTTTGCCTGGGCTCCCACTGCCAGTCATGGGCAGCACGGCCCTGACGGGACCCTGGGCTGGCAGCCAGGGCCCGTTTCACCCCTAAGTGACCGGCCCGAGACTGAAGGTGCTGTATGCCGGGCACCCGGCAGTCTGGGGCCCACAGGGCTGACCACCTCCCATGCCCAGGGCCCATCACCCCCTCCCTGGGTTCCTCTGCCCTCAGGGACAGGCATCCTGGACTCACCTGCACAATGTAGTTGGAGAGGGTGGCATTGGACATCTTGGTCTCCCCAAAAGTCTGGATGTTGAAGGCTGCAATTCTCAGAGCCGGGACCACCTGCAGCAGGCCGGCGAGGGCCAACAGCTCGCCCAGCAGCCTCATGCCCCTCCTCCTGCGAGAACGAGGGTCACGGGTGTGGAGGAAGTGAGACGTCACCCCTTGCCACCAGCATCCCTGCCTCCCTGGAGTCCAGTGTGGCAGGAGCTGCTGGAGCCCAAGGTCAGGGAGGTCCTGTCTTCACGGGCTGTGCTGCACCGCAGGCTGGGGAGACCCTCGCAACCTGTTTGCAGTGTCCAGAGAGCCAAACACCTGTGCCCAGTACAGGACCCTGGGTGTCCTCACTCCTTCACCCACCAGAAAATCAGCCCCTATGAGGGACACCAGAGCCCACTGGGACCCCAGCTTGCTGGAGGAGACTCCCTCACTCTACTGGGGGTTGCAGCTCTGAGCCTCCCTCCCCTGGCCCTCCCAGGACACGACTCTGGGGCTGGTGCTCACCTGAGGTGACGACGATGTCCACAGAGATGACAACAATTCTGCCAAGAATCTACAATTTCTTTTATATTGATTTTCTCCTTTCGTAAGAAAAAGTTAGTCTACAAAGGGAAGCCTCTGAAGCAGCACGGCTGTGAGGTCCTGGCAGGGCTGCTGGGCTCGGGTTCTGCACGGGCAGCGTGTGCTGCCCCAGGGCTTTAAAGGTTGGCAGCCTGACCTTCCCTGGGACACGTGCACACCTGAGGGCATCTGGGCGGCTTCCATGACACAGGTTGCTGACACGCGCTTACTTCTACAGGGTCCTTGCTGCTGTAAAAACAGGAAAACAGCACCTGATAATCACGTTTGCACTGTTTCTTTTTTTTTTTTTGAGACAAGAGTCTCGGTCTGTCACCTGGGCTAGAGTGCAGTGTCTTGACCATAGCTCACTGCAACTTCCAACTCCTGGGGGCTGAGGTGATCCTCCTGCCTCAGCCTCCTGAATAGCTGGGACTACATGCCTGGCTAATTTTTTCTATTTTTAGTAGAGATGGGAGTCTTGCTCTTGCTCAGGCTGGTCTCAACCTCCTGACCTCTCAATCAGTCCTCCCACCTCTGGCTCCCAGAGTGCCAGGATTACAGGTGTGAGCCACCGCACCAGCCTGCACTTGGTTTTAAAACATCTAATGAAAGGGCCAAAGGTTCCTTTGTTCTTCACACATGCAGCCCCTGGCCCCCCACTGACCCCAGGCTCTCGAGGAGGGATGGGGATAGCAGCTGTTTGTGGGAGGGTAGGGCCAGGCTGCCCGTCCCTGGTCTGGGGGCCCCGAGCCAGAGGCCGAAGCCCCATACAGAGCTGCATGTTGCAAACGGAGCCCTGTGGTGGCCCAGGACCCTCTTACCACCCCCACCCCTGCCTTCCTGCTGCAGCACCGAGGTGCAGGCAACTCGGCAAGACGCCAGGGGCCCTGGACAGGGAGCGTGACCCTCCAGCATCCCGTGACCCTCCAGCATCAGGGATGCCTGGCCTTGGGGGTCCACTGGCCACAGGGCCAGGAAGGATGGGACTGCAAGGCCCTCTCCAAGTTGCTGCAGGCAGTGGGGAGTCTTTTTGAGGTGTTTAGGCCCGGGGGGACCCCAAGTGACCAGGTCCCAAGAGTGGGGCGGCAGTTAGGAGCCAGGCCAGGCCTTTGGTCCAGTCATTTCTTGGAATCCTTCACTTTCCCATTTATATTCATTTCCTGAAGCTGCTTGCTCCACCCACCACAATTCTGGTGGCTCAAAACATCAGGAATTCATCCTCTCAGCTCTGGAGGCCGAAGCCTGAGCTCCGGTGTCAGCAGGGCCACGCTCACTCTGGAGGCTCCAGGGGATCCCTGTCTTCCGGTTTCCGATGGTTGCCAGCCGTCCTTGGCTTGTGGCGTGCCACTTTACTCTGTGGGCACATGGCCTCCTCCACTGCCACCTGTCCTCTACTCCCTTATACATGTGTCTACAATTTAAGGTCCTCCCACATAGCAGGAACAGTGTCCCCACCTCACCATCCTCAGTCACATCTGCCAAGTCCTTTTTGGCTCTATAAATTAACATGCAGAGGTCCCGGGGATGAGGTCAGATGCCTGCTGGGGTGCCAGGTCAGCCCACCACCCCATCCCGGGGGCTCTGCCCATCTGGAAGGGCCTGTGCTGGCTCTCCAAGGACAGCACCACTGCGTGGGAGGGCCTGGTGCCCCCTGAAGGCCTGGCAGAACTGAGGCAGGACCCAGGCCTAAAGACCAGAGGGGGTGGGGGTCTGCGGGAGGCTGGGGGACAGCGGGCAGGTGGGCTCACCGGCAGGAGTCACCAGAGGCTGAGGTCAAAGTCAGGAAGGTACCACTGCACTGGCCAGCATGACGCAGAAGGCGGACCTAGTGGGGATTAAAAACAGTCAGAAGGGAAACCAACTTCAAGACGGGAGTGCCCCTTTAAGTAATAAAAACACGCTGACAGATGGCTCTGGTTCGCTGCGCTAAGGTGGATCAACTCATTTGTCCCTGGATACAGTGTCTGAGACGGGACCTCACGACCTGCTCCTCCAGCTGCCACAAGCCCCATCTTGGACTTTTTCAAAGTTTTGACTGCCGATTCTTCCCGTTCTCAATCCCTGAGGTTGGGACAGCCTCGAGCATGTCAAAATGTGGTGGCCAAACACCAAGCAAGGCCATTGCAGTCTCCAGCGTATACGGCCTGATCCTCTGACTTTGGTGTTTTTCTTTCCTGGATACGTGTCTGCCAAAGACCCTCCTGGGGAAAGGGAGTGAGCCTAGAGGGCAGCCACCACCCCCTAACAAGGCCCATCTGGTCCAGCCTTCAGCCAGACACAGGGGACACCAGTTATTGCTCATCACGTGGATGTCTGACCCTGGTTCCCGGCACGAAGGTGCCCATCTGGTCTGTCGTCCCCTCCTAGCTCAACCGAATGCTGCCCTGTCGTTTTCAGTCCCAGGCACGGTGCCTGCCTCCTTCCCCCACGCACCAGAAGGAAGGTCGGGACTCAGGCCCCACTCGTACGCACTTGGGCACCTGCTGCCTGCCATGCTGAGAGCAACACAGCCCAGGAGGGGCCTGGCCTGGGTGTCACAGATGCAGGCTCTGGCCAGGCACACCCCTGTACCTTCAACCACCTGGGACCTCAGTGTCTTCATCTATCAGATAGGTTAAGACCTTCACTGCCTCCCCCTGAGGGTTTTGTTTTTTTTTTTTTTTTTTTTTTTGAGACAGAGTCTCACTCTGTTGCCCAGGCTAGAGTGAGTGCCGTGGCGTCAGCCTAGCTCACAGCAACCTCAAACTCCTGGGCTCAAGCGATCCTCCTGTCTCAGCCTCCCGAGTAGCTGGGACTACAGGCATGCGCCACCATGCCCGGCTAATTTTTTCTCTATATATATTTTTAGCTGTCCATATAATTTCTTTCTATTTTTAGTAGAGATGGGGTCTCGCTCTTGCTCAGGCTGGTCTTGAACTCCTGGGGAGCTCAAGTGATCCTCTCGCCTCGGCCTCCCAGAGTGCTGGGATTACAGGCGTGAGCCACCCCACCCGGCCCATTACATCTTGCTTTATTCCTTCCCAAGATGTTCCCTCACTGTAAAGCTGGGTTGTAGCAGCTACTGAAAGAACAATTACTGTGTGAGAATCAGTGTGGAACGAGGCAGTGGGGGTGGCTGTGTTGAATCAGGGTCCAAGTTTTAAAAAGTAGCCAACAAGTGCACACATCCCATGAGGAAATAACTGTGGCTACTTAAACATGAAATAAGTTTTTTTCCTTTAAATTTATGTATATTACTATTCCAAATGTCCTACTATAAGTTTCCAGGATGTAAGAACTTACTGTTTCGGTTTACATATTTAACAGATAGAATTGTCAGGTATATCTTTTGACCTAGGGGCCCCTTAAAATAATTATGGAAACTTAACTAAGAGTGCTCTGAACTGAGAAAGCCTGAGAAACTCTGGTTCTAACATAATGGGTGTGCCTGGGTTACTAGATTATGTATCCCACTTTACTGAATATAACTTCTTTTCTAGCCTCATCATTTATAATGCTTGAACATCTTATCACAAAGAAATTCTCAATTCTATAAATCACTACTGAGAAGAATTAATTACAATGGATTAAACATATCCTTTGTAGCCAGGCACAGTGGCTCGTGCCTGTAATCCCAGCACTTTGGCAGGCTGAGGCGGGAGGATTGCTTAAGGCCAGGAGTTTGAGACCTGCCTGGGCAACATAGTGAGACTTTATCCCTACAAAAAATAAAAATTAGGCGTGGTAGTGCGTGTCTGCAGTCCCAGCTACTTCGGAAGCTATGGCAGGAGGATCATTTGAGCCGAGGAGTTGGAGGCTGCAGTGAGCTGTGATCACACCATTACACTCCAGGCCGGCCAACAGCGAGACCCTGTCTCAAAAACCAACCAACTAATCCACCCTCTCATTTCACTTCTGTTTAAATATATGAGTTCAGGCTGGGCGCAGTGGCTCATGCCTGTAATCCTCGCACTCTGGAAGGCCGAGGCGGGTGGATCACTCGAGGTCAGGAGTTCGAGACCAGCCTGAGCAAGAGCGAGACCCCGTCTCTACTAAAAATAGAAAGAAATTAACGGCCCTACTAAAAATATATGCAGAAAAAATTAGCCAGGCATGGTGGTGCATGCCTGTAGTCCCAGCTACTTGGGAGGCTGAGGCAGGAGGATCACTTGAGCCCAGGAGTTTGAGGTTGCTGTGAGGTAGGCTGAAGCCACGGCACTCCAGCCCGGGCAACAGAGTGAGACTCTGTCTATAACTAACTAAATAAATAAATAAATAAATTCATACTGGTGTAAAAAAATTAGCCACTTTTGGGGGATGCCAGGGAGCCAACGCATTATTCTGCAAATAGGCAAAGTCAAAGAATCCAGAACTTATCCTGCCTTTTCTATGCAAATAGTACTGCTGAGAAACCCACAATTAGAGAGGGTTCTCTTCTGACAGGCTTATTCTAGCTAATAAACTAGGAAGCAATGCTAGGTTTTGAAACTCACCTCTCTGCAGTCTGTCAGTGCTGCGGACATCACAACAGACAACCGGCCCTCTGTGCCTCCTGACCCGAGAACACAGCAGCGCTTAGGAAGAACTCTTGCCAAAACAACCTTGAATCTGAGTGAACCTCTAGGTCTAAACACCAGCTTAAAGCAAATACAGGGGACAGAAGCTCATGTTCAACAGCACCATGGGGACAGATCATGACACAGAGTGCAGGAAACTGTACAGGACAAAGGACAGTCTCTCATCAGCACATTTCAAGAGGACTCAGCAGCCTGCATCGCTCAGGAAACACTCCTCCAGCTGTCCTCTGGGGCAGGGGATTTGTCCAACTTCAGCTGCAGCCAGGACACCAGCCCTCAGGTCTGCCAGGCACCGTAAACTTGCCATGGCTGTAATGAACCCCGGATCACAGCCCTGGCCTTGCCCACTCCTCGCTTTGGCCCTACGGCCATCCAGATGCTCAGACACTTGAGATCATTGTCTGTCCCTGAGATCCCCTCTGTCCTGTGGCCCCGCCCCCACTCGCATCCAGAGCCTGCACACTGGCCCTGTCCAACCTGTCCCCATGGCCTTCCTGCTTCCAGAAACCCGATCCCACAATCCACAGAGCTCCAAGAACATCTCATGAACATCTCATGTGTAATTTGATCATGTTATTCCCCTGCTTAAAATCTGTCACCAGTTTCTCATTGTCCTTAACATGAAATCCAATACTATGACCCATCCGGTTCTAGCTCAGCATCTTCTGCTCCACTTGGAGAGCTGAGGCCGCCTTGTCATTGCAGCTTCAGCTTGAAGCCACCCGATCCCTACCACCAACCTGCCCATATCATTTTCTCACAGCCCATGTCACTTACTTGTCTAATGTGTTTACTCCCGTATTTGTTTATCCTCATTTATGGCCACCTTCTCGACCAGGACGCAGCGGCCATGTCTGTCTTGTCCGTGAAAATATGCCAAGTGCCTATGACAATGCCTGGAACATGGAAGGAGCTCCACAGACAGCTGCCGGACACAGCCCAGCTACAAGCTCACCTCCTACTCCACACCTTCAGGCCAAGTGAGAAAACATCCCTTTTTCCATGGACCTTCCAGAGAAAACCCTGTTCTCAGAAAGAACCTGGCACATTGGACACTGCAGGACGTCTAAGTGGCACTTGGACACTTGGCTTGAGCTGACCAGAAGCTCCAGGTCTGTTGGGGTCCCACGAGGCCCACCTCCCCTTGGTGGGCTGCATGCGGGATTCCTTCTCTCCCCTCAAGAGGTGTCCGTACTGGCCCCACCAACAGAGCATCTTAGAGGACAAAGGTCCTCTTTACTTCTGGCAAAGGGCCAGTGTCTGCCGTGATATTACTTTAATCCTCATGCTCAATGACCTGAGCAGGTCACAACCATCACTCAGCAAAACGTGTTGCCCTTGGTCTGCGACCTGGCCTCTGCTCACCATCCCTCATGAATTTATTTCTGTTCGTTATAAAGAAAGCATTAACCCAGGGTGGAAAAATCTCAGAACGTGCGTCTGAATTGCCAAGGTTCACAACAGCGGCACAGTCACACTCAGCAGCAGACCGGCCTCCGCTTCCTCATCCCTGGCTGCTGGCAGAACAGTCAGCTTCCACCTCCTCAGGGCCTGGGCCTGAACTGGCATCTCTCAGCCCACCCTCTGTTGGCTGCCCTGTCCCTACCCCCCTCCCACTGCTACTTTTCTGCACCCTGCTTTTAGCAAAGATGCAAATGAAAAGTTTAAAAAGCCAGTTTCTAAACTGCATGTTGGGAGGGTTGAATGCCTGCAGCCTGAGGCCATGAGTACAAACGCGAGCTTGCGTGTTCCCAGTGGTAAACCTGAGGCCCGTGAGGATTAAATAGAGCCGCAGCGCTCTGCTTCCTGGGTCATGCACACGGACTCCCAGTGTGCTGTTTCCAACAAGGGTCACAATGAAAAGTGTTCCCCAAACCCAATTCCAAAGCCATCTTAGTCTCTCCCAAGCACAACGGGCATTTTCAGCAGCGTCCCCTCCATGCCCAAGGCTGGGAGTCCACAGAAGGGGTGAGGAGGGCCCTGGGGCAGCCGGACCTGAGGGGCCAAGATCCCTGAGAGGAAGGAGGCCTGAGTAAAGAGGCTGACACTCAGCACCAGTTTCCGCTCCAGGCACCTGCTGTGAAGCTGCTCAGGGCAAAGCAGCAGGAAGTGGCTGAAAAGCAGAGCACAGGTATAAAGTGAGCTGGTTGTGCCGTTCACAGGGTATTTTCTCTTGACCTTCCTTCCAGCTCACGAATTCCCTCGTCAGCTGACCCTGATCTGCTGGTAAATCCACCTATGAAATTTTAAACTTCAGTTATTATTCTTTTCTGAACTTTCATTGTATTTTTTTACGACTTTCCATTCTCTGTGAAACTCTCCATCCTAGCTATTTTCTTTAATATGTTAATCGTGGTTATTTTAAAGTCTATGTCTGGAAACCAGTATCTTAATGTCCTGAGGGTCCTTCACCTTTCTTCCTCTGGTCCCGTTTCTCAGTGTGCCTTGTTACTTTCAACGGAGCATCAGGCACTGTGTGTGACAGAAGGGCGGGGAGGTCTGGACATGTCCCCTGCAGGGACAGCTCACCCTCACCCCCATGGTGGGCAGCAGACAGACAGGTCACCACAGGCCAGTCAGGGACTCACTGACACAGCTCCTCCGGAGCCCTTGTGAAGACCAGGCTGCCTATGGCCACCCACTCCCCACGTGACCCCTAAGGGGCCCAGCTGAGCGCCTGGGTATTTCTTAGGACCCTTCATTCTGACAGGCCCCAACCTCTTCCCTAACTCCGGGAAACTGCCCAAACTCCTGCTCTGCCTTTCAGCCACTTTCTGCTGCTTTGCCCTGAGCAGCTTCACAGCAGGTGCCTGGAGCGGAAACCGGTGCCGAGTGTCAGTCTCTTTTCTCAGGCCTCCCTCCTCTCAGGGATCTTGGCCCCTCGGGTCCGGCTGCCTCAGCAGGCCCAAGCCCCCACCTTGGCTAGCCCGGGATATCGCCTGCAACTCTCTGGCTCCTCTGCCCTCAAGCAGCCACCTCTGCCCAGCTTCTCCGTGTCCTGCACAGGAACAAGATGTGGCCTCACTTCCTCAAGCTTCCCGAGCCATGCTGCCGGGTACTCTCCAGGCCCCCAAGCAGGCGCCAGCTCCTCGGGCCAGCGGCGCTGCCGGCAGCTATTCCAGGACACAAGCACAGTCTGTTTGCACTCCCTGGAACGAGCAGTGCAACTCCCCTGAGAAGGGCAGTTGGTGAGGACGTGGACTGACAGCCAGCCAGGCTGGTCCGACTAGCACAGGCCATGAGGATATCTCCCAGCTACAGATGTCCTGTCCAGAGGTGTGTCAGGCACTGAGAGACCCAGAAGGGACACGGGGCCATTTCCTCCTGCCTAGCTCAGTGTCCCTGGGGACAGAAGACCTCAGCACCCTCACCTGAACTCCAGGGCCACAGATGATGTCCTCGTCAACCTAGTCCTAACGACGAAGACAGCACGAGCCAGGACATAGTAATTGCTTCCACCAGTAGCTCATTCTACAGCTCCTCAAAGAGAACAGGAGTGTGAGTCCTCCGCTCGGCCTACCGCCTTGCTGCTGGAGACTTCTGACAAGAACTGCACGTCCTGCCCAGGACTGGCCAAGGGTCGTCCACAGACACTACCGCTGACAGTTCAACCATGTTTCCCATGTGGCCTCCTGCCTCAGGGCCTTTGCACTGTCCCTTCTCCATGCCTTACCCCTCCCTTCACTCGAGCCTCTGGCCAGATGTCAACTTCTGTCCCATCTGATTTAAATTGCCACATTCCATCCTGCTACTCTCTCTCTTTATCCTGCTTATTTTTTCCCCACAACTGGTTACATCTAACATACATTGTAGGGTCAGTCTCATTCTACTAGATCTCAGCCCATGAGAGGTGGACTCAGCCAGCAGCACCTAGAACAAGGCCTGAACTATGGCAGGCGCTCCCCAAGAGTTTTCTAGATGCAAGGTCCACGTCAGAGAAGGGCCTTCTCATACAGAGCCACCGTTTTAGAGCCCCCTGCTCTCGGCTGCTCTGGTTGTCCCTATTTGGTATGAGCATCCCACGTGAGGGCGCCCGACTCGGGCGTCTCTGACGAATGACTGAAAGGACAGCCTTCTGCCCGGCGGACTCCTCAGCCTCCACATCCCCAATCCTGGCAGGAAGGAGACAAGTCACCACGGGTGAAAACGGAGCACAAAGGACGGCCGCTCCCAGAGGGCAGGGCAGTTCCGTGGGCTAAGGGATCTGTCAGAACTAGTCCATCTGGCTTGGAGGTCCCGGGTGCAAGGCTGAGAACTGTCGGGCGACACACACCAAGGAGGAGCTGGCCTGGGCCTGTCTCCATGCAGAGGCGGGGGCTTCACGCCCGAGCCAGCAGGAGCCTGGCTGAGACCCTGAGACAATGCAGTCCCCCGTGACATGGTGGCTGCCACGGCTATAACCACAGACCCTCAGGCCTGAGTCCAAAGCTGTGGGACACAAGTCCCCAGCCTCTGCTCACGTGTCCCCTAGGCATCCTGGACCTCAGAGTGCAGGACACTGAGGCAATGTGGCCCTGCCAGTGGACAGCCCCAGTCCAGGTGTGGGGAAACCACGGTTTTCCGCTCCCCTGGGTACTTCTGCCACCGCCACCACCCGCGGGAAGCCATGTGCTGTTACGTTCTCTGTAACTGAACTCTTATCTGGGAGCGGGGGACAAGTGCAGAAAGCACTTGTGTTTTCACAGAGCCTTTGGGGGCTCAGCTGCGTGGAGAAGCCGTTTCACAGGGAAAGGCTCATGCAGAACGAAGCCTCCCCCCGCCCCCCAACAGTGGCTTCCAGGAGAGACGCCTCCGAAGGATGCTGTGCTTCCACTCCCCATCAGCTGTGAGGGGCTCCCCAGAGGTTCTGCCTGTGCTGAGCCCCTGAATGTGGGCAGACACAGGGCCCTGCCTCCAGAGGTCTGGGCACTGCCCCAGGGAGGGGCCTGAGTCATATAGAGTCCCCTTGGGGGGACAGGAAAGCGCCCAGGAGGAAAGCAGGAAAGGCAGCTGCCAGACTCAGCCTGCTCAGGAATTGCCGGCTCCAGGCTCTGGGGAGCAGCACTGTTCTTACCTCTCACTGTGTAAACGTGTCCACTCACCTTGCAGGGGTGGCCTCCTAGATTCCCACCCCTGTGGCCTGTGTGGGGCACAGCTGCTAGTTGGGGCCATGCCTGTCCCCCAGCAGGGAGCTGCAGCAGGGCTGCACTGGCCACAGCCATGGATGGGCCTCAGGTGGGAGCAGTGACAGCATCTAGGGCTGGGGACAGGTCCAGCTTGGTCTTCTGGTCAACCCAAAGCCAGAGGGGCCAGACACAGGTGGCCTTGTCCAGCCTGCTCGCCATCGTCCAGAGCGTCCTGGAGTCGCGGTGGGGCTGTCAAGGCAGGGCAGTCAAGTGCAGGGGTGATCGGCTCCTTTCCTCACTTGGGCCCCACGAAGGAGGCCCCGGTCTTCGGAGTGCTCCTGCCCACCGATGACACAGCTGTCGGAAGCTAGTGAAACGCGAGCTTGCTGGGGAGGCTGCACCCAGGCTGTCCCCGAGTCACTCGCTTACAGCCTCCTCCACCTTGCTGTTCCCATTCACACCATGACTGGTTAATAAAAGAAGGAAAAAAGGAATGTTAATAATGTCAGCCAGCTTAGCCAGCAGGCATACCTGTTCTGAGACTTCATCAAACTTCTGACACGCTGTCCTGTCTGTTAGTTTGTTTACGTACCCCTTCAAGATGGAGTAACAGGGACCCCTGACCAACTAGACAACTGGACAACAGAATTTTGTCTTTAGTCAGTGGAAGAAAACAATGCAGGACAGTGATCCTGAGACAAGGGAAACTGGACAGGCACCGAGTCCTATGACTGCAGCAGTTCCAGGCGGGAGGCGGGTTCCAGCCTGCAGTGCGCGGAGGAAGATGCAGACAGAACCCACAGTCTCCCCGAGTTGAGAAGACACAGTTGAGAGTTCAGGGAGGCTGGGGGGCTGGGATCTGCAGGGCAGAGGATTGGAGAGGCAGAGTTCCGGATGCGATTCCAGGTGAAGACCCATCCGTGCCTGTGTAAGAGAAACCACACAAGGAGGCCAGGGAAAGAGTCCCTGAAGAGAAGCAGAGGAAACAATCCCCAGAGCTCACACAGGGATGAGAGTATTCTGTGTTCCCACAAGCCACTGTGGAAAGATCTCCGAATTCACAGGGTGTTGGGTAGAAGCCTCAGAATGGTGTAACTCTTAGGAATGGAGCTAAATCAACTGTAGACTAAAAGTAGCTCTGGACCCACCGGAGCAAAGCTTAGAGGCAAGCCTCTAAACGATGAACTGATTCTAAGGGACTTAACTTCATGCCAGACCAAAATCCAACACTACCTAAAGGAATAAAAGGAAACTCAGGAGCCAACGATTTAAAATTCACAATATTCAGCATCCAGTGAAAACATCAGCATGTCTATCAGTCAGGATCCCATCAGGAGACAGAAACCACATGGTATTTTGAATAAGGGAAGTTTGGTATAAAGAATTATTAACTATTTACAGGGAATTAACTAAGAGGGAGCAAAAGAGAAATCTACAAACACCCTCGGGTGAAGGGAGGTACCTAAGGGAAGGACTCAGACCTCGGAGAGGGTGTGGGTGCAGCCACCCATTGGATGGTGAAGTTTACTAGGCTGTCTCAGGCCAAGGCTGGGAGCCAAGAACCACCTGTGGCGGTGCTACCAAAATTAGCTGGAAGGCTGAGGACTGCTGTTGAACTCACCAGAAAGTTGCCAGGAGGCCAGCCGGGTTGCCATGGAACTTGCCTGAAAGCTGCCTGAGTGTCCCATGTGTCCCACATGCCAGCTTTGATCACAGAATAGGGCATAAGCGAAGCACACAGAACCAAGAAAAGCCCTTTTGCCTCCAGCACTCTCCAGTGACAAAGATTAGCACCCGGCAAAGAAGAATGTTTCAGTATCACAAACTGGCAATGAAAGGTGGACTGTGGGCTGGGCATGGTGGCTCACACCTGTAATCCTAGTTCTTTGGGAGGCCAAGGTGGGAGGATCACTTGAGCCTAGGTGTCCAAGACCAGCCTGGGCAATATAGTGAGACCTTGTCTCTACAAAATATTTTTAAAAATTAGCTAGGCATGGTGGTGCATGCCCGTAGTCCCAACTACTTGGGAGGCTGAGGAAGGAAGATCACTTGAACCCATAAGTTCACGGTTACAGCGAGCTATGATCATGCCACTGCACTATAGCTTGAGAGACCAAGACCCTGTCTCACAAAAAAACAAGCCAAACCAAAAAACATACCAAGACTAAATCACAAAGAAATAGAAAAACTGAATAGACTTATAACTAACTAGTAAGCAGATTGAATCAGTAATAAAAAAAAATCTCCTAACAAAGTCCTGGACCTGATGGCTTCAGTGGTGAATTCTACTAACATTTATTTATTTATTTTTTCCTACAGATTTTTTTTTTTTTAACAGATGGGGTCTCACTATGGTGCCCAGGCTGGACTCAAACTCCTGGGTTCAAGTGATCTTCCTGCTTCTGCCTCCTGAGTAGTTGGGACTACAGGTGCCACTAAACATTTAAAGAACTAATCCTTCTCAAACTTTTCCAAAAAACGGATGGGTAGGGAACACTTTATAACTCACTCTATGAGGCCAGCATTACCCTCGTACCAAAGCCAGATAAAGATACTGCAAGAAAACTACAGACTAATATCCCTCATGTACATCGATGCAAACATCTTCTACAAATACTAGCAAACTGAATTCAGCAGCATATTAAACAGATTACACACTGTGACCAAGTGCGATTTATTCCTGGAATTCAAGGATGGTTCAACCTATAAAAATTGATTAATGTAATAGACCACATTAACAGAATAAAGGGAAAAAATCATATGATTTTTCAATTTCTCAATGATGCAGAAATATCTGACAAAATCCAACACCCTCTCATGATGAAAAAACTCAACAAACTAGGAGAAGGGAACTACCTCGACATAATAAAAACCACATTTAAAAAATCTACATTGAACATCATATACAAGGGTGAAAGACTAAAAATTTTTCCTCTAAGATTAGGAACAAGGTGAGAATGTCTCCTTTTGTCACAGTAGTCAACAAAGCACTGGAAGTTCTAGCCAGAGCAATGAGGAAGGGAGGGAAGGGGGGCATCCAAATTAGAAAGGAAGAAGTAAAATTATGTCAGATCTTGTAACAAACTCTAAAGATTCCACAAAAAAAGTTGTTACGATAAAAAGAATTAAGTAAAGTAGCAGGATATAAAGTCAATACACAAAAATTATTTGCAATTCTACATACTAACAATGAACAATCTGGAAAGGAAATTACAAAGCCAATTCCACTTATGATAGCATCAAAAAGAATAAACTACGTAATCCTAAATGTGTATGTGCCTAACAAAAGAGCTTCAAAAGATGGGCTCACGCCTGTAATCCTAGCACTTTGGAAAGCCAAGATGGGAGGATTGCTCGAGGCCAGGAGTTCAAGACCAGCTTGAGCAACAAAGCTAGACTCCATCTCAAAAAAAAAAAGAAGAAAAGAAAATATAGAAAAATTAGCTGGGAGTGGTGGTGTGTGCCTGTAGTCCCAGCTACTTTGGGAGGTTGAGGTAGGAGGATGGCTTGAATCCAGGAGTTTGAGGTTGCAGTGAGCTATGATGATGCCACTGTACTCTAGCCCTAGGCAACAAAGTAAGACTCTGTCTCAAAAAAAAAAAAAAAAAAAAAAAAAAAAGGCTTCAAAATACATGAAAGAAAAATGGAGAGACACTTTGGGAGGCCAAGGCAGGAGGATTGCTTGAGGCCAGGAGTTTGAGGCCAGCCTGAGCAACACAGTGAGACCCTGTCTCTACAAAAAAGTAGAAAAAATTAGCTGGGCATGGTGTCGCCTACTTGTAGTCCCAGGTGACTTGGGAGACTGAGGTGGGCAGGATGGCTTGAACCCAGGAGTTTGAGGTTGCAGTGAGCTATGATGATGTCACTGTACTCTAGCCTGGGCAACAGAGTGAGACTCTGTCTCCTCGCCACTAAAAATAAAAAGGAAAAGAAAAAACAAGGAATATATATTTACATACACTTACATGTATACAGAATATGTCTGGAATATTTCAAGATGCCTCTGAGGAGAGAGTCTAGGAATCTGGAGGCCTGGAAGCCAGAGGAGGGAGGGAATTTTTGTACCTTTCTGAAGTTCCTTTGTGTTTTTTTTTTTTTTTTTTTTTGAGACCGTCTTGCTCTGTCACCTGGGCTAGAGCGCTGTGGCATCAGCCTAGCTCACAGCAACCTCAAACTCCTGGGCTTAGGTGATTCTCCTGCCTTAGCCTCCCAAATAGCTGGGATTACAGGTACACGCCACCACGCCCAGCTACCTTCTGAAGTTCCTTAAAAGAAATTTTTAACAATGTGTAGGTATCTTTTTTAAAACAACAGGCAAACCAAACAAAACACACATACCCTTTAGCCCACCAATCCTGTATTTAGGACTCTTTCCAATATAAATAAAAACACATATACACAGGATATAAGTACAAAGAAATTTATTGCATGATTATTTATAATGATAAAAACTATACATATATTTTTAGTAATACGGAAATATTTAATATGGAATATATCTACTGACTTAGAGAAATGCTCATAAGAAAAACAAAATGTAATGTGCTTAGTATTACTCCATTTTTGGTAAAGGCTATCAAACAAAAAGGCTATATATGTATATTTATAAAAGCATAGAGTAGAAAAGATATATATTAATAAATCAGACTTCAACATACCTCAGTGAGGTGAGAATGGAGGACAGATGGAAGGAAGACTACTACTTTTTCAAATATTTTGTAATTAAAGTATGGGAAGTTTTACTGTGGTTTTAATATGGGAGATGTTAATGCAGATAGATATATACAAACTAATGTGAACAATCCAACAGAGAAGGAAAATGCAAGTGGACTTTTTAGCAGAGAAAAGTAGTATTATTAGTACAAGAGGGTGCTGAAAGCCTGTTTGAGGTGGATGGTCATGAATTTAAAGTGGTACTACATGCCCTGTGGTAGGACTTTACCCAGTAGTGCTCAGCTGATTGGTTAAAGGAACAGGTACAAAGAGGAGCAGGGTTGAGGTTTTCTTGCCTAGGTGGAATGAAGATAAACAGGACCAGTAAGAATATTATATTGCAGACACGATGGCCCACAAGCCACATGAGGACGTGAAAAAGAGAAAAGAAAGGAGTCAATGGCCTGAAGTTCCTATTAAGGTCAGAGAAAAGATGTAGCAGTAGCCAATCCCCAAAATAGAAACCCTGGATTCCCTGTGACTTGGGGAAAGATAATTGGGTGAGATGGTCAATTTGTATTTAGACAGATCTGGGCCAAATCTTAGATCTGATTTGTTAGCTTTGTGACCTTGGATAAATTAATTGCCCTGAGCCAATTTCCTCATTTATAAATCAGTGTAATGATCTCATAGGGTTTTTCAGAGGATTAAGGGAGATAATGGATGGAAAAGGTTAAAGACATAAATCATGGTGCCTAAGACATAAATCATGGATGCTTTTTTCTTCCTGGGGTAAAACTCAGTGTTTACTCGAGGCCAGTTCAGGTTCAAAAATAAAAGGTTCCCGTTCTAATTATTTGGAGCCTTTTGATCTCTGAAACGCTTGTTACCCAGTCATATGTGACTAAATGACATGATAAATGTGACTCAATGAATGTGACATGCGATAAATATGACATAAACTTTTTGAAAGGAAAGCCATACACGTGAATTTTCCTTACATTTGTAACAAGTCTGCTGACCCAATTAAATACTTTGTAGAACTGGAAATGGACATTAGAATTTAAAAATACTGAGGATAAGCTCTCTTGGGCCTCTTTTATAAGGGCACTAATTCCATTCTTGAGGGCTCTACCCCTATGTCCTTATTACCTCCCAAGGCCTCACCTCCTAAAACCATCACCCCAAGGTAAGGATTTCAACATGTGAACTTTGGGGGGAATATTCAGACCACAGCAGACTCTTATCAGGTATATGATTTGCAAAATATTTTCTCCCATTCTGTGGTCTGTCTCTTCACTCTATTGATAGTGTACTTTCACACACAATTTTTTAATTTTGATAAAGCCCAATTTATCTATTTTTATCTTTTTCTACCTGTACTTTTGGTGTCATATCTAGAACCCACTGCCAAATCCAAGGTCATAAAGATTTACCCCTGTTAAGAGTTTTATAGTTTTAGCTCTTACATTTATGTCTCTGATCCATTCTAACTTTTGTACACAGTGTGAGGTAAGGGTTCAACTTCATTCTTTTGCATGTATATCATCCTATTATCCCCCACTATTTATTAAAGAGACTATTCTTTCCCCACTGAATGGTCTTGGCATCCTTGTCAAAAATCAATTTCCAGGGTTGGGTGCAATGGCTCATGCCTATAAGCCCAGCACACTGGGAGGCCGAGGTGGGAGGATCGTCTGAGGCCAGGAGTTCAAGACCAGCCTGGGCAACATGGCCAGACTCCATCTCCACAAAAAAATAAAATAAAAAAATTTTTTAAAAAATCAGTTGCCCATAAATGCATGGGTTTATTTTCAGACTCTCAAATTCTATTCCACTGACCTATATGTCTAACCTTACGCCAGTACCTCACAGTCTTTTTTTTTTTTTTTTTTTTTTTTTGTTGAGACAGAGTCTCACTTTGTTGCCCAGGCTAGAGTGAGTGCCGTGGCGTCAGCTTAGCTCACAGCAACCTCAGACTCCTCGGCTTAAGCGATCCTACTGCCTCAGCCTCCCGAGTAGCTGGGACTACAGGCATGCGCCACTATGCCCGGCTAATTTTTTCTATATAGATTTTTAGTTGTCCATATAATGTCTTTCCATTTTTAGTAGAGACGGGGTCTCGCTCAGGCTGGTCTCGAACTCCTGACCTTGAGCAATCCACCCGCCTCGGCCTCCCAGAGTGCTAGGATTACAGGCGTGAGCCACCGCGCCCGGCCCTCACAGTCTTGATTACTATAGCTTTGTAGTAAGTTTTGAAACAGGGAAGTATGTTCTTGAAAAAGATCAAAGCTACAGGCTATTTGGGATTTTGAGTATTGGGAGGGGTCACTTGCAACTCCATATGAATTTTAAGATGAGTTTTTCCACTTCTGAAAAAAGGGCTCTTGGGATTTTGAAAGGGATTACATTGAATCTGTAAACAGTTTGGGGGAGTATTACTGTCTTAAAATACTAAGTGAAGATGACTTAATTTAAACATCAAAATTGTGAGTGCCATTATCAGTCTTTATTAGGGAAAACCTTGCTTTGCAGTTGAGGCCAGTACATCTGCATGTGTGGAGACAAAAGTGATTCCGTCTTGGATGTTAATCCACCACACTGATTCCTGATTAACCCCAGTCCCGTGAATGCCTCCTGATTTCTACTTTATTTACTGTCCTTACTGTAAGAACATGTTACTCACTATAAATCCTGCCTTTAAATCAAAGCACCTAACGTTACAACACAAATTATAGGCTATGCCACATAAGTCCTGGGTCTGGGGAGTAACAGGTGTAGAGATCTACCTGTCTTGCCGCTACCCATGACCACACTTCTGTCTTTAAGTTCCCCCCCAAAAATACCCTTTACCAATTAACTGGATTTGTCTGCTTTATTCTTTGGTTTCTTGGCTGTTTTGGCATTTGGGGGCTGCTTTGCATATATAGCCCTTTTATGGAACAACATGGAATTTTCCTTAAACTCATCTAGCAACACAGCTACATCACACAAAAGGTGGCAATGGTAGGACACTGCAAGACATGCAGCATTACCTAGAGTAACTTCTGTGTACTTAGACATGTAAAAGTTATTTCCCTTCCCGATTTCAATAATTTTGGCAATATAGGAAACAGAATCATACAACAGTAAATAAAAGTTAACACAACCAAAGAAGTGAGAAGACAATTCTTTCCTTGTTCAATTTGCCCTCCCCCCAACCCCTATCAAGATTACTGAGAGAGTCTGGGCACAGTGGCTCACGCCTGTAATCCAAGCACTCTGGGAGGCCGAGGTGGGAGGATCACTCGAAGTCAGGAGTTCGAGACCAGCCTGAGCAAGGGCGAGACCCCGTCTCTACTAAAATAAAAAAAAATTAGCTGGGCTTGGTAGCACATGCCTGTAGTCCCAGCTACTCGGGAGGCTGAGGCAGAAGGATTGCTTAAGCCCAGGAGTTTGAGGTTGCTGTGAGCTAGGCTGACACCATGGCACTCTAGCCCCGGCAACAGAGTGAGACTCTGTCTCCAAAAAAAAAAAAAAAAAAGAAAGATCAATGAAAGAGACCTGGACAGGTTTTGGCTTTTTGATTTGTAATCAAACCATAGACCTGAGACAAACACCTTTCAATTCTTCCTCAGAACTGTTTAAAACATTAACTCAGTAGAAGATACGATAAGTTTTCAAAAAGGAAATATTCCAGGAGGGTAAGGAAGTGATAATCAGCATATTCAACCTTTGTTTTTTCCCTTGGACCCAAAAATGATCTACTCCTATGAACTAGGAAAACAGAGCCTCTACTTGGAATAAAATTTTTAATTTCTCCAGGTACTTCTGCATCCACTTTTCCCTTTCAGATAAACCCTGTAAGGTTTACCAAACACAAGAACGGTCCGCACCTTTTAATATTTGAAATGTTCCTTCATCTCCCTGGTTTGAGTGTTTTGGCAGTACAGTGGGTGTCTGCCTCAGATACTGGCAAGAACACATAGAACTCCCACTGAAATAATAAGGACCTAAGCTTAGTCACACTGGATGACTTCTGCCTAATTCCAGTGGAAGAGCGTGAACTCCAGAGCGTCTGTTGGAGGTGAGTCCTAACAGGGTCAGGAGAAGGTGGCTCCCATTATTCACCCTGGGCCAAAGAAAAAGCTGCCCCAGTTGTGGATAAGTTTCTTCCTTTAAGGAAGTAATTCTATTTAACTCTAAATCCCAATTGTTCCTCACCTAGCTTTTGGCTTTTTTTTTTTTGAGAGACAGTTCTGTCAGCTGGGCTAGAGTGCAGTGGCACGACAGCTCTCCGCAACCTCAAACTCCTGGGCTCAAGTAATTCTCCTGCCTCAGCCTTCCCAGTAGCTGGGACTACAGGCTTGGGCCACCACACCCAGCTAATTTTTAAAATTTTTTGTAGAGAAGAGATCTTGCTATGTTGCTCAGGCTGATCTTGAACTCCTGGCCTTAAGCCATCTTCCCACCGAAGCCTCCCAGAGTGCTGGGATTACAGGCATGAGTCACCGTGCCCAGCTGGCATCTCTTTTATACTAAACCTACAGTATTTGCTCAGTAGGTGTTGTTTAAATACAGTGGTTCTTAATCTAGAGGCCATAAGGATCATCTGGTAAAACTTTCAGAAGATACAGGTTGTAAATCTCTCCACTAAGATTTATTCAGTAGGCCTGCGGGTAGTATCCAAGCTATTCGTTTAAAAAATTCCACAGGTGATTCAGTTGAGAATCTCAGGTTTAAGGTAACTCTCTTCTCTAAACCATACTTTAACTCATTTTATGTAAATAAATAATATAGCCAGATTTGGGGTTGGGGGAGGGAGATAGAAAGGGCTTTCTTCACTGGGCTTCCAAGAAACTTAACTCCTAAATAGGAGTCAGGCACTACATTTTCAATCTTACTGGAGAAAAATTATCTCTGCCTTTACAACTGTCCTTCACATCATCCCAGCCATGTCCATGAGTACTAGTCATTTAAAACATTTTTCTATTATCTTATGATTTTTTTCTTTTTGAGACAGTGTTGCTCTGTTGCCCAGGCTAGAGTGCCATGGCGTCAGCCTAGCTCACAGCAACCTCAAACTCCTGGGCTTAAGCAATCCTTCTGCCTCAGCCTCCCAAGCAACTGGGACTACAGGCATGCACCACCATGCCCGGCTAATTTTTTCTATATATTTTTAGTAGTCGTCCAGCTAATTTCTTTCTATTTTTAGTAGAGATGGGGGTCTCGTTCTTGCTCAGGCTGGTCTCGAACTCCTGAGCTCAAACGATCTGCCCGCCTCAGCCTCCCAGAATGCTAGGATTACAGGCGTGAGCCACGGTGCCCGACCTCTCATGATATTTTGACATCTTAAAAATCTTGCTGGCAGGTGGAGACTATCTCTCCCAGAACTAGCTAATTCCTAAAGATAGTAAACAACTTACTCGGGAACATGCATCCCATAGTAAGCCTACCACCGCCTTTATCTAAGTGTCACACACCAAGCCAATTATTTCTCATGTCCTCAATCATCCCATGGACAGGTACCAGGCAACTAGGTAACGCAAAGCTAAAGCCAACTGGAATTATTTAAATTATCCAATCCTAAAATGTTTACTCTATCCTGACTTGCTATTCCTGGGGAAACCCCATAAAGGCTCTGGCCTAGCTTTCTCCTTGTTTCTACTACTTCTTCCTAATGAAAAGCTAAATGCTTCCCCTGTAGCTCTGCATGTTGTGGCATGCTGCCTTCTCTTGGGAAATGTAAGTAATAAATTCTTGCCATGGCACTGGCCTCTCCATGTTGTCACTCAGTCATCTCTGTAAATTAAAATCCCAAAGGATTTTAGACACCCCCCCCCCAACCCATTCAAGCCTCTGAGCTGCCCACCAATCTTATCTACTTAACTAATCCAACTGGAAACCATGTTACAAACTAATAGGTTTCCAAAGCCAGAGAGCAAGTAACACCTAACTCCTTTATACAGAAAAACCACCTGAAAGTCCTATTAGCATTTGAAACTCAACATTCAGAACTAAATGAAGTTTTACCCAGTTAATTCCACTCCTAGGGCACAAAAACTTGTACACAAATGTTCATAGCAGCATTATTTATAACAGTCAAAAAGTAGAAACAACTATATGTCCATCACCTGATAAACAGGGAAACAATGTGGTATATCCATGCACGGGAATATTATTCAGCCATGAAAAGGAATGAAGTACTGATTCATGCTACAACACTGATGAACCTTAAAATCATGCTTAGAAAAAGCCAGACTGAAAAGGCCACATGTTGTCTGCTTCCATGTACATAAAATATACAGAATAGGCAAACCCACAGAAACAGAAAGCAGATTAGTGACAGCCAGGGGATGGGGCGTAGGGGAATGGGGAGTGAGTAACGGGTACAGCAGTTTCTATTTGGGGTCATAAAATGTTCTGGAATTGACAGTGATGATGGCTGCATAATCTTGTAAATGTATTAAAACCCGCTGAATTGTACACTTTACAGTGTGAATTTCTGATGTGCGAATTATACCTTTAAATAAACACATTATCTTCTCTCCAAACCTGTTCCTTCACACTTCTGTGACCGCTATTTCAGTGACTGGGATCGCATCCCTCAGAGGCCGAGCCGGGAACCTGCAAGCCGTAGCAAACAAGTCAGTCATGAGAACTACCAAAGCCTTAGGAGGTCTCCGTTCTCGTCGCTCCAGCTCCTAACTCGGGCACCCTCGTTTCTCGCCCAGATTGTAGCAGCCTCCTAATGCATCTCGTGGCCTCCGGTCTTGCTCCCCCGATCCATTTTCACACTGCAACTGGAATGGCCTTTGAAAACAAAATCTTAGTGGGTTCCCGCAGACTCCAGGTTGAAGTTCAAACCCTTAATACTTATAAAGTCCCTCAAATTTCAGCCCGTGGCGAACCTCTCCGGTCTCATCTTCCCCTCAAGCCCCCGACGACTCTGCTCCAGCCAGGCCGAAGAGCTCGGGATCACCCACCCCCAGGCCGCGGCACAATCCCCTCTCCGCGGAGCCAACGCTACCCGACCACAGGGCCTCAACTTTCACGCTACCCGCTCCGGGAAGGAAGCTCCCCGGGCCTGCCAGGCTGGATTTGGGGTCTCTCCCAATGCCCCTCACTCCGTTAACTCTCGTCTGCTCCACAGGCAGGTGCGCTCCGAGGGGGCCGCCATTGTATCAGCAAACATTTCCTGTGTAACTGTCACGGAACTAGACTTTCTCTTAAAATTGCTGCGACGGCGCCGCAAACTCACCCGACTCTTCCTTGACAAGTAATAGCCTTTGTTTGGACGCGGGCTACCGCCACCCAGCCTGTCAGGCGCAGCTTCCGCCCAGTCCGGCTGCGCCCCGCCTGGCGCGGTCCGCAAGCGCCCGCCAGCGCGCGCCCGCGCCCCGAGCCGCGGAGGAAGACGGGAAGCGAGACACTTCTTCCCCGCACTAGGCCGCTCTGCGCCGGCGCACACGTAGTTCTCCGCGGGGGAGGCACTGGGTGGCGCATGCGCAGGCGCGTGGCTCTCCGTTGAGAAGTTGCCGCGGCGGCGCCGGAGGTAGGAGGAGTCGGGCTTTGGGGCTGGGAGTCTGCACCCGGGAGGAGGCGATCTTGTCACCTCGGGCCGTTTTCGCTCTCTTGGGGGTGAAGAGCCTTTCTCGCCCGCCTCCCTCGCTGGCCCTCTGGCCTCGGCAGGCCCGCAGCCGCGGCGGAGAGGCAGGACCCGCGCTTGGGTGGAGAGGGGCCGGTGCCCGCCCGGAGGGAGGACGGGGGTGGGGGGGGGGGTGCGGATCCGGATACCCTCGGTGGTCCCAGCCGGTCCAGCGATCGGGATTCTCCGTCTGGCCTTAGAGCCCTCAGAGTCCTGGCAGCCCTTTCCCAGGCGGATCCCTCAGCCCCCTTTCCGTAGGTCGCCAGGCGGGGGGAAGCAGGAGGGTCCGCCCCACACCGATCCATTCATTCATTCCGCGCCTGCTGTGAGCCGGGCGCTGAGGTAGGTGGGATGCTGAGGAGGCCCAAGTCCCCTACCCTCTGGAAGCTTGCAGTCTTGTGGGATCCGTTATGTCATTCGGCACATATTGATTGAGAACCCGTAGGAGATGGAACTGTTTTAAGACTCATATCAACAGAGATGTGGAGACTCAACACAGTTGTGCAGGGAGGAATTTGTTCTAACGGCTCACCACATCCAACAGAATACAATTCAGTTTGCTTAGTCTGACATTCCAGGCCCTTGGGAACTGCTGTCTCTCCCTGCAGCCTTCTCTCCTACTACGTTCTCTTCACTGCGATTACATCAAACTTTTTGCAGTTCATGAATTCAACAAATAGTTGTCCAACACTTACTACAAGTCAGGCACCAGATAAACCGAAGAGAATACAAAGTGAAGTAGTTGGGTCTGTGCCCTCCTAAAGTGTTGAGCATAGTAGGGGACAGATAATAAGTCGATGAATAAAAATACAAGAGCAGACACTCTGGAACCACACTGCCTGGGTTTGATCCCAGCCCTGCCACTTCAAAAGCTGTGTGAACGTGAGCCAGTTCCTAATTCTGCTTCTGCCTGCTTCCGTGCTGTAAAGGAAGGATGGCAATAAATTCTACCATAAAGGATTGTTGTACAGATTAAATGAGTTGAAAATTTGAAAAGCAATTAGAACAGTACCTAGCACACAGCAAGCATTCAATAAATATCTGTTACATATGGTTATAACCTGTGACAAATGCTATTGTGAAAACAGTGGGTGATGATAGAGATTAATGGAGTGGGGGAGGGTCCACTTACAGGATTAGGGGAAGCTTCTCTAAGGAAGTGACATGGAAGATGAGAATGAGCCAGCCATACAAGTAGATTCTAGGTAGGGGTATCTACCTAGCTTTCGAAAACAAAATGATTAATCAGATTACTTGGACAGCAGAGATTGCATTATTGTATTTGAAATGAAGAACTTTGTGCCATTAGGTCATTCAGCTTTGATTTTTGAACATCACTAGCAGTGTGCCAAAGTATAATCATTTCCAGAAGGCCCAGCCTTTGCTTATAGGCAGTATTCCAGTCATCCAAGTTTAGAGAGCTCTTCTTGGGCTGAGAAGATAGAGAAAAGTGGCCTTTTCTCTCTCAAGTGTTCAGGGGCATATAATTTTCTCTCTTTCTCTTTCTTTCTCTCATGTTGCAGTGTTTGCTGATAGAGCCTCTAACAGATGGGGGTCCTAGGCCAGTTAAGAGATAGCTTCTTTACATTCAGGAATCATCCTGTTTCTGTGGTGACTGCCCTTCATTGGGTTTGTTTTTTTTTTTGTTTTTGTTTTTGTTTTTGTTTTTTGTTGTTGAGACAGAGTCTCACTTTGTTGCCCAGGCTAGAGTGAGTGCCGTGGCATCAGCTTAGCTCACAGCAACCTCAGACTCCTCGGCTTAAGCGATCCTACTGCCTCAGCCTCCCGAGTAGCTGGGACTACAGGCATGCGCCACTATGCCCGGCTAATTTTTTTCTATATATAGATTTTTAGTTGTCCATATAATGTCTTTCTTTTTTTTTTTTTTTTTTTTTTTTTTGAGACAGAGTCTCACTCTGTTGCCCAGGCTAGAGTGAGTGCCGTGGCGTCAGCCTAGCTCACAGCAACCTCAAACTCCTGAGCTCAAGCGATCCTCCTGTCTCAGCCTCCCGAGTAGCTGGGACTACAGGCATGCGCCACCATGCCCGGCTAATTTTTTTCTATATATATTTTTAGCTGTCCATATAATTTCTTTCTATTTTTAGTAGAGATGGGGTCTCGCTCTTGCTCAGGCTGGTCTCGAACTCCTGAGCTCAAACGATCCGCCCACCTCGGCCTCCCAGAGTGCTAGGATTACAGGCGTGAGCCACCGCGCCCGGCCCATATAATGTCTTTCTATTTTTAGTAGAGATGAGGTCTCGCTCAGGCTGGTCTCGAACTCCTGACCTTGAGCGATCCACCCGCCTCGGCCTCCCAGAGTGCTAGGATTACAGGCGTGAGCCACCGCGCCCGGCCCCTTCATTGGGTTTGTTCCCCAAATTTCAGTAAAAACAACACTCCCAAGATGCACATAATTTTTTGGAAGAACATGCTTTGACAGGTTTCTAGATCCCTCTCGTCTGTTATGTAGTGATGTCCTATAGGATGATTAGACTGTGTTAACCGGGCTGTACTGAGTATTTGACAGTACAGTTACTCTGAAGACTTCTCCCTTACTCACATGCCCTCGTACCTCCTGGAAGAAATGGCATAAAATGACAATGTCTGTCTATTTACACTTAGATGCTTTTGGTTTTCCACAGATATGAAATTAAATGAACCAATGTGCTTTATCACCGTGGAGCTCTTGGAGAATCATCCGAGCACCAAGTTCATAGATCTTCTATTTTAGAGGCATCTGTTGGACAATTAAACATTGTCTCAATTGTGAACTTTAACAGAGGAAAGCTTTAAACATGTTATTTAACCACAGGCCCAGCTTGAACAAAGATACTTAAATCGTTATGGAGAGGAAAACAATACTTCTAGTTCAGTGGTGCACTCTCCAAGTATCTAAGTGAGAAGCAGAGAGGAACCATAATGAGGTTGTGAGTGGGAATGAGGCTTGGCTAGACTTACGCTTGGGTTCACGTTCTCACCTGTGTGCGTGGCCCAAGACTGACTGTCACTCCTCTGAAGACCAGCCGGAAAGCCTTAAACCTGGTCAGATGATGGATGAGTCCGATGAGGATTTTAAAGAACTCTGCTCCAGCTTTTTCCAAAGGGTGAAAAAAAATGGAACCAAGGAAGTGTCAGGAGAAAGGAAGGCACAAAAAGCCTCAAACAGCACTCAGATAAGAGGCAAATTGAAAAGGACCAAACAAGCTGCTACCAAGAGCAAAAGCCTTCAAGGCCCTGCGGAGAAGAAACCTCGGTCTGGCAGCCAGGCCCCTAGGACTAAAAAGCAAGGGACAACCAAGCTGCAAGCAAGTGAAACGGCTGTCACTGTGAATGGGGAGGGAGGTGTGCTTGCTCCTGCTCCAAATCAGCCTGTGCTCTGGGAAAGAGCACAGACCACTCAGACAGGTAACCAGGCAAAAACCACCTCAAGAACTTTCCAGGGGAAACCAGAGGTGATTTGTACTATTTTAAACCAGGGGTTGAAAAACTTTGTGAAAAAGGCCAGATAGTAAATATTTTGGCTTTGTGGGTCATACGGTCTCTGTCGAAACTATTCAACTGCTGTTGTAGTGAAAAAGCAGCAGATGATATGTAAATGAGTGGGCATGGTTGTGTGCCAGTAATACTTTATTTACAAAAACAGGCAGTCAGCCCATGACCATAGTTTGCTGACTCCTGTTTTAAACAATAGTCGTAAAGAATATAACCCCTGTGTGAATTTTTCACATGATTATGTTTGGAATCCTCTGCTCTTTCAGAATTTCCTATGAATGTTTACGTTGTGTGGTTGACATGAGTTACACGAACATGAAATTAATGCTACTTCTCTCATTTTCTTAAATTCATTCCAAAGTGGGTAAATTGGAATAGGCCACCCATCTAGTCAGGCTGCTGGGAGGGTGCCGTATGGGTTTAAGTCCCAGGAGAATCTTCAGGTCCTTCCTTTCTCTCCTCTAAAGACCTTTTATTCTTTTCTCTTCCTTTTTTTTTTTTTTGTTTGTTTAAAGCAGCTTTCTTGCCCTGCTGCCCTTGGCATATTGAGCCATGTGCTTAGCATACCTTCTTCATGCAGAACTGGAAACCAGCCTTGCATATATAATATACCACAAACTCTTTGGGCTCCTGAGTTCTGTTTCTAAATTCTCCTCACTGTCACTTCCTGAAATTAATTAACTTTTTTTCTAGTGTGGACAGCATCACCTCTCAGTAAAGTGGTGGTGAAGTCTTAGCTCGCAGACACTGTTGTAAGGTTTCAAGACTGTTGCCCGACCAACACTATTGGCCTCTCCTGTTCCCTTTGCGGGTCTGATGAAAACTATTCATGATTCCCCAGAAAACCGTACCCATGTGCATACCTGTGAAATTGACACACAGCTTCAGGGGGGTCTCATGGATCTCCACTGAAGGCCATCTGTGGATCCTGATCTAGAAACACGTAAACCTTTGTCATTAATATGTCTTTAATAACAGCTTTATTGGGATTCACATTCCTTTTAAAGTGTACAGTTAAGTGGTTTTTAGTATATTCACAGTTGTGCAACTGTCAGTACCTCCGACCTTTAGAACATTTTCATCGTCCCACAAATAAACCCCAAGCTCAATTAGCAGTCACTTCCTACTCCCTCCTGTCATTGATACTTATGTCTGCATTGCCATAAAAAAAGAAGTTACCAACAAGCAGTCCTGTTCACATTTGTGAGTCAAACCTAAACTAGTTGATAAAGGACTCCTTTGAAACGTGGGTCTAACCTCTCTATCTGGTAGAAAAGTCTTTTATTTTTCCAGCTACAACAGATGCTTGTGAATATTTTCCTCCTTGCCAGAGAATGCTTCCAAGAGCAACTCCCAGCCACCTCCTTCCTGTTTGACGACAGAGGTGCCAAGTCCCTCCAAACCCCGCACGGCAGAGCTGGTCCTACAGCGAATGCAGCAGTTCAAGAGAGCAGGCCCCAAGCGTTTGAAACATGCTTCGGAAGAGTGCTCCCTTGAATTGGCATCGGAAGAAAATGTCCCAAAGGGCCCTCAAGAGGAGACGGTGTCAGGGAACGGTATGATGGGTGTGTTTCTGTCTTCCAAACAGAGATGGGTTACACTCTGACGAAGGGAGGCAGGGAGAAACCAGCGTCTGGTGGTTTTCTGCTGTGGGCCTGGTGTTTTACCTTTGCTAGCACCTTGGATCTTGCCAGAGAATAAAAGGTCCCTTGGGTCATTTCCCACCTAGCTTCTTTGACAAGGTAACTCTTCTTCTATTTTATTTTTATTTTGACTTTTTATTATGAAATTTTTTCTTTACAGAAAAGTTTTAAAAAATTATAATGAATGCCCTATACCCTCATCCTAGATTTAATAATTGTTAATATTTGGTCCTATATTTTTATATCTCTATAAATATGCATATTTTCCTTTTTATTCAAAAGTAAGTCATAGACGACTTGTGCCTCACCACTAGATTCTGCGGCATAACCACGATCCTGTTATCACACCTAATTCCATAATATTGCCTGGGATCCAGTTCATATTCAAATTTCCCCAATTGTTACAAGGATATCATTTATAACGGGTTTTTTCCTGAACAAGGACTCAATATTGCTAATATATTTATTGTATATTGCTATAGCTCAGCAGTCTCAATTCTAGAATAGTCCCCATCTTCTTTTGTTTTCCATGACAGTGACTTTCTGGGTGTTATTTTTGTTTGTTTTTATTGAGGCAGGGTGTTGCTCTCTTGCCCAGGCTGGAGTGCAGTGGCATCATCATAGCTCATTGCAACCTCTAATTACTGGGCTCATTGATCCTCCTGCATCGGCCTCCGTAGTAGCCAAGACTACAGGTGCGCCACTATGCCTGGCTAATATTTTTATTTTTTGTAGAGACAAAGTCTTGCTGTGTTGCTCAGGTTGGTCTTGAACTCCTGGCTCAAGCAGTCCTCCCACCTCAGCCTCCCAAAGCGTCAGGATTATAGGTGTGAGCCACTGCACCCAGCCGACACTTACGCTTTGAAGACTCTAGGCTGTCCTACGAGATTTCCCACTTTCTGGATTTGATTATTTCTTCATGGCATCATTTAGCCCCTTCCTCTATCCCTGGGATTGCTAGTTTGATTGGCTCCAGGTTAGAGTCTGGCAACAGTGCGTCACAGGTGCTGTGTATTTCATATTGCACCACCCCAAAAGGCACCTTAGGACATCCTATTCTTTATCCCCTAGATAATATGAATCCTCATTTCTGATGAAAATATACGAAAGGAAAAGAAATAGGAAGAAATCGTGTTGACAGACCTATAGCTAGTAAGTATGTAGGCTCTTGGTGTTGCATTTGCACATTTTACTGTAAGCATGGAGGATGCTCAGGCCACCCCAAAGGTTCACACGTGCAGCAATTTGACATCCTGCTGAGGCATTGGCCTGCAACGCACGTGGGAGGTGCAGCGGTATCGCCCAGCCGGTGCGTGAGCCTAGCACCTGCCCTACATTTGACTCATGTCTCTTCATATCATGCCTAACAAATGCTCAGGAAGAGATAAATTATTTCTTTGTTAAAAAACAAAACAGGGCACCAAAATGAAGGTGTGTTGCTTTCTGGCTTTGGTGGCAGGCAAGGTCGGCTGTAGTAATATTCACAAACTTGGGGGTTTAGGAAGTTCTCAGGGCGTATCTTCTGTGAGTGCCCAGGGTCTGCTCCAGCAATATCAGAGGGGCCGCCTTGGAAGCCATCTCAAGACCAGAATCAGTCCCTCCATGGGTCTCACGCTCAGTAACAGACGCTGCCTTTTAATCACCAAAGGCATTTCACTCTGCCCTGGTTCTGTGACGGGCTGTAAAAGGTCAGCAGTAGGGAAAGGTTAAGCTTTGATGAGAAAACCCAGATCTGTTGGAATAGGAACCTACGGTGCCTGAGGTAGGCAATTTCAGCAGAAATGGGGAAAACAAAAGGCAGGTTCTTCAGGCTTTGATACACAGAGCGTGGTCCTGGACTAGCAGCGTCGCCGAGCCTGGGGGCTGTTGGAAATAAAGTATCCACCCCCCACCTGGACCCCCTGCACCCGGACCTGCATTTTGACAAGCTTCCCAGTGATCCGAGCGCACATTAAAACGTGGGCAGTGCTGTTCCAGGAGCCCCGTTTAGTGCTCATGTCACCAGGCAGCACAGTGCTGGTCTCTGGTCTCTTAGTGCTCTGCCTGGTGCCCACGTGTGACGCAGAGTTCCGAGGGTGAGCTTGCCTTTGGGGTTCATCCTCATGGCTCTTCCGTGCTTCTCTGCAGGGTACGGGTCTGGGCTCCCTGCCACAGAGAGCGATGCTGCCATGGCCTTGGCCCTGCAGCAGGAGTTTGCACGGGGAGGAGCGTCCACGCACGACGATAGCCTGGAGGACAAGGGGTTGTTCTTCTGCCAGCTCTGTCAAAAGGACCTCTCAGCCATGAGCGTGGCACGGAGGGAGCAGCATGTGAACAGGTGGGAGCAGCTTCGACCGTGGCCCTTCCTGTGCGCGCCACAGAATCCCCGAGACTCCTCACCGTGATGACAGCACCTCAGTTTTCTTGTCAACCTACCCTTTTTTTAAAGTAACTTTATTGAGCTATAATTCACATACCACACATTTCACCCCTTTAAAGTGTATAATGCAATGGCTTTGGGTGACTCACAGAGTTGTGCACCCATCACCCCCAAAAGAAACCCCATACCCACTAGCAGTCGCCCAGTTGTCCCCCCCCTCCCCCGGCCACCGCTAACCAACCTTCTGTCTGTATGGCTTTGCCTATTCTGCACACTTCGTACAAGCGGAGTCACGCAATACTCGTCCTTTTTGTCTGATTTCTTTCACTTACCAGTGTTTTCGAGGTTCATCCGCGTCGTGTATCAGTGCTTCATCCTTTTTATGGCTGAGTCACATCTCGTTGTGTGGACAGAGCACAGTGTGTTTGTCCTTTCATCCACGGGTGGGCAGGGGATTGTTTCCGCCTCTCGGGTCTCCTGAGTGGCGCTGCTGTACACGTGTGTTGCGTGTATCTGTTTGAGTCCCTGTTTTCGGTTCTTTGGGTATGTACTCAGCAGTGGGATTTCTGGGTCCTAAAGTAACTGTTTAACCAATCCTTGCTCTGTCTAGCTAACTTTGCTAGCAGATACGTAGTGTCTGGAGGCTGACTGCTGGGCGCTGTACAGGCTGTGTGGAGGGGTTGGCTGTGGGGAACATGCTTTGGCCACAGCACGTCCGTGTTGACATGGATCCCACTTGCTACAACCCCACTGCGGCGAACGTGGTTCTCTTGTATTTACTGTTTTCCTCCAGGTGCTTGGATGAGGCTGAAAAGGCACTGAGACCGTCCATGCCTCAGATCCCCGAATGCCCGATTTGTGGCAAACCGTTTCTCACCTTAAAGAGCAGAATCAGTCACCTGAAACAGTGTGCAGTGAAGATGGAGGTCGGGCCCCGCCTCCTGCTGCAGGCCGTGAGGCTGCAGACAGCTCGGCCTGAAGCAGGCGGCCCACCAGCATCCAGGTGAGTCAAATGAAAAGGAAGAAAACAAGCCAAATAATGACGTTTGTTTAAAAAAACAAAAACCTTTTTATAGTGTTGGAGGACAGTGGAGGCCTCTTTGATTGATCTGAGGTTGAGACGGGGCACAGTCTAGAAGGGCCTGAAGAGGGACAAATTCTCCAGCCTTGAAGGCTTTGGAGTGGCCCATTCAGGTGTGTCCGGTTTCCTCAGGGTCCTTCTGAGATGTTTCTAGTCCCACAGTCCTGCAGTCAGTACCCTCCGGTGATGCTGAGGATTTGATGTTCACTTCGCCGCATCCGTGTCTTTGTTGTAAGGCAGGGTTTCCACCTCAGTGTAGCCCAGTTTTACACAGTCAATGTAAGATTATTCAGCACAGTTCAAAGAGTTGCTGAGACAATGCTTAAGTGTTACAATAGGAGGCCTTGCTGACAGCTAGGAAACAAGTCCTTGGCCTGCAAACCACAGCCACTCACGTGGCGGAGGGTCAGGCCAGCTCCACACTGCCCCTGCCCCCGAGGATGCCAGAGTTGACCCCAACTTTATAGGGAGCAAAGGCAGCTTGGGCCCTAGACTTTTCTAGGTTTGGGACTTCTTCCTTTGACAGCCATCAGGAGCAAAGAGAAGGCCAAGGGCGATGGCTCTGCTGGTTCTGGCCACTGCCTTGCACACGGGCTGTGGGCAGCTGAGCTGGGCTAGGGCCGAGACCACAGAGGGCAGAGGTGGGTTCCCTTAGCTGGCGAGCCTGTGTGTGTCTAACACATCCACATGAGCACCGTAGGGTCGAAAGCCTTGAGTAGGTCTCAGAATGAACATTACCCAGGCCATTGCTTGCCTCTTGGCAGGACTGCACTGAAACAGCCTGCTCAGATAAAATATGTCTGCTTTTAAAATATCTCCAAGTAGGAAAGAAGAAGATGTGTGTGGGTCCTTCTAGAAGGTTGTCAGAGTAGAAAGCTACAGGAGGTGGACTCTATCATGGCGTCTTTGAGCCTCCCGTGCCCTAAGGCCAAGCCTGGTCATTTGGAACTCAGGTGGTCATGGCAGAGGTGCTGGTCCAAGCGCCCACTCGCCCCTGCACCCCTCGCATGCTGCCCCGGAGCCCCCTTCAGTCACGGGACCAGCGTCAGAAGTGTAGGCACCTCCAGTCCCACTGCCTTTTCCCTTTGGCCGCCTTGCAGCTTCAGCAGTCACGTTGGGGGTGTGAAACGGAAAGGAGCCACCAACAAGAAGGAGCCACAGAAGAGGCGGAAGGTTGATGAGGCGCCATCCGAGGACCTGCTGGTGGCCATGGCTCTGTCCCGATCCGAGATGGAGCAGTGTCCGGCTGTGCCAGCGCTCAGGCTGGAAAGTGCTTTCTCCAAGAGGATACACCCAGGAGCAGGTACCTGTGGCCGGGAGCAGTGGCCCTGGGAAGAGACCACTAGTGGGTCCCAGGACGAGTGGCCAGATTCCACTGCTGACCGTGTCGCTTCTGTTTCTCTCCAGAGAAGAAAAGTCGCAAGAAGAAAACCCCGGTTTCACCCCCGAGGTTATTGGTCCAGGACTCCGAGACCACAGGCAGGCAGATACAGGAGCGAGTGGCCCTGCTCCTTTCCGAGGAAGCAGAATTGTCCAGCACGCCACCGCTTCCTGCCAGCAGGGTTTTAAAGGAAGAGTTGGAAAAGGCCAGCTGGCGTCTGCCACCACCTGAGGGGAAGCGGAACTTTCTGTGGGAGAGCAGCGCCCTGACTGGAGCCTGGGCTATGGAGTCCTTCTACACAGCCGGCCTGGTCCCGCCCCTTGTGCCCCTGCGGCCGGCCTCGGTGAGCTCTTCCCCTCCGGACAGGCGCTGACGGGCTGCGGGGAGAGGTGGGCAGTTCCAGAATGGCAACACTGGGTGTCAGCGGCTGCACCAATGGAAAGTCCAAGGAAAGGGGAGGGAACCAAGGGGCGTCGGCATAGTTTATTTCCATGTGCAGCAACTAGATGCCTTTCCTGGGAAGCGCAGGGAGGGAGACCCTTGCTTCGCACACCTTAATGTGTTCCTGGAGCTGATTGATTGATTGATTTATCTTTGCATTCATGCTGGTTTACCTGGAGTTTATTTAAAACACAGAGCCCCAGGGTGGCTGGGATAACGTCTGAGGGGGGGCCCCGGGAACATGCATTATAAATACGAGCTCCAGACAGTCTTGTGGCAGGTGGCCCTGGAGTTGGTACTCCCCTGACTGAGGCCATTCAGAGGATGTCAGGAGAGTGGCAGGCCCCTGGGGACCACCTCTGGCCTTCTGGTAAACCTCTCTGCAGACTTGGAAGCCACAGGGCTGTCCTTGGCCATGACAGAGAAGCCTGTTGACACGCAGTGATACAGGAAAGCGTTCTGGGGCTGCTTCAGGCTGTGGCTGGTGCCCTTGGGGACCCTCTGTGCTCCACGGCCCCCATCCCGCTCTGCGGTCTTAGGTCCAGCTGTGCACACTGTGGTGGCCTCTGCAGGCCGTGCATCAGTGCAGCAGCCACATGGTCACTCTGATTACTGACTTCTTTCAGGGCCTCACGCAGGAGCCCGTGGCGCCACTGGTGCCACCTGAGCAGTCAGAGCCGGGCGTGGGAGGACCACCTGCTCTCCACAGCACCCCCTCTGTGGGCCGCAGCCCTGGGGACCCATCACCGTCGGCCAGCCAGAGGGAGCACCAGGCCCTGCAAGACCTGGTGGACCTGGCAAGGGAGGGGCTGAGCGCCAGCCCATGGCCTGGCAGTGGGGGCCTGGCTGGCTCGGGAGGGGCCACAGGTGAGACACTGGGTGGGAGGCTGGGGCCAGCCCTGTCCTCCTGGGCCTCCCCTCCCTGTGGCCAAGGCTGGGGTGGACCAGACCTTGTGCCTCTGTGACGGCAGCTCATCCCAGGACGATGGGAGGGTGCGCAGTCTCAGGGTGCTTTCACTTTTTTCTCAAAGGCAAATGTAATACAGGCCTGTCGCAGTTTTCCTTCAACTTTAACCAAGGACAGAGCCGTCTGCCCACAGCAAGTGATCCTTTGGGTTACTTTTGTCTATCTTACTATTCTTTTACCTCCCTGTTTGGGGAGGTGATAAAAACAGTTCGTGGGGGGTTTGTTTTAAAAGATGTCCTCAGGTAACAAGTGCCACCATACCTCTGGGTCCAGCTCAGCCTGCGGATGATGCTGTCTGCTTGGCAGTGGACGTTACTGGGAGGTGACATTCTGTTAACTTGCGGGTCCTTATCTCAGGGTTGGACTTGGTGCCCAGTGACCTTCCACTGACCGGGTTCGTCCTGCCACCCGAGGAGAAGCACCTGGAGAGGGGCAGCCATGCTTCGGTAAGGCCTGGCTCCTCCTGCCGCGCGCTGAGCTGTTGGGCTCGGCCCCTCGCTCTGTGGCCCTGGCCGCTCTCGCTTGTTGTAAGGCCTGTCATGTGCGGGGTAAGGTCGGCCCACCTCTGGCCTCCAGGCCTTGCCATGAATTTGCTGGTCTCTCGAGAAGCATCTCTGCTTCCCAGAGAGCTGACACATGCTGACAGCCTGTGAGCAGAGGCAGAGAGCGTGCACAGGAGCCTGTCTGCCCTCTGGAGCCCTGCCCTGATGGCTTCTGTCCTTTCTGTCTTTGAACTCTGTGGATCATCCCAGTAGTCGAACCCTCAGAGCCTGCTTTGTCCTGGGAGTCCGGAGGGACCACTGTCTCTCGGTTGGGTCCTGGGCTGGTTCCAGAGCACAGCTGAGCAAGCGGGGGCCTGGCCTCCAGCCCGCAGGCCAGTGTTCTGCGTTGGGATGGCCTGGGGTGGGGGCTGGGTTCTCCTTAGAGTGGAACTCATGCCGTTAAGATATCAGCATCAACCGAACATTGCACAAAGGGGCCAGCCTAGTGATGTCATCGCACCTAGGCAAAGAGAGTAGACCTGGGGCTCACCTCTTGGCCAGGTCCCCAAGCTGCTTGGACTCAGGGTCCTCGTGTGTCACAGCGGGCTGGTACATTTCCTCCCTGGGCTGCTGTGAGCGCTGAGTGCACGAGCACATGAGACTCGTTAGCCTGACCCCCACCGTGCCTGGAGCTCTCTCCTGCCTGTCCTCCCGCTCCACTTGCTGCCTGTTTCAGGTCAGGGAATACGTTGCAGTAGAGAACTTGAGAAAGAGGCTAGTGTTTTGCTGTTCTGTATCACCGGGTGCCTGAAGGAAACTCAAAGGTGAAACCGAGCACAGGAACCATCCTGGAAGGAGAGCGAGGGTCCCAGCCCACCCTGGCACTGCCTCAGTTGGCGCGTCCCACAGCCCAGAGGAGCGCCACAGATGGCAATGACGGCTCTTCCTCGTCTGTTTCAGCTCTCCCTCGGGTTGCTGGTTGCTGACTTTGGTGCCATGGTCAACAACCCACACCTGAGCGATGTCCAGTTCCAGACGGACAGCGGGGAGGTGCTTCACGCCCACAAGTTTGTGCTCTATGCCCGATGTCCGCTTCTCAGTCAGTATGTGAGTACGCGGTGGCCACCGCGCACCCCTCCCAGGCCCTCCCCTCCGTTCTCGGACCAGGCCTCCCCCTGTCTCTCCTGCTGCCTCCTCCCCCTCCCTGTCTCCCTCACTTCCTGTCCCCACTGCTGCCACGGTAGGGAGAAGATAGAGAAGATACCTGGAGAAGCGACAAAGGCTCAGAGGGAGGTCAAGCAGGCTGTGAGGGACTGTGAGAGGAGGGCCTCAGGACTGGAAAACACCAGATTTTCCTTCTTTTGAATGAAAATGCTTTGTTTCCCGGGCTTATTTCCACTTTCCTCTGTATAATTATGGTCTCCCGGCCGATCTCTTTAAGGTTGAGTTCTGACAAATGTTTTCAGAAACTTCTCCTCTGACACATTCTGATGTCCATTTGACTTGAATGTCACGAATCCAGCAAACTGCTGCCAGTCTCTCTGTCAGAAAGTTCTGGACCCCTTGATATGTCTATCAAGAGGAAACTAACTGGGTTCTTTTTTTTTTTTTTTTTTTGAAACAGTCTTGCTTTGTCACCCAGAGTGCCACCGTGACGGTCAGCCCTAGGTCACAGCAACCTCAAACTCCTGGGATCATACGATCCTCCTGCCTCTCAGCCTCCCGAGTAGTTGGGACTCTAGGCATGCACCACCATGCCCAGCTAATTTTTTCTATTTTTAGTAGAGACGGGGTTTCACTCTTGCTCAGGCTGGTCTCGAACTCCTGAGCTCAAATGATCCTCCCACTTTGGCCTCCCGGAGTGCTAGGATTACAGGCATGAACCACCGCACCCGGCCTTAACTGGGTTCTTGAACTTCCATTCCTGATACAATTTGACAACAGAGAAGTGTTAGGCCTGGCCTGCAGAATCACTGGCCAGAAAAATGCGTCAACACTAGCTAATGCTTTTCTTGGGGCAGGGGGCTGTTTACGAGACTAGAGACTCCGAGGACGAGATGGTCTTCTTTACTCCAAGTTACGACTGTGCGATCCATAAACCTTCTGTATTGTATTTCACCCTCAGGTGAACAACGAAGGCTTCTCTGCTGTAGAAGACGGGGTTCTGACCCAGCGCGTCCTGTTGAGTGACGTGAGCACAGAGGCCGTCCTTGCATTCCTGCGCTATCTCTACGCTGCGGACACTGGCCTGTCCCCCCACCTGGCCCCTGAGCTGAGCTCCCTGGCCCTCAGGTCTGGATTGTTCTTTCTCTGTACGCCAAAACCTTCAAAACTGACTGGTGAGGATCGTCAAGTTGACAGCTCAAGGGAGGGTTGTGTGCAGAAGGGTCAGGGCTGAGGCCATCAGAACTTCAAGTCCTGTTTATACCTTTTATCTTATTTCTTACGTTTTTTGTTTTTTGAGACAGAATCTCACTCTGTCACCCTGGCTAGAGTGCAGTGGCGTCATCACAGCTCACTACAACCTTGAACTCCTGGGCTCAAGCGGTTCTCGTGGCTCAGTCTCGCAAGTAGCTGGGGCTACTGGGATGTGCCACCATGTCTGGATAATTTTTTCTATTTTTTGTAGAGATGGGGTCTTACTCTTGCTCAGGCTGGTCTTGAACTCCTGGCCTCAAGTGATCCTGCCACCTTGGCCTCTCAGAGTGCTAAGATTACAGGCGTGAGCTATGATCCCAGCCTTGTTTATACCTTTTAATCCCAAATTCATGACCAGCAATGACCTTGAACAGAGCTTGTTAGGGGCCGAAAAGTCCTAAAAGTCTTGAAAGTCAGGCCAGAATGGACACTTGCAGGGCACCGAGCGCTGGATGGGGAAGATGCTACCAAGTCCCATGGCTTTTAGTGCCTTGGGCGTGATAAAAGAGAGTGACTCTTGGCCTTGGCACCATCCCCAGCACTGTTGCTCCTGGCTTGTTCTGCCACTAGAGCTGGACAACGGTAGTCCTTTCCTGAGTCCCAGAAAATGGAAGTAGAGAAAATGCTGAGTCTGTATCCCATGACTGTGCAGCTCCCGGCTTGTCCACACCAGTCTCTCAGCAGAGACAGCTGGTGTATTGCACCTCCCGACGGGGCTGCAGGACCTCTGGGGTAAACCCTGTTCAGCCAAGGCTTTGGCATCCGTCAGGTGCTTTCTTGGGAAAGGAATGGCTCAGCCTCTGGGGTTCAAAATGTACTGATTAGACCACCGAGCCTTGGTGCAGGGGCCAGCTGGTGTGCTCGTCCGCCGGGGCTGACCTGCCAACAGGTCCAGGCTGCAGTGGTTCATCTGGCACCATGTCTCGAGGGCCTCTCGAGGGGCGTGGGCTCTCCAGTTTTGCAGCCCTGCCAGTTCGTATTATCTCAAGTTCAGCCTGGTGCACAGTAGTTAGAGAACTCTGCGTGAAAGTGTTGTAAGTCTCTGGTTTCTAGAACCAAGTGGCCTGGGGTATTCCTGGGCAGAAGCGTGGGCACTGCCTACGAAGAAGAGCTGGGAAAGGCCAGGGGTAGTCATGGTTGTTCCTCCTCGTGACGACTCGATCCCGGTGTCCCCAGCGCCCCGCCTTCATGCAGCGTGGCCATGACACTTGGTGTTCCCTGTTGCAGGTTTGGCATGAGTGAGCTGGCTCACCTGTGCGAACAAGTGCCTCTCATGACAGACTCAGAGGGCGAACAGTGGGAGGAGAAGGAAGATAAGAATTGTGAAAGCAGAGCAGAGAATTTCCAAGAACTCTTGAGGTCAGTGTGGGTAGATGAAGACGAGGAAGCAGACACTTTGTTGAAATCCAAGGGCCACAAAGAAGACAGAGAAAAGGTGAATGAAGCAGAAATGGAAGAAATTTATGAATTTGCAGCTACTCAGCGAAAGCTGCTCCTGGGGGCAAGAATACCAGACGCTGACGAGGACGCTGACCACCATGAGGACAGTCCAGTCTCTGCGCATATCCTAGCGAGCGTCCAGGTCAATGAACGGTTGGAAAAAGCAGAGAACATGGAGTCCTCTGAGCCAGGAAGAGAGGAGGCCCCAACCAGCTGGGAAAACGTGCGACCACTCCAGAGGCAGCCTTCACACAGGGAGGGGGGTGCAGAGACCCATGAGCAAGAGGCGCCCAGGGAGGCCCAGGGTCATTCCGGCTCCTCCAGCCCTCTGGGGGGCTGTCCCCTTCCGCACACGGAGGATGCCCACGATTACACGCAGCTCTTTTCGTCAACTCCAGGAGAATTCTCTGAGCTGTCCCAGATAACAAGTGATCCTGAGGAACAGGGTGGCGCTGTCAAGGAGAGGGGCAGGGAGATCCCTGCTTCCCAGCAGGTGCCCCCAGCGCACCCATGCTGCTTCCTGTCCCAGCCGCCTCAGGGAGGGAGTTCCAGCCAGTCCCATCTTCACCCTCATCACACAAGCGGGTCGTCCCCATTGAAGCCCCAGTCGCATAGTGGTGTCTCCCATGTGGCCTCCCCAAAATCACCGTCTCCAGCTGTGCTATCAAAGCAGAAAAGGGACAGTAGTGTCGTTACGTTATTTAAAGAGCCAGGCCACCAGAAAGGCAAAGAATGTAGTTCCATGCTGGAACGCAAAAATAAGGCGGTCCTGATTTCCCCAGAAAAATCCCTGTCCATTGACCTAACCCAAACGAAACCTGACCATTTGAGTCCCAGAGCTCAGAACTCTGCATCCAGCGTGAAAAAAGAAGATGACATTATCCTTTTGTTGGATTCAGATGAAGAGCTCGAGCTAGAACAAACCAAAATAAAGTCAGTTTCCAGTGATCCCCAAGAAGAAAGGAAAGTTCTAGACACCAGCCCCAAGTCTTCTGAGCTGTTTTCTGTCATTGACGTTGATGCAGATCAGGAACATTCCCAAAGCCCACCAGGAAGAGAAGCCGAGCTGTGGCAGGAGGAGGGGGAGGGGTGGCCAGAGAAGCGGGGCCCCGTGGGCAGCAGAGGGACCCCCTGGCTGTTCTGTGACCGAGAGAGCAGCCCGGATGAGGACAGCACCACGGACTCCTCGTGGCTGGTGCCTGCCACCCCACTGGCCAGCAGGAGCCGTGACTGTTCATCCCAGACCCAGATCACCAGCCTCAGGGCCAGGGCGTCGGTGGACGAGGTGACTCTGCACACGCCTGCAGCCTTGTTGCGAAGTGGGGAAGGGAAGGAAGCTGCACCGGAGCTGTCAGTAATGGCGCCCCAGACACTGTCATCGTGCCGTGCCCCCGGCACTCCAGGAACTTCTCGCAGCAGAAGGCAGGTCCTCAGAAGCCCTTCCCGTGCCCAGCCCCGGCACCACAAGCTCTCCTCCCCGCTGGCCCCTCGGCCCACCTCAGGAGGCCGTGTCCATCTCACCGGGCAGTTCCCGAGTCGCTCGCCGCCGGGGCCGAGCCTGCAGAAGCCGGCGAGCGAAGTGGTGGAGGTTAAGGATAGTGAAGATGAGCAGGAGGTGGCCTCCCACCAGGCACACAGCAGCCCCCCGCTGGACAGCGACCCCCCAGTTCCTGTTGACGACTGCTACTGGCAAGTGGAGCCCCTCTCACCGATTCCAATCGACCACTTGAACCTCGAGCGGACTGGCCCCCTGAGCACCAGCAGTCCCAGCAGCCGGGCGAGGGAGGCCCTGGACAGCGGTGATGGCCACTCCCCGGGGCTCCTGGGTATCACCCCCATCCGAGGAAACCGTGCTGCCCAAAGAAAACCTCCGGAGAGATCCTCATGGGCCGGCTCCCCGGGCAGCAGCAGGCTGAGCTTCTTGAATTCAGCTCTGTGGGACGATTGGGATGGGGAAGAGCAGAGGTCTCCAGAGGCTCTTCCTGTGTCCGAGCCACAAAGCCCTGGTCCAGCTCAGAGGCCCGAAGAGTCAGAGACACCCAGTGAGTAGCCAGGAGGGCTGGGGACAGGGAGGGCTATTGTCCTTTTTTTTTTTTTTTTAAGAGACAGGTCTCACTGTGTTGCCCAGGCTGGACTCAAATTCCTGGCTCAAGCAATCCTCCCACCTCAGCCTCCCTAGTAGCTGGAACTACAGGGGCAAGCTACCATGACAGCTTTGTCTTTTATGTATCTTACACTAAGGGGACGTGGCGATCTTCGATGGTAATCAGGGGCCGGCGCTGCTGAAGGGCCTGCTAACCGCAGCAAGCCCTCCCGTTGCCTCCCAGACCCCTCCACCGCGGAGGGGGAGTCAGCTGTTATCACACATGTGCTTTGTAGCCAGTAAGTCAGCATTTCCCAGACTTGCCCGGGTCCCCGGTGTTCACATGGGCACTGGTTAGACATCTACGTCTCTGGACCCTGCTGCAGAACACTGAGCCAGCAACTTCAGAGGTCACAGCTCTGTCCAGCAAGCATCTCCGCGTGCCTTAAGATTCGTGTGTCTTTCCTCATTAAGTTAACCGTAGAATGGCCATTGGACCCAATAATTCCACCCTTACGTATATATCCAAAACAACTGAAAACGGGCTCAGAGACTCGTTTGCGCGTGTTCATGGCAGAGATATTCACAGTAGCAAAAGGTACACGCAAACCACGTGCCCACTGACAATGAATGGGCAAACCGTGGGCTGTCCGTACAATGGAGCGCTACGCAGCCGTAAAAGGGAATGAAGCAGTGACACCCACTACAATGTGGGTGAACCTTGGAAACATGCTGAGTGACAAAAGCCTGTCACAGAAGACCATGCGTTGTATTATTTTGTTGACATCAAACGTCTAGAATAGGCAGATCCGCCGAGACAGAATGCAGATTCAGCGCAGTTGCCTGGGGGTGGAGGGAGGAGGGAGGAGGGATGAGGAGTGACCCATTCATTGGGTACAGGTGTCCTTCTGGGAGTGCTGAAAATGTGTTGGAACTAGATAGAGGTGTTGGTTGCCCAACGTTGTGAATGACTTGAAGCTGCTGAATTGTTCACTTTGCAATTCTTTATGTGAATTTCACCTCAGTTTAAAAAAAATAAAAACAGGTAGGGCAGGTGTGGGGGGCTGGAGAGTTTGCAGCTGACCAGCACCCAGGCGGGCTGGGGGAACTGCAGCAGGCTTCAGACCTGTGCACCTCGGTCTGAATCTGAGCTGGGCTTCAAGACAGATGCTGCAATGACAGGAAGCATTTTTCAGACAATAGAGCCTGTTTTCATCAGAGTCTCCAAGGGCTCCATGATCAGAAAAAGGATAAGAACCAAAGTCTTTGTGTTCCTAATTTGCCCCGTTCCCCATTTGTCTTTAAAATACTTTTATTTTTTTTGAGACGGGATCTTGCTATGTTGCCCAGGCTGGTGTCGAACCTCTAGCTCAAGCCGTCCTCAGGCCTTAGCCTCCTGAGTAGCTGGGATTACAGTAAAATACTTACTTTTTAAAGTAACAGCCTTATTGAGATATAATTCAAATATCATAAAATTCACCCTTTTAAAATGTGTATAGTTGAGTGATTTTTAATTAGTATATTTCACTAAATGTAAGTATATTCACTTACATACATTTTAGTATATTCACTAAATATGGTATGTTTACTAAAATATATTTAGTGAATATACTGAACCACCATGAAATTTCAGTTCAGCAACTTTTACTTATGCAACCATCACCACTAATTCCAGAACATTTTCGTCATCTCAGAAATAAATCCCATGCCCATCAACAGTCCCCCTGCTCCCCTTTCCCCAGCCCCTGGCAGCCTGCACTGTACGTTCTGTCTCTATGGATTTGCCTTTTCTGGATACTTCCTATGAATAGAACCGGACAATACGTGGTCTTTTGTGTCTGGCCTCTTTCACTTGGCATGAGGTTTTCAAGATTTATACATATTGTAGCATGTATCAGTATTTTATTCCTTTTTATGTCTGAATAATATCCATTGTATGATATTCCACACTTTGTTTATCCATTCACCCACCAGTAGCCATCTGGGTTGTTTTCACTTTTGGTTGCTGTTAATAATTCACGTACAGGTTTTTGTGTGGATGTAAGTTTTCATTTTTCTTAGGAGTATACTTAGGAGTGGAATTGCTGGGCTCTCTCTCGCATTTGGAGGAACTACCAGACCGTCCTCCGGCGTTGCTGCGCCGTTTTACGTCCCGGCAGCAGCGAGTGAGACGCACCGCTCCCCGTCCTCACCGACGCCCGCTGCTCCGCCTCGCGGATTACAGCCATGCTGGCGAGTGCGAAGCGATGTCTCATTGTGGTTTTCATTTGCATTTCCCTTGCAGCTAATGATGTTGAGCATCTCTTCATGTGCTTATTGGTCATTTATAGATCTTCTTTGGATAAATGTCTGTTCATGTTTTTTAATTGGATTATTTGTCCTTTTATTGAATTACAAAAAAATACTGATGTCTACGCCTGCTTGAAGGATATCAGTGTTATCCATTGTCTCACATTGTCATCGTGTATTAAGACATTTTAAGTTTATGCACATAAGCTCTAGTCCTGTGCCAGGCTGTTGGGTTGAACAGCCCCAGGAGCCCTGTTCACCCAGCATCAGCGTCAGACAAGCATGGTCCCCAGTGTGTGCTGTGGGCTGCTTTCCGACGGGAAGATAGGACTCCAGACAGTGACGGGGGTGGTCATCTCTTGCTTTCATGGAGCAACGTGGTGGTTGGGTTGTCTTCAAGTGCAGTATTCTTGGTGACGCTACCAGTATGAGATGTGGTAAATCCACGTCTCCCGTGCTAAAACTTGTGCTGCTTTTGTTTTACTCAGAAGGTGCTAATCAGAAGAAGAACCTGCCCCCAAAAGTGCCCATAACTCCAATGCCAAGGTATTCCATCATGGAGACCCCGGTGCTGAAGAAAGAACTGGACAGGTGGGTGTCGTTCTTGCTCATGGTGCTCTTTTCTCTCCTGTACATAACCAGGCTCAGCAAGCCTGGGAGTGGCAGGACCCACCACATTGTCCCTTCAGGTCTGGGGGGCGCAGCTGGCTTGGGAGGAAGGTTCTACTCTGCACAGAGCCTGTGTGACTGCCCAGGCCTCTCCGCACACTGTCCCCTGGGGAAGCTGACAAATTAGACTCCTTCAGGTGACCCTCTGGGTAACAGGTCTCCATGTCCCACATTGGTAGGAATGGGGCCCTAGCTAGAACAGTCAGAGTGGGGAGACCTGGTGTTGTAAAAGAACATTAAAACTATCACGTCAGCCGGGCGCGGTGGCTCACGCCTGTAATCCTAGCACTCTGGGAGGCCGAGGCGGGAGGATCGCTCAAGGTCCGGAGTTTGAGACCAACCTGAGCAAGAGTGAGACCCCCCGTCTCTACTAAAAAATAGAAAGAAATTATTTAGACAGCTAAAAATATATATAGAAAAAATTAGCCGGGCATGGTGGCGCGTGCCTGTAGTCCCAGCTATTCAGGAGGCTGAGGCAGAAGGATCGCTTGAGCCCAGGAGTCTGAGGATGCTGTGAGCTGGGCTGACGCCACAGCACTCTAGTCCAGGCAACAGAGCGAGACTCTGTCTCAAAAAAAAAAAAAAAAAAAAAGTATCATGTCCATGAATGCTGATTTTCACCTTAGACACCCAGGAAAGTCACTGCTGCCACCATCACTCAGAACAGGACAGTCACGTCTCTTTTGGAATAGTCTCTAGAGTAAGCTTAGTTGGCGCGTAGGACACTAACCTCTGATGCTCCTACAAGCCAGGCATCTAAGGTTTCAGTCCCACGAAGCCGTCCGCTGGGTGTGCGGTGATGACTCCGCCAGCACGGGGAAACAGCACACAGCACGGAGACAGGCCTCGCGGTTGAGACCTGACATTCACCTTTTTCCTGTTCAGGTTTGGAGTCCGCCCTCTGCCCAAACGCCAGATGGTTCTGAAACTGAAGGAGATATTCCAGTACACTCACCAGACCCTGGAGTCCGACTCTGAGGATGAGATCCCGTCCTCACAGGTGCCACGAGGGGCGCCTCCCAGCCAGACCCACACCTCTGAGACCCACAAGCCTTCAAGGACAGGAGACCGTGCCCAGCAGGAAGCCACTGTGGGCCCCGTGCTCCAAAGGTCCAAGGGATCTGCTAAGACCAAGGGCCCACGGCAGCGAAAGCAGCAGCCCAGTGGGAGCGTCCCGCCCCTGAGCACGTCACCAGCCAAGGAGGCTCCTTCAGGCCCTGGTGGCGACACCCAGCTCCCAGCCTCCCAGGAATCTGTGGCCACCTCTGTGGACGGCAGTGACAGCTCCTTCAGCTCACAAAGGTAACCAGACAGAAGCAAGTCGGAGAGTTGGCACAAGCAAGGCCTGATGGCCGATGTTCAGAAACTCCTGTTGCCTTCTGGGTTTGAACTGTAGGAAACCCAGGTGGGTTTAAAGGGCTGCTCCCCTGACCCTGAGCGGACCTGGTTCCTTGCCCCACACGCCTGGTCTTTTCTGGCTGAGGGCGGGAACCTGCTGGAGTAGCCTGCAGGGGACTGTCAGGCCGTCCTGCAGCCCTGGGGGGTCATCTGTGCCCCCTGCCGGGCTCCATAGGGGCCCTAGAAAAACACCTTCCTTCAAAGAGGTTCCTGGTCTCTGGGGGTGGGGCGGGAGAGAAAGGGTGTTGCAAAATGTCGTCTGGCTCTTTTCAGTTCTTCCTCCTGTGAGTTTGGAGCAGCCTTCGAGTCTGCAGGTGAAGACGAGGGCGAGGAGGGGGTCAGCGCGTCGCAGGCGGCCGTCCGGGCGGCAGACACGGAGGAGGCGGTGAGACGCTACATCCGCTCCCAGCCGGCCTTGTACCGGAAGGTGCTGCTGTACCAGCCCTTCGAGCTGGGGGAGCTGCAGGCGGAGCTGAAGCAGAACGGCATCCGCGTGGCCACGGGCAAGCTGCTGGACTTCCTGGACACGCACTGCATCACCTTCACCACCGCCGCGGCCCGCAAGGAGAAGCTCCAGGGGAAGAGGCGGCATCCCGTGGGCAGGAAGAAAGGGCAGCGGACTTGACAGGGCCGTCCCCACCCCAGGGCTCTCAGCAGCCCGTGGGGTCTGTGCCCTGCATCAGCCCCCACAGGCCACCTGCAGGGAGGACCTGGGACACCGGTGCAGGTCGGGCCTCCACAGGCACTTCTGGGCCTCGGGATCCCGTCAGCTCCGCACCCGTGAGAGTGACGACACACTGACCTGGGTCTCCCTCTTCTGGGCTCCACTCTCTGGAATGGTATCAGGAGAGTGTCACCCGCTGGATTTCGGGCCACCAGCCCTGTCCCTCTCTCAGTGCCCATAGCATGTCTCCCTTGAACCCAGTAGGGGCCCATGTGTTCTGGGGGGTAGTGGGCTGCCGCCAGGCCAGGACAAGACCTAATTGTGCCACATCTGCATCCACTAATCCCAGGCACGACTGCCCCATGGGTCTGTGTCCTGAGGTGGACGTCAGGGCCAGCCTGCCTGGCGGCCTGGGCCTGTCTTCCTTCTCAGCACTCAGACCAGTACCAGCGACCACCAGCAGACCAGGTGTCCACAGGATCCCTGTACTGCCACGTCCCAGGGGCAGTTCTCCTGGCCCAGCTGTGTCTCCTGAGACACTTGTCATTGTCACCAGCAGTTTCTAAACTGGGCCATGCACAAGGGCCCAGCACAACTCTGGAGCCCCCAAAACAAGTGTGCTCTTTGTTGGTGCTCGTGTGTGTTAACACTGCCTCCAGCCTCAGGAGCAATGTGGGCCGAAGGTGAGGGCCGGACAGAAGGACAGTTGGGTCTCCACTCCCTGTGAATGTCCCTGTCTGTTCTAAATGTGGTGCAGTCAGTTTTATGTGATGTGCAATAAAAACAAAAAGGCTTTATCAAACCGAGATGCCACACTCCACATAAACCAGGAGGGCAGCAGGTGAGAGCTGGAACCGGTGCTGCCCTGCTGTGCTGGGTCTTGGTCTCAGGGTGGCCCAGCCTGCTGCTGCCTGGTTTCTGTTTGGTCCTCAAGCAGCGGACGCAGATATTCATCCGCCATCCGCACGTTTGCCTGTCCACACACCTGCATTCGATAGAGACCTGCAAAGCGCTGCTCTGGTCTGTTGGGCTCTGTGGAGAGATCAGAAACAGGCCACTCTCAGCACGTCCCGTCCTGTCTAGTGGAGGGGACATGCTGGCCTATCCGGGCTAGTGGCGGGAGGGGGGGGTGGCACTGGGCTCAGGTGACCTGAAGGGTCATGTCAGGGACAGCCCCCTGGAGAAGGGGCTTTGTGAGTTTAGGGGCACCTGCCCTCAGCGCCTGCGTCGAGGCTGGTGGGCATGGGGCTTGTCACAGACAGGGCAGGGGGGGTCCCTTCCAGCAGCTCCACCCTGCCCCACCGTGGGGAAGTAGCACGAGAACAGAGCCGGTAGCAGAACGTTCATTGGCACTAGATCAGAAAATGGGGACATCCAGGTCTGTCCCACTTCCTGTGGCCCTGGCCCAGGTCTGGGTATGGCCGCTCAAGGCAGTCAAAGAAGCAGCACAGCCCAGCTTGGGGGTGTGCCCCCAGGCGAGGGGGCTCACAGAGAAAGGCCCCCTGCAGGCAGGAAGCCTCACGCTGTCACCGAACGGAAGGGCTGAAACCACTGTCCAGCTCACCCCAGCTCTGGGTGGACAGAAAGCCCCAGGGTGAGAACTCAGGACCTCCCAACATCCCCTGCCCCAGGAGCGGGGGCAACAGCCTTCCCGGCAGAATGGAGAACATGGGCCAGCCCTGCGTGGGCAGACGGGCATTCCCTTGAGGTGGGGAGCGGGGTGGGGGGGGGCCTCAGGTGCTCTCTGAGGTCCCCGCAGTGGAGGCTGTTTCCTCTCCTGCTCAGCATCCACCCAGGGAGGCAGAGTGAGCCCCTTTAGCCTCTCTCATGTGACAGATACCCGCCAGGCCCCTGTGGTTTCCAACATCCTGTGGGTGGCCTGGTTGCCGACGCCTTCGCTGCACGCCATAGCCGAGGCTGCAGCTGCCGCTTCTGTGCTGTGTGTCTGGGGCCTCACCAGGCTTCTCAAGGGCCACCGTCATGTCCTCCCAGCACCTGGCACACTCCTGCGTTCTCAGAAAGCATTGTCGGAAGGGAGGGAGGAAGAAGGGAGAAAAGGACTTGGAGAGTATCACAAAACAGAGCCCTTATCTGCTGCCTCAGTTCCCTCTCACTACCACCCACACAGCTCTGGACAATGAGCTAGTGACAATCACACATGCGCCCCACCTCCCCTAATGCATAAGGTGCTGTATATACCAGAATCCACTACTCTCCTGCTCTACAACCATTGCTGGCTCCCAATTGCTTGCTGAAGAAAATTCAGATCCCAAGACCCCCAGTTCTTGGCTCCCACCTTGTCACCTGCTTCCTTCTGTGGCCCCATGTTAAGTGGCTTGCTCCCCGTCACTGGAAGAGGCCCTGTACTTTTCCTTTATCGTGGCTTTTCTTGTGTGGCGTACTCCGGGCCATGTCCTTCCCCCTCATGCCCTCCTCTGTCCGGGCAGACCACCCACTGGTTCCACCTTCAGGGACTGGGGTGTGATCTGCCGTGAACGACCACATGCTGCTATTTCCTCTCAGGGTGCAGGTGACCTGCCTTCGGGGGCCCTTTGACTCCACAGGAAGACACTGTGGGGTGCAGCTGGGTCAGAAGGTGCCAGTGGGTGACGGAGAGAAGGAAAGCAGGAGGGGTTAGAGCAGAGAGGGGAGGGCCACAGGGGTAACAGCACCCAGAGGTTGTCCTCTAGCTGCGTGACCTCGGGCTGCTCACTGAACTTCCCAACCACCTGCCTAAAAGCAGCTGCCCACTGATGATGAGTCTCTTTCCTTTGTGGCGGGACAGAGGATTATGTGTCAACAGCTTTGATGCTGCACCACTTTATCCTGAGCATCAGGTCCCAGAATCAAGACCTCCAGTGTCACCACCCCTCCCCGCTGACTTTGACCTGGGGGTGGTGACAAAGCCAGAGAGTGGTGCCGAGGCAACCCTGGCCCATTGATTTGTCTGTGAGGCTGTCGGCTTTTGAAATCAGACAGGAAGGAAGGTTGAGGTAGAGCCCAGCACAGGAAGAGGTGAGGAGCCCGAGCTGCAGGGCGGCTGGTGGGCTCGGTGGGGACTGCAGCAGACAGCGGTACCTTGTCCCCAGCCCCTGATTCTTGATCCTGAGGACTCTGACTCAGGCCCCAGCTGGCTTGTCACAGAGGCTCCCAGGACATCCCACCACTGCCCGCTGGAGCTGGGCTGAGCCCAGGAGCGCAGAGATGGCCATTCCTGGAGCAGCAGCAAGGCCCGGGAGGTAAGTTGAGTCCAGGCTACCTCAGTGCAGGGCAGGGGAGGACGATGACTTTTAAGGCCTGAGCTACTCTGGGGAGGGGACTGGGAGACTCCAGGGAAGTGTCTCCCTGGGTGCTGGGAGCTGCTGAGGCAGGACTGATTCACAAACGTGTGCCCAAGGATAGCCCAGGATAGGCCCCAGGGGACAAAGCCCAGCTCCCCAGGGACCAGTGCTGGACAGGAGAAGCGGGAAGCAGCAGGGAGGCCTGTGGGCAGGATGTGCAGCCCCAGCCCAGGGGAGCCAGCAGCCCTGGGCACCATCCCCGCAAGGGGCCCCCACAGGAGGCTCTGCTTCTGACTTCAGTTCCCCACCTGGAAGTGGAGGTAACAACATAGGACCCGCCCCAAAGGTCATAAGGGCCAAGGGAGGCGGTGCAGGTGGCTCCAGGTCCAGCCTGTGGTGCCTGCCCTGCGATGCCGCCTTGTGCCGGGGACAGCCCCAGGGCCTCTCCCAGCCGCAGCCTTGTTGAGATGAGGCTCATCATCCTGCGAGAGAAGCAGCCACAGGAGGCTTCTCGGAATAGGTCTGCTGAGCAGGCCAGCGAAGATGCTCCCCATAGGGTCCTCCTCAGTGGCCAGGCTCCCGGGGCCCCCATGCTCCCTCCCGGGAGGCATTCCCCAAGCCCAGAGGCTCACTCTTAGCCATCACAGGCTGCAGGCTGGGCACCTCCTCTTCTGCCCCAGGGGTGCTGGGCTCCCCAGGGTTGGGGCTGTCCTCCCACTGGGACTCCAGGGGTCAGTGTCGTTAGGAGCGTGGCATCTTGAGGTGCAGGCACCACTACCTCCTTTCTTCGGAAAGGCTGTCTGATCTCAGGTGATGGTGCCAGGGCCACCTCAAGAGGACCAGTTACTGAATTTCCAGGCCTCTGGGAGCGGGGCAGTGACAAGGAACTGTGGACAGAGATACAGGCAGCCCAGGTGGGCAGAGCAGGGGCTGGCCACTGGGGAAGGGGCCCAGCAGGCTCAGGCTAGGACTGAGGCCCCTGGGCCTCATGGGCAGACACAAGGAGTGAGTCGGCACCTGGATCTGCTCAGGGATGAAGCAGAAGCCCAACCATTGAGTCCGAGAAATGGTTCTGAGCCCACTGACACCAGGAGGGACTTAGATCCAGCCTCCCCCACAGACAAAGCTCCAGGGATGGGCCCTCGTGGCACATGCCAGGCTCAGGGAGGCAACAGTGGCCACCCACGCATCCCTCTGGACTTGCCCTGCCTACTACAGCTCAGACCCTCTGTGGAGTGACCTCTGGCCTTCAGGTCCCCTAGGCAATGCAAAGTCCACCTGTCCTCAGACTTCCCCTCTTTAAGCTGGGCTTGCAGGAGAACCTGCAGCTTCCTGGAGGCCATTTGCACCAGGCAGGATCTATCTGACCGTCCCTGGCGGCGTCTGTGGCCTCCCTCAGCCTGCCCCGAGATCTGTGATAGGTTCCAGCCTGCAAGGGAGGCATCTGGGGCTGCGTGCAAGGCCTGTCGGCAGTGGCGGTCACAGCCGGTCACAGCCAGCCCCCATCAGCCTCTGGGCTGGCCCTGGGAGGTAGCAGTGCTGTGAGGTTGGCTCACCTGTACCTCCCTCCTCTGTCCTTGGAGAAAATGTCCGAGGCTGAAAGCCAGGTGGGGAGGGGGGTTGCATCTGAGTGGGACCTGAGCAGAACGCCCTTGTAAATCTGAATTTCAGATAAACCATCCATTTTTTTAGTATTAGTATGTCTCAATACTTATGGACATACTTACCTGACATTGAAATTTCCTTAGGTATCCTGTATTTTAATTTGCTAAATCTGGCAACCCTAGGCCCGAGGTCAGTGGGGCAGGAAAGACGGGTGTCTGATCAAGAGGGAACATTGACCCCCAATCCTGAGAGAACAGTGGGGCCAAAGAGGCAGGGGTGATCGCTGGGAGCCCCGCTTCCCAGGCCCACGCGTGTCCTGCCTCTTCCCCAGCCTGCACTTCTGCCACCGCTGTCCCTCCTTTGTCCCTCTCCCAGCCTCCCTCTGGTCCAGTGGTTCTTGGTGATCAGAGAACTGGAGCCACGTGAAGGCCCTTTCCCCGGCCAGTTACACCTCCGGGTGGTCAGGCTGAGTGGCAGTTTGTTTAAAACGGTGCTCTGCAGAATGACCATGTGACGCTGCGATTCCACTTCTGGGTTTATACACAGAAGAACTAAAAGCAGGTCTCAAAGAGGTATTTGCACACCTATGCTCATGGCAGCATATTCACAACAGGCAAAAGGTAGGAAGAACCCAAACGTCCATCATCATTCAGAAGAATGGGTAGACACGTGCAATGGAACATTATGCATCCACAAAAAGGAATAAAATTCTGACACCTGCTACCCCATGGATGAACCCCAAGGACAGTATGCTAAGTTAGAGAAGCCAGACACAAAAGGACAAATCCTGTGTGATGGCACTTACGTGAGGCACCTGGACAGGCCAAATCCACAGACACGGGAAGCACAGCAGGGGCTGCCGGGGCCTGGGAGGGAGAACAGGAAGTGAGTGAGTGGCTGATGGGGACAGAGTTTCAGTTTGGGAAGATGGAAAAGTTCTGGAAAGGGATGCTGGTGATGGTCACACAATAATGTTAATGTGTGGACACTTAAAAATGGTTAAAATGGTAAATCTTATGTTATGTATATTTTATAATTAAAAAAAATTAGATGAAAAAATAATGCTCCAGATAACGCCCTGCCAGGGCTGAGAGGCACAGACCCACGGACCCTCAGCATGGCCCCTCGTCCTCCAGCCGCTGCCCCGCCCCCGGCAGCAGCAGCTGTGTCACCTGATGGGTGCACCCGGACATCCATTAAGAGCAGGCTGTGTCCACCCTTGGGCCATGGCCTGACATCACCCAGTCCGAGAGCAGGGCAGAGGACCCTAGTGTCCTGGCCTCTGGCACTAACAGGCCGGCAGTAGCATTGCTTCATTTTGGCTTACATACATTTGGATTTTTAGATTGTTTAGAATATTTTAAAATTGAGGTACAACTTACCTGTAGTAAAGTGAGCTCAATGGCTTTTTATATATGTATACATACATCTGTGTAACCACCAGCCAGATCAATATATAGAAATTTCCAGCACACTAGAAGACTCTTACATGCCCCACCCCATGTTAAAACTGCTCCCACTATTTTGACTTCTATCATTTCAGATTGGTTTGACCTGATTTTTTTTTTTTTTTTTTTTTTTAAGACAGGGTCTTGCTCTGTCCCCTGGGTTAGAGTGCAGTGGTGTCATTATAGCTCACTGCAATCTGAAACTCCTGGGCTCAAGTGACTCTCCTGCCTCAGCCACCCAAGTAGCTGGGACTACAGGTGCATGTCACCATTCCCAGCTAATTTTTTCTATTTTTTTGTAGAGATGGGGTCTCACTCTTGCTGAGGCTGGTCTCAAACTCCTGACCTCAAGTGATCCTCCCTTCTTGGACTCCCAGAGTGCTAGGATTACAGGCATGAGCCACTGGAACCAGCCTTGGTTTGGCCTGATATTTAAACTCCCTATTAATGGAATTACAGAGTGTGTTCTCGTCCATGTCAAACTTCTTTCACTCAACATTATGTCTGCAAGAGTCATCTATATTGTTGAGCTCGTCAGTAATTTATTCTTTTTCATTGCTGTGTAGGATTTCATTGAATGAACATATCAAAAAAATTTCCCATGCTATTGTTGATGAATATTAGTTGGTTCTACTTTTTTTGGATATTAGGAATAAAGCTATTAGGAACATTTTGGTACCTGTGTTTTGTTGGACATAAACACTCATTTCTGCTCAGGAGGGGAACTGCTGGGTCACAGAGAATATGCACATTTCCTTTATTACAACCAAAAATTTTCCAAAGTGATTGTAATTTGCATTTCTCTGTTGACTGATATTCTTTCTGGTGATGTATCTATTAAATTTTTTGTCTTCTTTTTTAATTGAGCTGCTTTTTCTTATTGATTTGTAAGCACTTTTTTAATGTGTTTGGGATGGAGATTTTTTATATATATATATATATATATATATCTCGCTCAGATATATCCTAGTCTGGTTTTCTTTTTCATCCTCTTAATGCTGCCTTTTAATGAATAGACATTCCTAATTTTAATGAATCCTAATTCTTTACTTTTATGGTTAGTGCTTTTGTGTTTAGGTTTTATCTAGCCCAGGTTAATAAAGATATTCTTAATTTTCTTCTAAAGTCTTGATAGTGTTTGCATTCATATTCAGATCTATAATCCAGCTCAAATTTTTGTTTATGGTGTGAGGTAGGGGTTAAGGTTCATTTTACTTATTTAACTTATTACCCATCAAAATTTATTGCAAAGACCATCCTTCCCACTGAATGGCAGTGGAGCCATTTGTAAATCATGTGTGGGACCCTTTATTCTATTGCACTGTTCTACTTGTCCATTCTTGTGCCAATACCTACAGCGCTATAATAAGTCTTGATATTGTCTAGTGTGAGTCTTCTTAAGCTAAACACTGAGAACCAGAAAACTGAAGGGCTGGACAGTATGTGTCTGACGTGTTTCTCTGTGCAGTGACAACATATGGGGTCATTTTTTAATACAGGGCTGCCATCAGCAACAGTGGGCTGTGATCTCTCCTGGCTACACATCATGTTTTCTCTCCCAGAACTGTGGATGACAGATGGCCAGCTCCCACCCAATTCCCAGGGCCCTTCTGGAGGGGCTGCTGTGGCCTGCACACCCGGTGAGGAGGTGGGGGTGCATATGGGGTCCTCCATGTCCACCTTGGCTACAGGAGGGTTGCAGAGGGGGATGACCAATCTTGGCAACAAGGAGGCAAAGGAATGTGAATGGGTGGGCCTTGAGCATGGCTTAGCCTCTTAGCATCTGAGCCACTGTCCCCAGCAGCAAACAGCACTGCCCATGGACCAGGAGCCTCCACGCTCCTGGGAGACTCCAGGAAAATAGTAAGAAAAGCAGTAGCGCAGCTGCTCTGAGAAGTAGCTTTCCCTCCCTTTCAACTTCTCCTTTCTATTCTTTTCTGATTCATAAACTTTACTTTTCAGAGAAGTTTTAGGATTACAGAAAAATTGATGGGAAATTACAGAGATTTCCCTTATACCTTCTGCCTGTGCCCCCTCCAAATTCCACCACTATCAACATCCCCACCGTGTGTGGTCCGTTTGTTACAATCAAGAAACCTGCACTGACACTGCACTATCACCCAAAGTCCAGGATTTACACTGGGGTTCACTCTTGGTGCTGCATATTCTGTGTGTTTGAACAAACACATAATGATGCCTATCCACCATTAGCAGTGGTTACTACCCTAAGAGCAGTGTCACTATCCTAAGGATGCTCTGTCTCCACCCCTAGCCCCTCCACCCAACCCCTGACCTCATTACTGGCTCTATGTCTCCATACTTCTGCCTTTTCCAGAATGTTAGTGGGAATCATGCGATGCAATCTCCTAGACTAGCTTCTTTTGTTCCTCCCTCCTTTTGAGAGAATCTACTTATAACTTCATCACCATTTTCAGGTCACAAATGAAGACACCAGGGCACAGACCAGCGACACAACCTGCCCAGGGTCACCCAGCTGGTAAGTGACAGGGGCCTGGGTGCGAGCCCAAAGCCCCAGTTACTATCCACTTGGCCCCTGCCTCCTTGTGACTGTTTCATCATCTGGAAACAAACTGCCCTTCCAGCCCCTTCTTGGAGGCCAGACCAGTGGGCCACCTGCAGGCTGGGGAAGGTGGAAGGGGAGGTTCCCCGGCCCCTTCCTGGGAGTTCACTCACCCATCTCAGGCCACTGAGTGGGGGCAGCAGACAGCAGAGTTGGGCCCTCTCTTCACAGCTCCTGGTGCTAATCCCAGACTCCATGAGGAAGCAGGAGGTGCAGACGGGCGGGGAGGCTGGCCAGGGCCATGGCACCAGCTCCCCAGCTGAGCAGGTGAAAGCCCTCATGGACCTGCTGGCCGGGAAGGGCGGTCAAGGCTCCCAGACCCCACAGACCCCTGACAGGACGCCGGACTCCCTGTTGGGGCCCCACAGCAATGGTAGGACTGGCTTGGGAGGCCACAGAGGGGTCTACCCTGGCCCTCTCCCCTCTACCCTTCCCTGACCCTGCCCTCCCCTCTGGCCTCTGTCCTGCAGACTCAAGGATACAGAGGCACCGAGAGGCCCTGCTGAGCAGGGCGGGAGGCGGCCTGGTGCTGGGCAGTGCCTCGTCCCGGCTTCCCACCCTCCTGCTGGTGGAGGGCCTCACCGACCTGCAGCTGAGGGAGCACGACTTCACACAGGTGGAGGCCACCCGCGGGCGCTGGCGCCCTGCCAGGGCCATCGCCCTGGACAGGCTCTTCCTGCCTCTCTCCCGGGTGTCCATCCCACCCCGCGTCTCCGTCACCATCGGGGTGGCCGGCATGGGCAAGACCACCCTGGTGAGGCACTTTGTCCGCCTCTGGGCCCGAGGGCAGGTCGGCAAGGACTTCTCACTGGTGCTGCCTTTGACCTTCCGGGATCTCAATACCCACGAGAAGCTGTGTGCAGACAGGCTCGTCCGCTCTGCCTTCCCGCACATCGGGGAGCCCAGCTTGGCGCTAGCAGCCCCCACCAGGGTCCTCCTGATCCTGGACGGCTTGGACGAGTGTAAGACGCCTCTGGACTTCTCCAACACTGTGGCCTGCACAGACCCCAGGAGGGAGATCCAGATGGACCACCTGATCACCAATATTATCCGCGGCAATCTCTTCCCTGAAGTTTCCATCTGGATCACCTCCCGCCCCAGTGCGGCTGGCCAGATCCCGGGGGGCCTGGTGGACCGGATGACTGAGATCCGGGGCTTTACGGAGGAGGAGATCACACTGTGTTTGGAGCAGATGTTTCCCGAGGACCAGACCCTCTCGGGCTGGGTCCTGAGCCAGGTGCGGGCCGACAGGGCCTTGTACCTGATGTGCACCGTCCCAGCCTTCTGCAGGCTCGCAGGGTCGGCGCTGGGCTACTTGTGCCGCAACAGGCCGGGGCCCCAGGACGCAGAGCTGTGGCCTCCCAGGACCCTGTGTGAGCTGTACTCCTGGTACTTGAGGATGGCTCTCAGCAGGGAGGGGCAGGAAAAGGGCAAGGCGAGCCCTCGGATTGAGCAGGTGGCCCATGGCGGCCGCAAGATGGTGGGGACGCTAGGCCGGCTGGCCTTCCACGGGCTGGTCAAGAAGAAGTACGTGTTTTACGAGCAGGACATGAAGGCGTTGGGTGTGGACCTCGCTCTGCTGCAGGGGGCCCTGTGCAGCTGCTTCCTGCAGCGGGAGGAGACCCTGGCCTCCTCAGCTGCCTACTGCTTCACACACCTGTCCCTGCAGGAGTTTGTGGCAGCCATGTATTACTACAGCGCATCCAAGAAGGCCATCTTCGACCTCTTCACAGAGAGCGGCGTGTCCTGGCCCAGGCTGGGCTTCCTCACGCATTTCAGAAGCGCAGCCCAGCGGGCCATGCAGGCTGAGGACGGGAGGCTGGACGTGTTCCTGCGCTTCCTCTCGGGCCTCTTGTCTCCGAGGGTCAACGCCCTGCTAGCTGGCTCCCTGCTGGCCCCAGGCGAGCACCAGGGCTACCGGGCCCAAGCGGCTGAGCTGCTGCAGGGCTGCCTGCGCCCCGACGCCGTGGTCTGTGCCCGGGCGGTCAACGTCCTGCACTGCCTGCACGAGCTGCGGCACACGGAGCTGGCCCGCAGCCTGGAGGAGGCCATGGAGAGCGGGGCCCTGGCCGGGCTGACCGGCCCTTTGCACCGGGCCGCCCTGGCCTACCTCCTGCAAGTGTCTGATGCCTGCGCTCAGGAGACCAACCTGTCCCTGTGCCTCAGCCAGGGTGTCCTCCAGAGCCTGCTGCCCCAGCTGCTGTACTGCCAGAGCCTCAGGTGGGTGCCGCGTGGGTCGAGGGGATGCGGGGGGCAGAGGAGAGAGAAAAGGACCTGGATGTTCCTACCTTCACCACGCCCCTCTCTGTCCGTTTGCTGGGGCTGCCGTAATAAAGGACCACAAATTCAGTGGCTTCAAACAACAAAAATTTGTTCTCTCACAATTGTGGAGGCCGGAAGTCCGAGACGAAGGTGTCGGCAGGGCCGCGCTCCCTCCGACACCTGCAGGGGACAGTCTCTCCTTGCCTCTAGCTCTAGTGCTATAGTAGCACTGCTCCGGTCCCTGCCTCTGTGTCACGTGCCGTCTTGTCCCTGTGTGTTTCTGTCTTCAGACAGAACTGTCCTCTCTTAAAAGGACACCATCACACCGGATTGCAGGCCCGCTCTACTCCTGTGTGACCTTATCTTAAAGAATTACATCTGCAACGACCCTCTTTCCAATTAAGGCCACATGCTTGAGGCGCTGGGGGTCAGGACTTGAACATATCTGTTTGGGGGACACAATCCAATTCCTAACACCCCCGACCCATCCTGACTGACGGAAGCCGACTCTGCCCTTAGCCGTCCTCCGTCCACTGCCCTGTACCTTGGCGAGTGGGCAGGCCAGGACGTGGGCCAAGGGGCCTCAGGACTGAGAGCAGCTTGGGGGCCCTCAGAAGTGGAAGAGCTCGCAAACGGTGTCCTGCAGAGGCATGCAGTGTGCGGGTTGCTAGGACGACAGCCAGCAGAAAAGATGCCTCTGGACAAGAACCGCAGGGCTCACGGGCACCCCACCTCCCGCCCCCTCTGGGAGAACAGTCCGAGCACGTGGGCATGCTAAGCAATCCCCCAGCTGCAGCAAGGGTGCTGGGGTGGGCAGCAGAGAGGCGGAGGGTGACTCTGCCGCGGACGCCAACCCTGGGCCAGGGCCTCTCCCGCTGCCTGTGGGCGGCAGGACCACACTCACTGTCACTACTCCCCTTTGCCAGGCTGGATGCCAACCAGTTCCAGGACCCTGTGATGGACTTGCTGGGCAGTGTGCTGAGTGGGAAGGACTGTCGCATTCAGAAGATCAGGTAGCGCCCGCCTCGGAGTCCCCCAGGGTGCCCACCTGTCTTGAGAGGTGTGGGGCCCCCTCCCCATCATCCTCCTTCTCTGCTCACCTGGCCAGTGGCGCCTTCGAGGAGAGGTATCTCTGAAGCGGGTGCCTCAGGATGCAGCCTGCTTGTTTCTGCCCATTCCAGAAAGTGCCAGGGACTCAGGTACCTCATCTGTAAGAAGGAAATGACCGGACGCTGTCGCGGGCATGGAAGCATCTCTCTCTGTATGTGCTGACGCAGCACCGGCATGAGCATCTCTACGCTCTTCTCAGCGTCTGCTGTCAAACAGCATTGTGGGCACAGGATTGCATTTTTAATTCAAATTAAGAATTTGAATTAAAAAATTTTAATTTAATTAACATTTAAGTCTAAATTAGTTTAAATAATTTTTAACTTAAAAACGACATCTTTAATGTTGTAATTAGACAAAAGTTCATACAATGACCTATGCCCTTACAAAATCTCTCCTGGAGTACCATTTCCAGATGTGAGTAAGGCGCTGGCTTGTAGCTGAATCGATGCGACGTTCTGAGGGTGGCTGCTGGGGGCCGAGGGAGGCGAGAGTGGAGAACAGGCCCAGGGAGTAATTTTTGATCCTCACGCAGCCTCCAGGTTCTGAAATCATCATTATCTCAATTAACAACAACTTAGACTGAGTCGGGAACAAGAGCCAGTCATTGAGGACAGCGGTTAGAGTTATGGGCTCTGTGTGCCCTTGAGCAAATCACCTGGGGTAAAAATGGGGTTACAAGGGTGAGTTTGGGGGTCCTTATGACCACCCTCAGGTTCGACAATTTGCTAGAAGTTCCCAGAACTCAGAAACGCCATTATACTCATGGTGATGATTCATTACCCTGAAAGGACACAGATTAAAATCAGGAAAAGAAAAAGGCACAAGGAGCCGGGACCAGGAGAGACCAGGCGTGAGTGAGCTTCCGGTTGTCCTCTCCCAGCGCAGTCCTACAGACAGTAGCGCTTACTCCTCCCAGCAACAATGTGTGGCAACAAACAGCAAATACTGCCAACCAGGGAAGCTCATCCGAGCCTTGCTGTCCGGGATTTTTTAGTGGGGGTTTGGTCACAAAGACATATCTGACCACTTGCATGGCTGGCCTTAGTTGACAGCCCCTCCAGAGGGCAAGCTGATATGGGTTGGCCCAAGAACCCTACCATAAATCACACTGTGAGATAAACTGTGCAGCGTGGCCAAGGCCCCCAGGTAAACAAAGACATTCTTATCCGCCAGGACATTCTAAGGGCTTAGAGGTTCCCACTTAGGAGCCAGGGGCAAGGTCCACACCTTTCCTTGCGCAAGGTTAATCCTTCAGTGCAGTTACCTCTTAGGGTGGTTGTGAAGGCCAGGCAGGAGAAAGCACGGGTAAGGGCCAGTCATTATAATATCAACAGGATTACTTTCGCCTTGTTAGCAGAAGATACAAATGTAACTCCTTTAAAAGAAAAATGACAATGACAACTCATTATTAATATTTTTTTTTCCTTCATGGGAGCCTCCAGCATTTTCAGCACATGACAAAATAGTCAACTTTTAGTTTTGCTTAAAGGAAGCTAGGTAGTGCTCAGAAACTGTCCCAAATGAAGCCAAAAATTTCCCCTACGGCCACAGGCTCTTCTTTACCTCTCCCTGGTCAGTTCTCAATGCCATATCCCTGTCTGAAACGTCCAAGGCACCCTTGAGAAAACACGCATGGCTGCTCATTAGATAATATTTATAAAATATTATAAAGTACTGGAGGGAAAAAAGCCTCTTTAGAATTTGAGAACATTTATATAGAAAATGGCTTGGATGAATGGTGTGAACAAAAGTTCTCTGAACAGGAATTTGGAGAAAAGAGACTTTATTTTGGTGAACAGTTTGCAAACAGGGAGACACAGCCTTTCCAGAGGACAAAGCCCAGCCAGTTCGTTCCCCTCATCCAGCTTGAGAATTGTAATTGTAATTCAGTAAATTGAATAACTATATCCCACAGGCTAAATGCCTACAAAACTGTCAAGAACCTCAACAGCTACTGTTTCTGAGACATAAAGCAACATTAAGTTGATCTACCAGCAAATTCCTGGCATCACCCATTCAAGGCAGAAACAGATGTACAGTTGTGGGTTTTTTTAAATTAGTTTCATAATGACTTTACCACTTGCCATTTTGTACCAGAGCAGAGGCTGGTGTGCTGGAACTAGTTAGTACCAGGTCATGAAAGCAGATAACCTTTTTAGGAAGTCTGCAAGCTGGAGATGCTTGAAATTGGCCACGGGGGGAGTATTTACACCGTGGAAATAGGCAAATGCTACAAATCAGTTGTTTTGTCCTTTGTTTTTTCCTGAGAGTCAGTTTACCAGCACAGGCTGGCTGGCATCCCTACAGCAGACTTCTGTAATCATCCATGCTCTCTGCTATGTTATTGGTGTCAAAGCTGCTGTGCTGGATTCTGGCCAAACTTTTCCCTGGGACCCTTCTCCAGGGTGAGGGTCTGTCCGCCTACTCTGGCCCTACCCTGCCCAGGGGCTTTCCTTTGGCATCCTGCTCCCGCAGTCACCTCATCTCCACCTGTGTCAGCCCTGTTTAATCACAAGCACAGAGGAAGAGGTGACAAGATTTACATGTTTGAAATGACCTCTCCTCTCCCTTGCCTTTGGCAGCTTGGCTGAGAACCAGATCAGTAACAAAGGGGCCAAAGCTCTGGCGAGATCCCTCCTGGTCAACAGAAGTCTGACCTCTCTGGAGTAAGTAGGACACCAAAAGCCACACTTCACCACTGGGACCAGGAAAGTTGTGAGCCATCCTGGGAAGCCTCCTCCCCTCCCCTGACATGACTGGGGTCTTATCCATCCTTCCCTGATTCTCCGGATTCAGCCTCCAGGTTGCACCTGGGCATAATACCCAGATTTTATCTGGAACTGATTCCAAGGTCTTTGGGCTCCTGTAGGAGGAGGACACAGGGAGGACACCCCCTGGCCCACATGCTCTCCTGGGTGGGTCAGAAGGACAGCTGGGCCCCACCCTGTGAAGCACCAGATTCCGAGCCCTGAATCTGGGGTTAGCTTATCCTCATCTCCACTCTTGCCCAAGCCCACTAGCCCATCGGGTCCTGCTTCTTTCCCCGTCACTGGCTGTCTTGGAAACTCCTTCCTTGTTCACTATGCAAGGATCTCTGCCTTGGTTCCACTAAATGTGAAACCTTAAATCCTGACGCATTCCCTCCAAGGACCATAGATGTGAAGGTCGGTGTCACTTCTGTTCCCCTTCCCTCCCTGGGAGTCAGAGGAAAGAGAACAACAGTACTTTCTCTCATCCTTCCGCCAGCCTCCGCTGTAACTCCATTGGACCACAAGGGGCCAAGGCGCTGGCAGACGCTCTGAAGATTAACCGCACTCTGACCTCTCTGAGGTATGTGTCCTGCTGCCCCCAGGAGAGCGCCCAGAAAACCCTCTCCTCAGTGACTGATAGAGTGGGAGGCGACTCAGACTGGCGGGCCTGGGATACCGGCTCCCATCCCACTGGGCACCAGGGATCTTGCATCCTAAGCAAGTTTCCAAGTTCCAGCTCTTCCTCAGTCTTTGTGTGTCGGCCTGAGCAAGGGAGCGAGAAGTGGGGGCGGGGTATGTAGCGATGGAAAGGCAGAATCATCCCTTAGGGAAACCTCAACCTCTTGTCCTCCAGTGCGGGGGGAGCGGATTTCCACGGCCGTGGTGTCAAAGTTTCCCCCCCCGAGACGTTTTCCAGAAGGTGCCCATGGTTTGGTGTGGTTTGCTGTGTCCCATTTAGGAGCCTGTGGTTGTATCCCTCCTTAGTTGAATGGGTACTGCTGTTCTGTTCTAGTTTTATTTGTATCCAAATGAAATTCACATTTTACATTTACCATTTTAAAGTGTACAGTCCGGTGACATGTAGTACCTTTGCAATGCTGTGCAACCATCACCTCTATCTAATTCCAAAATATTTTCATCACTCGTAAAGGAGACCTTGTACCCATAAGCAGTCACTTCCGATTCTCCCTCCTCCCAGCGCCGGCCGCCACCAGTCTGCTTCCTGTCTCCATTGAGTTACCTATTCTGGATATTTCATATACATGAATCATACAGTATGTGGCCTTGTATGTCTGTCTTCCTTCACTTAGCATAATGTTTTCAAGGTTCATCCATGTTGTAGCCTGTGTCAGTACTTCTGTCCATTTTATGGCTGAATAATATTCCGTCGTGTGGACAGATGGCAGTTTGTTTATCCATTCACCCACTGATGGACATTTGGGTTGTCTCCACCTTTTTGGCTCCATGAATAACGCTGCCATGAACATTCGTGTACAAGGCTTCAAGTGCCTGCTTTCAATTTTGGGGGGCCATAAACCTAGGAGTGGAATTGCTGGGTCAGGTGGTAACTCCATGTTTAACCTTTTGAGGAGCTGACAGACCGTTTTCCATGGAGACCGGACCATTTTACATTCCCACCAGCAGTGTGAGGGTTCCAATGTCTCCATATGCTCGCTGACACTTGGGTACTGTGTCTTTTAGCTGGAATGAGGACTACTGATGACCTTGTCATTGTTATCCAAAGAGCATGGGCACCTTGTTCCTAGTTGTCAGGCAAGTGCTTAGAAACCCAGGGAAAAATCTAAGCCCTGGGAAGTGGCGGGAAGGGCCGACTGTTCTCCCCTCACGGTTGGCAGTGAGGGCACGTAGTGGTCAGAACCCCTTCTCACCGAGGTCACTGCTGTGCCCGGCTGGGCCTCTGGGGCACGTGGTGGTGAGCGTTCAGGCCACCTCTGAGTGCACCACTTCTTGCCTCTGCAGCCTCCAGAGCAACACGATCAGGGATGACGGTGCCAGGTCCATGGCTGAGGCCTTGGCCTCCAACCGGACCCTCTCCGTGCTGCAGTGAGTGGACACGCCTCCTCTCACCTCCCCTTCTCTCCCCTTTCTTGCCTCCTCCAAGGGCCTCTCTGCCTGTCTCCCGCAAGGAAGAGTGGATGGGGCGAGGTCCTAAGGCTTTCTGACCCATCTGGATGGCCGCTGGAAAACCTGATGCTTACTGCTTTTCCAGAGAATAGGTGCTGGGGAAATAATTAAAAATAAAACCTCTTGCTAAGCCAGAAGGAAATGTAGGAAAGAACACACACTGTTGTTATTGAATACTCATTAAACTGACTGCAGCATGCATCACAGGCAACCTGCCAATGAGACTGCAGAGACAGAAAGAAATCTCACCCTTTTCTATAGCCGAGTGGATACGACCCATCCCACAGGCGTTCTCAAGATAAATGACAACTGTTCTCAAGCAAGAGGACCTGGCAGCACCATTTGTCATACATAGTTCATCCTAAATTCACCTGATAATTAGAGTGGCCATCTGTGTTCCCTACTTCCTTTTATCCAAAGGAAAAATAAAACTTCTCATATCTTTATGATATGTAGGCACGTAACTAGCCAGGTGCCTAGCTAATTCCCACAGAGGCAGGGAGACGGGGACTCTATCTTTCCCTGACGTTTCAAAGAGATGGCCCCAAGTCCCTTACAACAGACATTCCTGGCTGGGAAACTGGCAAGAGGATGATTTAGCTTTTTAAAAAGATTTACACACATCTCAAAGGGACAGAGAAAGGATTTGCAATCTCAAGTTTTCTCAAGGAAATATTCTAGAAAGTGTGTGTGTGCATGGGGGTATCTCTGTCATTTTTGGAACCAGGGAAAATTACATTTTTTTTAGATTTATATTTAGCCTCACACAGGAGAGGCCCTGCTCTGTCTGTCCTAGGATGAGAACAGGGGCTCCCCGGCAACATCTCCCTCTACCAGATTGCATATAAGAGGAAGTAGCTTTTTGAGAAGAGGAACTGAAGCAGAGGGTGTCCCTAGGGTCTCGTGGAGGCAGGCTGCTGGCTGGTCTGGATGGGAGGCAGACTGTTGGGTGAGGGGCCAGCGGGCCTTGTCCAAGGAAGCCCCCACTTGGGAGGTTGCTGGGTATCACCTCACCCATGAGCTCTGCTCTCCAGCCCCTCACAAAGGGGCCCCAGCACCCTGGCCACTGACTCTTCTATGTAATAATGTCAGCCTACCAGCATCACTCTGGCAACAGTCCAGACCCTTCCAGGAGATCCCTGTCCCCCTGCTGTGATAAATGGAGAGGGCACCCTAGTTGTCTCTGACCTCTGATCTTGAACCCAGACTGTCCTTGGCCTGGGAATGGCTGTGGCCAGCTTTGCTGAAGGGTGCCTCTCTCCTCACACAGCCTGCAGAAGAACACCATCGGGCCCGTGGGAGCCCAGCGGATGGCAAATGCCCTGAAGCAGAACAGGAATCTGAAGGAGCTCATGTGAGAAATGCAGAAGGGCCAAATTCACATGCTCAGTGACTAGCACAATGACACACCCAGCCTAAGTGTTTGTGAGCATGGGGAAGGATGCACGGATGGATGGTTGGATGGCTGGCTGTGTGGATGAATGGATGGGTAGATGAGTGGACGGATGGGTGGCCAGCTGGCTGGCTGGGTGGACAGATGGATGGTTAGGTGGGCCAGGGGATGAATGGGTGGGTGGGTAGGTGGGTGGCTGGCTGGCTGGGTCAATGGATGGATGGATAGATAAATAGGTGGGTGGGTACATGGAGGTGTGGGTGCAGGTTAGCTGGCTTTGGACTCCAAAGCACTGGACCAGGGGAATGGAGAGCCAGATTCCCAGGACTGGGTGAGCCCCACCTTCTCAAGCTCACATTTACTGCTTTCCCAGATTGCAGAAAAAAACAGTATTTCCTGGCCATCTTCACATACAGTACCACAAGTACCTCTCACTAAAGGGTTGACCCTGCCCTTGCCAGAGAGTCAAGGACTTTGCTGCCTTGATCTCTGGTATACAGCAGGTGGTCACCTGCAGAGACTACAGGCCAACAGGCCTCAGGCAGAACAGACTGTGCGCTGGGCACCCTTGAGATGTCAGAGACAGCCCTCCCCTGAAGGCCTCCCTGGGCCCAATCCCCAGGCCCAGCCCTGCCTGGCTGCTGCAGGCGGCCAGCTGATCTGTGTCCTATCTCTTGCAGGCTCTCCAGTAACAGCATTGGCGATGGAGGCACCAAGGCCCTGGCCGAGGCCCTGAAGGTGAACCAGGGCCTGGAGAGCCTGGAGTGAGTCTGCCTGACCGCCCCTTGGGGGCGGCGATTCACCCTGCGTTTCCCATGCAGCACATTCTGGGCTGGCGGTCCCAGAAAGGGGCTGCTTCCCTGCCAGAACCCCCCACAGCCACCTGGGCACGTTCCCATCTCAGTCTCTCCTGCCCCACGCCCACCTATCAGCTCTGTTTCCCTGGACAGCAGAAGCTAGGTAGGGTTGGCTCTGGAGTTTTCAGAAAGACAAGCTCCAAGTGCCCTTGGGAAGGTAGCACAGGTGGCTCAAGAGGGAGTTGGTGGCGGTGGCCTTGGTGGGGAATGGAGGAGTTTGGTGTTGCTGCCAAACTGGGGACATTGCTGTGCCCCTCTCTGGTGGCTGCACACCCAACACCCCATGCCGAGGCCATTTGGAGCCACCCACATCAAGGCAGAGTTTGAACTTTAGGGCTCGTGCTAAACTCACCTGCCCTGACCTGGCAGGGGCTAGAAGGTGGGGGGATGGGAGAGTAAAGAGGGGTGAGAGCAGTGTGGGGTGGCAACTCCCTGGGGCCCCCCAACTCCCTGTTGAACCCAGTGCCTGGACCGGGTGGCTCCCTCTGGGTCCTGGGACCACCCTACCAAGGGTGCCCTGTCCTCCATCTGCAGCCTGCAGAGCAATTCTATCAGTGACGCGGGAGTGGCAGCACTGATGGGGGCCCTGTGCACCAACCGGACCCTCCTCAGCCTCAAGTAAGTCCTAGCCTCCCTCTCCAACCAGGGTGTCCCTTTGACCAGGGGTCTAAAGGGACCTTGGTGCTGGGAAGCCTGTTATGAGGAAATCTATGGCCGGGCAGGCTTCCCGGCACCCTGTCCCTCTTCCTGCTCTCTTGGGAGGCAGAGGACAGCTGCAGTCCTCAGTGGGCCCATCCTGCTGCTCCCTTCCTTGACACAAGCCCCACAGGCGCCCCTGCCTGCTCACCAGACTCCCTGAGGTCCTGTCGTCCTGTGCTCGTCCTCCTGGACTTCCCTGAACAGTTGATGGTCCTAAAGTGGGGACGCTTGGCTGGCCAGCCATCGGGCCTGGCAGCTAGAACTGGCCCCTTCACGCCTCGCCCACACTGCTCACAGCCAGGGCCCACCTGAGGTTTCTTGGGCTTCGAGCAGCCTACACACCTGGGCTTGTCTCTGGCCAGATGCCACCTCTGCCAGGTCAGCAGCTCAGGGGCCTCTCTCTTTCCTTAGCCTGCGAGAAAACTCCATTAGCCCCGAGGGAGCCCGGGCGCTCGCCCACGCACTCTGCACCAACAGCACCCTGGAGAACCTGGAGTACGTGGTGGTGGTGAGGGTGACTCTTGAGGGCTAGTTATGCCAGTGGCCACGCCAGGCAGAGCCCTCAGCACCGCTGCCATTCCACAGGGCTGGAGAAGGACCTGGCTGGGGGAGGGTCAGCTAGGAGACCCGGCGTCTGGGGGCAACTCTGACCCAAGCCCCAACTCTCGTGGTATAAATCACACGAGGACGAGCTGGTGCAACATGCTGCCTCACCTCGTGGCGTGGACAAGCACGTGGGGGGAGCTCTGACGAGTGGATGTGGGGCCACTGGGTGGTGTGTCCTGCAGGCAGCTCCACCACATCCTGGCTGTGTGCCCTGTCATCAAACCCACTGAGCTGAGCCTGGTACACCCCCACGGGACTGTTGCCAGAATTCAGTACAGCAGTCCAGGTCACGTGCCTGGCAAATAAAAGTTCCGCACAAACATGAGCTCGAAAACTCTGACACTGGTGTAGGCACAACGCAGTCCTTGGGGAGCAGGGGGGTGGTCTGGATTCCCTGGTGACCAAGGCAGAGGGTTTTGTGGTTGGGCCCCACTCACTTTCTCCTGTTCCTTCTTCCCAGCCTGACAGCCAACCTGCTCCACGACCAGGGCGCCCAGGCCATCGCGGTGGCAGTGGGAGAAAATCGTGCCCTCATGTCCCTTCAGTGAGTCTATGGCCCCCCTGCCCCACCCCGTCCCCCTCTGCAGAGCTGCACGGCAACACCCAAATGGATTAGGCATAGATCAGTGTGGCTGTGGAGCACCCCGCAAAGGTCTCAGGGGCCTGCCCAGGCCCGCCTGCCTCCAGCAGTTCCGAGTCCTGAGGCTGCTCCGCAGACAAGTGTTAGAAGGTGGGTGCCCACGGCTGTGCCTCAGGGCGTCCGATGCTTCAGGACGGGCCATCTGGAGAGTCCTTACTTGAGCCTGTCCCTGTGGCTACCACTAACCAGAGCATGCACGTGGCCCCTCTGGGGACCAAGCCTGAGGGGGTGGCAGAAATTCTGTCACTGCCTGGGCCACCTGGTCACGTGTGTCTGTGTCTGCCCAGCCTGCAGTGGAATTTCATCCAGGCCGGCGCTGCCAAGGCCCTGGGACAAGCACTACAGCTCAACAGGAGCCTGACCAGCTTAGAGTGAGTATGGCGCCCCCAGGGGCTGTGCGGAGGGGCGTTCTGGAAACCTGGTGCCGCCAGGCACAGGGCTCAGACCAGTGGCCTTCGGCTCACAGCCACCTTTTCCTAAGGCCAGTGGGCACATTTCAGTCCTCACGTGCTTTTTAAAATATATATGTATACATATTTTTATATATATGTATATATACAGCTTTATTAGGATACAATCCACCCAGTTAAAGTATGAAATTCACTGGTTTTTAGTATATTCAGTTACGCAACCATCACCACAATTTTAGAACATTTTCATCACCCCCAAAAGAAACCCCGTACTCATCCGCACTCACTCCCCATTCTCCCCTCCCCCCACCGTCACAACCACTAATCTACTGTCTCTGTGGATTTCCCTATTCTGGACATTTCATATAAATGGCATCATACAACATGTGTTCTTTTGTGACTGGCGTCTTTCACTTAGAATAATGTTTTCAAGGTTCATCCACGTCGTAGCCTGTATCAGTACTTTTTTATATGGCTGACATGTTTCCACTGTTTACACAGCTTACTCATCTATTCATCAGTCAATGGATACTTTTTGGCTGCCAGGACTGACGCGGCTGCAGACATTAGTGCACGAGTGTCTGTGTGGACACGAGCTTTCATTTCTCTTGGGCAGATACACCTGGGAGCAGCATTGCCGAGTCACCTGGTCATGTCCGGTTTAACCTTTTGAGCCTCACCTGTTTGTCACCTGACCATGGTTTCTTCTCCTTCAGCTTCCAGGACATCCCCTCTCTGGCTGGCCCTCCTCACTCTGCTTCTCTGTCTGAGTCTTCAGTGCTGGGGTTCTGCAGGGTTCTGTCCTATGCCATCTTCCCTGGGATGACGTCTCTCTTCTGGGAGCTCTCCTCTTCTCCCAGGGCTCCCTACGACCTCCCCCAAGCTCCAGACCCTGCATCCGAGCCCCTGCACACCTCCCCTCGGGCGTCTCACAGGTACTGCAGTCACCCACATTCTCTCCCCCACAGGCCTGCTTCTTGGTTCCCCATCTCACAAATGGAACCAACCAACCAACTGTGCATGCTGGAAAGATCAACTCTGCTCTCACCTCCCACTCCCCATTCATCTGCAAGTCCCAGCCATTCCTCTCCCGGTACCCCTCCCACCCACACGCGTCCCTTCACCCCCACTGCCACCATCCAGGCCACGGGCACCACTCACTTGCATTCTGTAGCAGCCTCCACACCAGTCCGTCCTCTCTCGCACTGCTGGCCAGGGACCTTTCCAGAACGTGAATGTCCCTTTCCTGGGTGCCCAGCGCCTGCAGAGTGAACCACAGCCCCTGAGTGGCTTGCGAGGCCCCTTCAGAGCTGCTTCCTTTGCACCTCCCCAGCCTCGTGTCTCACCACTCCAGGAACTCAGCTCCATCTGTTTGGGTCCCTTGGATGCGCCAGGCCCTCTCCCCCGTTATCCTCTGGGCTTTGGTTTAGCCTATTTCCGGGCAGCCTTCTGTAACCACACACTGACAGTCTTCCCTGCAGCCTGCACGTGACCTATCGTAACTGCTCATTTAATCACGTCTGCCCGCTGAGTGGGCAGAACGGTGCCTGCTGACTGCACAACACCCAGCACACAAGACGCTCTCAGACGTTTGCTAAAATCACAAATGGAAACTGCTCCCTTAAACATGCCAAGGTCCACATGAACTAAACTCAATCATTTACTGCTCCAGGCCTGCTATTTTCCTCCAATTTGGGAGGGGGGAAAAGATGTAAAACCCAGACTAGTACAAATGGCCCAGGAATTGAGGGCTTTAATTTTCTGGTTGGCTTTGAAAAGCATACTCTGTTTTTGTCCCGAGTCCCTGTTGACAGTACTTTCCATGTGTCCTTTTTCTGCTTGCCTCTGACGGTTCAGACTCATGCAGACCCCAAACCCCTGTGTGTGTCAGTTGTAAGGCCATGGGCTATAATGGCCATACAGGAGGGGCAGTTATCCCAGGTAGGCCCTGGGAGCGAGCGTGTGTCTGTGGTATGTGTCGTCAAATCTGGAAGGTCCAAGCCCGGCAGGTCCTTGCTAGAATGCTCCTGGCGTCCCATGTACCTTAAAGGGTCATGCTCTGTGTCCAGTTTACAGGAGAATGCCATTGGGGACGAGGGAGCGTCTGCGGTGGCCAGTGCGCTGAAGGCAAACACAGCCCTCACTGCTCTCCAGTAAGTGCTTGTGCACGGCAGCCCAGGAAGCCGGCCCCTTCACCATCCTTTCATGCTAAACGTGGTTTTGTTTGCAAGTCAAGGAAGGTGTGTTTGACTTCCCTAATATTATAGGAGATATTAATATTAGGAATCGGGAAATCAAACATCTAGATAGTAATAATTAGGGGTACAGTGAGCATTCTCCCTCAGCCTTCCCAGGAGACTACCTGTTTCCTGTGTCCTTAGCATCCAGAGATGATCTGTCTTAGGCGTCAGCATAGGCAGGAGACGCCACATTGCAGGAGACGCCGCGTTTGGACAGGCCACTGGCCAACAATACCCAGGGCTATTTCTCCACTTTCAGCCCTACGTCGAGGAGTGCTGACAGTGAGGGGGCAGTCTGGAGGGCACGGGCTCAGGGCAGGTGCGGGGGCTGGGGGGCCGCCCAGCTGACCGCACCACCCCTCAGTCTGCAGGTGGCCTCCATCGGCGCCGCAGGGGCCCAGGCGCTGGGGGAAGCCCTGGCCGTGAACAGAACCTTGGAGATTCTCGAGTAAGTATTCCGTTCTGCAGCTACATCTTTTGACCAAGGAAAACCAAGCTGTTGATTTGAAATGGATCCGGGGAAAAAAAACAATTTACATAGCAACTCGAATCACTTTAATGATCTCATTTCAGATCAAGTGGGCCCAGCTTCCCTGTTCCCACTTCACACCCTTTCCCAGAGTCACTGTCCTTTGCCGTCCTCTCCTTAAGTTCCTGCTCTACCACTTGGCCTTGCCCAGGCTGATCTTATCTGGAGGCCCTGTCCAGGGGGCCCCTGGCCACCGATCTTGTTTTCTGAGATCTAAACTCTTAGGATACGGGCTCGGTGTGTCCTCGTCATCCCTGCTTTTGCTGAGGCCACTGGGACCTGTGCCTGGGGTGCTGCCTCTCCTGCCTCGGCCCAGGTTTCCGTCTGGAATGGAAGGGAGGACGAGGGCTCCAACAAGACACCAAGGCTAGGCCAGCCACCCTCTTCCCGTGTGCCCTGCTCCCTAGAGCCCAGCTTTGTTCTGTCGCTGGGGAGTGAGGAAACAGCAACCCTAACCCTTGTGACCAGGAAGTCTGTTTCCGCCACCAAGTAACCCCACACTCACCTGAAGAGGTATCGTTATCCCCTCTCAGCCTGTCCCCTTGCCTTAGGTTTCCTGTTTTTCCTGACAGCTTGAGAGGAAACGCCATCGGGGTGGCCGGAGCCAAAGCCCTGGCGAGTGCTCTGAAGATAAATTCAAGTCTCCGAAGACTCAAGTAAGTGGCTGTAGAGACCAACTGGCGTCCCAGGGCAGCAAACTTCTCTGCTGGGTCTTCTTCCAGGGGATAAAATGTTCCTCTCATCTCCTCTCTAGCTACTTCCTTCTGAATAAATAATAAATCATTCCCACTAGTCTGATCATTATAATCCACATCCCATTGCAGTTAGGTTGTTTCTTCTGCTTAAGTCAGAAGTCAGTCACGTATCATCTGCATTTACGGTCTTACATCCTCCATGGCATTTGGGTGGGGCAACCTGGCTACCTGTAGACGCCAGTCTCAAGGGTCAACTGCCACCTAGCGGTTGCCATGGCGCCTATGGACAAACCAGCCCCAGAACCGCTGGTCCTCTTTGCTGCTCCCACAAGATGATGCAGTGTTGCTTCCTCGGGTGTGTCCATCTTCTCTCTGCCTAGTCTTCAAGAGAATTCCTTGGGGATGGACGGGGCAATATGCATCGCCACTGCACTGTCTGGAAACCACCAGCTCCAGCACATCAAGTGAGTGCGGCTTGGCAGCTTCTGCCCTTCCTGCTCACCCTCAGAACTGCTCCCAGGTCAGGCCCTGCCTTTTGCCCAATTCCAGGAGCCAGCTGAGCCCAGGCCCCTCAGCAGCTCTTCAGGGAAACCCAGTCTGAGAGGGAGCCACCATGAGCCTTGTCCATGGGAGGGGTCCCGGAAGCAGAGTTCTGCCCTTTCCACAGTGCTGGTCCACTCTGCTAGGGAGAACCTGCAGGCTCCGAGCCCTGCCCTAACCCCTCTCTTCCAGTCTCCAGGGAAATCACATTGGGGAATCTGGTGCCAGAATGATCTCGGAGGCTATCAAGACACATGCTCCCACGTGCACTGTGGAAATGTGAGCAAAATGAGTTCCTGGTGGACCACACAGGAGGACAGATACTCAGCTGGAAGCTTTCAAACAAAAAGACCCACCTCTGACCGGCCTTCCTGAGATGTGGGAGCAATGCTGACCCAGCACGGGAATTGTTCTGCCCAGAGGAAGGAAAGGTGCTACCCAGGCAGGTCGTGAGCACCTCCACTGGTCCAGGACCAGCCCAGGCAGGGGAAGGTGGACACTCTGCTACAGCACAGAGAAGGAAAGGGGCTGCCACCAAGGGACTCAAGGACACAGGCCTGAGCAATGTAGGAAGCTGGTCTTAGCTTATTTATACCCTAAGGTCTTCATATGCCCCCAACTTAAAAAAATTTGTATTACTATCCTTTTCCACTCACCTGGTTCAAATCATCCCACTCTGAAATGAGTTGCCATCCACAAGTCCATTAAGAGTATCAGTTTATTTTTTAAAATTATCATTAATTTTTTTTTAGAGACAGAGTCTCACCTCACTCTGTCGCCCAGGCTAGAGTGCCGTGGCATCAGCCTACCTCACAGCAACCTCAAACTCCTGGGCTCAAGCGATCCTCCTGCCTCAGCCTCCCGAGTAGCTGAGGCATGAGCCATGGTTCCAGTCCCCAAGTCAGTTAACCAGCAGGAGGAGCATGATCTAGAAGCAGGTGGAACAATTAAACACCCTCTGCAGCTGCTGCCTATATTTGTGGATGTGTTATTTGTAGCTTGGGTTGGGCTTCCCAGTCAAAGCCCAGTAGAAGAAAGCATATGACACACAAAACTATATTTGTATGTTTTTCAAAATATAAGTCAAGTCAGATTGAGGTAAACCAAATCTGTAACAGCCACGAAGATGCAGTGACTCTGCTGCACCTCCAAAGCCACGCGTCCGGGGTGGTTAGCGTGGCTCCCAACACACTGACTTCTCTCTCAGCTTTTGGTTTACAGTAGGGCACACCACAAATTACCAGCAACTTAACGGAAGGCTGGGTGTTTTTTTTAAAAAGGGTAATCTCATACATAAAATTTAGGGAAAGAGAAAAAAAAAGCAAAGATGACAGAAATAACTGTCACATAGTCTCCTAAAATTGACATGTATCATAACAACTTGGGAACTTTTCTTGAATAAGTATTTATGTGCAAATAAAATAATTATACTATGTCATAATTATGTTTTCATGTTTCATATATGTTTTCAAGTAAAACTTATTTAATATAAAAATATGGTACTAACTGCATTTATTAAAAGATAAGTTACTTCAGAAGTCTTCTGACTTTATAATTGTACAGTAAGTGAAAACGGCTGCATGCTTTTAACAGTAAAGAAAACCGATTCCACCTGTCACTTCTCATTTCGCAGCAGGGAAATTCTGCTCTCGCCATGCTACGTAATTCAATTCTGGTTTATTCTTTAAATTAGAAGTGAGAATCTGTACTAACATTTTTTCCTTAATCGGCTCCTTCCTCTAAGGAAACCAACCTTCAATCCTGTGTTGGGGACTAATATCTTACCACACCTTAGACAAGACAAAGCTCCTTTAGAGACAGGCCAGGTGGGAAGGAGTGTCCCGGCTGTCACCGCCCAGGAGTCCGGGATCTCTGAAGGGGTAACCGGGTCAGCAGAGTTTCCAAACTCAGCACAAACCACGCAAACATGAAGGTGGCTCCAATCAAGGTGGATCTGACTCCCAGCGGAATGTCAGTCTTCTGAGAAAAAATGGAATATTCACAATCTAGAGCTTCTTCCTACCGCCTCATTTTTCAAGGAAAGCTGGTTTTCATTTAACTCAGCTAACTTTCTTTCAGCAAAGTTTAGTTATTAAAATACATTTAATGCTTGGTATTGTGGACACGCAGAAGAAAGAAAATAAGACTGTAAAATGAAAGAAAGGCCAGAATTAACAGCTGATGTACAGTGGATGTTCTGAACTGTGCAGGTGACTAACAGCCAGGTGTCCTCCACAAGCCCAGACTGAGTCCTGTGCCACATTCCAGCCCCAGGTTTGCTCCTCTCTCAGACGAAATGTATCACCACAGAAACAGCCCAGACTTACATGGTGTCAGCTGTCATTTCTTCTCAAGTTTTTGTCCTGTGGATGCGAATCACTGAGAACACATGCATTTCCCAAGTTTTAGGAGATAAACAAGGCAAACAAACAAAACACATCTTAGGCGTTTGCTTTAGTTCTTATTTAAGCTTCATGGGAAATAAACATAGGAGGCCAAAGCAGAAATAAGTGTTGCTTCAGTAACAATGAGTCCATCTGGCTGAGTGAACAAAATATATGTTACCTTCCTAGCCTTCTTTCTTCCCATTTACCTACAAATCTGAGGGTTTTAATCTGCATGGGTCCCCTGGCAAGAGGGTCAGAAGTCATTGTCACTCTCATCCAGGGGTTCAGGTTTCCGGACTCTTCGACTGGGCTTAGCTGGTGAGAGCACAATGCTCTCATCTTCTAAATCATCATCGTCTTCCTCATCGTCTTCCATGTCAATTTCACTGTCCTCTGAGTCATCCTATAGGAAAAAGACAGTAAGTCCAACTGGGGGCCTCACTTGTTATTGACATCTTGTCACAGAGACCCCGCCTCACTTTTTACTAGCAGTTCGAGAGGGAAGAGCACAGAACCTTGCAGCACCCCCACCCCTGGCTGAGAAGCAGTCAGGCTGGCGGGGGTGGGAGGCGGGGGGTTAGAGTGGGACCACCATCTATAGACTGCTGGCTGGAGCTTAACATCCAACCAGGATCCTCCAAAGACCAACCTGCATCCGGTTTGGTGATGCAGGGCTGGCTTTCCCATGGACATCTCAGGAGCACCCTGGATGTGCCCTGAGCGTCACCGGATGCTGGGGACCCAGAGACCCACCACTGGATGGCAAGGAGGGCAGGGGCTTGGAGAGAAGGGAGGGAGGCCTATTTGGCTTTTTCCAGACTGCGGATGGACAGCAACACAGGCAATAGGTGTGCAGAGCAAAATGAAAGACTCCCCCTCTCCCACATCGTCTAGATCTAGGGTGACCAACTCGGCCAGCTTTAAAACTGCAAGTCCTGTGTCCCACACAAGCCTGGATGGTTGGTCATTCTATCTAGATTATTCCATCAGTGCACATACATGCTATAATCTCCTTCTTGGGAAAGCAAAAACAAAACCCACCTTCCTCTCCAGCTACTCTGCCCTCTCTGTTTCCCTCACAGCAAAAATCCTGGGTGAGCTGCTGAACTCACAGTCCCCTCTTGTTCCCCTCACTGCCTCTAAGCAGTTAGTGTATCCGAACCTGGCTCTCCCTCACTGGCCCCCAAACTGCTCTTGTCAAGACTGAAACAGTCAACGGATTCATATTCGATAGCTAATTCTCAGTCCTCATCTTGCTTGGCCTACATGTGGCATCACCCCTTCTTCCTTGAAATCCATCTTCTCTGCCCCCAGGGACCTGCCTGCAGTCTAGGTGCCCCCTCACTGCTCGGTCTCCCTGGCCTGACCCTCTCCCTCCCCTGACTTCTGCAGTGCAGGGGCAGCTTGAGACTTGGGGCTTCTCTCTTCTCTTTCTTCTGTCTCTCCCCCTAAGCAACAAGTATCCTTGCGGCTTAAATACCATCTAAATAGGGGTGGCTCTCAAAATTCGATCTCCAACCCAGAGCTGTCCCTTGAACTCCAGACTTGAATTCTGACTGGCTACTCAACAGTGGCATGTGGATGTCTACCCGGCAACTCACACTCAGAATGTGCAAAACTGAATTCTTGATCTGCCCTTCAGCCCCTTCCTCAAGTCGGCCCCAGCTCAGGAAATGAGAACTGTGCTTTCAGTTGATTAGACTATAACCAAAGCATCCTTCATTTCTTTCCCTAACACCTGATGTCCAACCAGTTAACAAAACCCTAGAAACATATCCAGAATCTGACCACTTCCCAACCCCTCTGCTGCCCACCTCAGGCTAAGCCACTATCACCTGTGACCTACACAACTACAATTGCCTCCTAACTGGTTTCTCTCAAAGGTGGGTCAGCTCTTGGCCCTTCTGGGCTCACAATTCTCCAGTGCCTTCCTGCCACACTAGAGGGAACGCTGAGTCATCACATCCTGCGAACCTCTGTCTCTCCTCCTGCACCCAGTTCACACCACCTCAGCCCTGTGGCTCCCTCCTTTCCCTCAGGCCTCTGCCCAAACACCCCCATATCAGAGGTCGCCCAGCCACGCCAAAGACATCACTCCCTGTCCCCTGCACCTGCTTATTTCTCGTCTAACACTCATGCCCTGATGTGTGTGCTCCGCCGCTACTGTCCGAGTCTGTGTGAGCAGGGCCTTTGTGTCTACTCCCTGCTGTGTTCCCCACCATCCGTAACAGTCCCTGGCATGTGACAGGCACTCGACAGATACATGCTAAGTGACTGAGCAAAGGATGAATCCTGTGCCTGGGAGGATGCATGGACATGACCTGCTTGACATAAACAGCAACAACAAGGCACAGAGATCTAAGCTGCAACTAAATGTTCATTCCGAGAAGCGCGAAAGCAAATCCTAAGGGACGAGGCGGATGGCGCTTTCCAAGCCCCACCAGCTCCCAAGCCAGACTCTGTTTCCATCTTAGATGGATGAGATGGATGGATGGAAACTTTTTAACCATCCATGGTCTACCTTGTTAAAAAAATATATTTTTGAGGTGGTCTCTCTGCTTCTTTACAGACTATCTCCTATGAATTCAAGGCCTGATCTCTGTGCACCCTGCCCAACAACCCGAGTGACTGCTCCCCCCTGTGAATTTCTGTAACAGTGTACACTGTGGGTAAGTGAATCTTTACACAAGAACATAAGGCCCTGGCCAGCACGGTGGCTCACGCCTGTAATCCTAACACTCTGGGAGGCTGAGGCGGGAGGATCACTTGAGGTCAGGAGTTCGAGACCAGTCTGAGCAAGAGTGGGACCCCGTCTCTACTAAAAATAGAAAGAAATTAGCTGGACAACTAAAAATATATATATAGAAAAATTAGCCGGGCATGGTGGCGCATGCCTGTGGTCCCAGCAACTCGGGAGGCTGAGGCAGGAGGATCGCTTGAGCCCAGGAGTTTGAGGTTGCTGTGAGCTAGGCTGACGCCACGGTACTCTAGCCCGGGCAACAGAGCGAGACTCTGTCTCAAAAAAAGAAAACAAAAAACAAACAAACAAACAAGGAACATAAGACCCTGTTTCTGTCTCTGTGCAGCCACTACTGCCATGCCTCCAGCATCCATCTGCTGCAGATGTGACAGGTCTCAGCCTAGCTCCCCTGCACCCTGTGGGCTGAGCAGCACACAGGACTGTAACAAAGAACGCAGTCCAAGCAACAGACAGTGCAGTCCTGACGACTTGATGCCGCCAAGGCCCCCTGGTCTCCCCTCTGGTTAAGTCCTCTAGTCAGTTATCCACCCAGTAAAGCTCAAGGCACCAGCAGCCTGACGTCTCGCCCTCTTGCCCAGCCTCCGCTGAGACCCTGGTCTGGGGAGAGTGCTGTTTCCATGTTCCTTCCCCAGAATGGAGCAGAAGAGAGGCCTGGTCCTGACCCAGCGGGCAGCATTATCCCTTCATTTCTAGGTTACGGTGCCTGGTAATCCCCCAGCCACAGCTTTTCTCATCTCTTGGGTCAGTGCTCTTGCCTCTCCTTAGTATGGGACCTTCGGTTGATTCCATCCCACGCTGTAATCCACTCTGAGTGGCTTCCTGCCCAGGAAAGAGGAAGCATCACTCCTGGGGAAACGCCCTCTGCTGGCCCTGAGCAGGCTGACACACACCAACAAGCGGACGAGGCAAAAAAGAAACCAACCTGCTTCTTGGAGCTGGAAGTCTTGCATTTACCTAAGAGAGCTGGTGCTGCTTCCATCTTTGGAAAGCAAGAATGGAAAGAACAGTGAGAAGGCAAAAAAAGTCGAACAAGCACATTCATTTGAAAAGAAATGAGCCATCAACAAGCAAAGAAAAGAGTCCAGCACCTTAGGAGGCCAACTGTGCCATAAATCAAGCGGTGGGCTGGGCTGAGAACAGACAGTGCCCTGGGCTGCTGGCAGCAACTCAGCTAGTCTAGTCTACGAGGACGGCCCAAGAGCAGAAAGCACAGAACTGCCACAGGGAGCAGGTCGGGACTCACATCATCATCGGAGTCTCCGCCTTGCATTGTGCCCATGACTCGTTTGCCGGGTCTCCCTGAGAACAAAAGCATAAAGGAATCATAAAAACTTTGGAAGATAAGGCAGGAAATACCATTCAAGATTTGCTTTCCGTTAGAAAATTGGGAAGAAGAATCACACCAAAAAATTTACCTAGGTAGCATCCAACTAATCAGAACTGTCAACAAACAATAATGAATTTTCTGCATTTCTACTTGAGAAAAAGAAACAGACAATAAAAGTGCAAATCATGAATTAAAAAAATAAACATGCATCTTGTAACTGTTTTAAAGAAAAATCATTGATCCCCATTACTAGTTGATATGCAGTGCAACTGGTATGCTATCTGTTGAAAAAGAAATATATTCTCCCTTGGACTTGGATCTCTGAGCTTCAGAGAGAAAAAATTTAAAAAACATGTTAAGTACAACAATTAGTTTCATCTTTCAAATACCATCATTATCTAAGGGGTTCTCTATTCCTCCTTTGCAAGTCAATAATGACTGGATGTGATATCTACAGAAACTCAGCTGTCCTTTACCCGGGGCAGGGTCGAGGGGGCACAGAGAACTTGGACTCGAATCCTAAGGCTGAGGAAGGAGCAGCCCTGACTGCAGGCCCCGGCTTTGGGAGAAAGGCAGCACAGACAGAAGCTAGCTTGGGACAGACCTGGAGACAGATGACTGGGCACCGTTTACAGAAACTTGCCCTTGGTCAGACAAAATGCAAAATCCTGTGTTTGAAGTTCTTATTCATATTTTTTGGAAATGGACTGGGTGATTTTACTCTGCAGGCTAAATGGTCAGCAGAATCTAGGAGAACCAGTGCTTTTACAAGGTTATACTGAGCCAATCGCATACCTTTTTATCGCCCTGGCTCCTATCCATCAAATGGAAATCACAATTCATAACCTCTGTCATGAAGCTTTTAAAAAGTAAAAGGAAGAAAAAGGAAACCAGAGCATCTAATTATACTATGGAAAAAGTAAAATGCCATAAATGAAGATAGCTGAGCCTAGAATGAGTGAAAGCAGTTAATAACAAAAGCTAATGTAAATGATGAAAGAAAGATGATTTTACCCCTTAAATTTTTATATATGATAAAAATGCAACTGTGCTCCAAACATTAACAGATGAGGTAGGTAAGAAATGTTTTTAAAGGCAAATATAGGGCAATTTAGTAGTATCTATCAAAATACAAATGTACAGAACCTTTGACTAAAGAATTCCACTTTTAATGACACAACCTAAAGAAACACTTGCAGACATGCACAGATATGTATGTACAAGGGAAAGAGTGGAAATAAATATCCACATGAGAATGCCCAAGTAAATTACGGGTACAGTCACTCCATGGATTATGATACAGCCATTAAAAAGAATGAAGCAGAACTACATTTTACTGACATGAGAAGAGTTCCACTATACATAATTTTAAAAAACAAAAGCAAGTTGCAGAACCATATGTACAGTCTGGTTCTATTTAGGTTAAAAATTTTTCAGGTGATCTTTGTATGTATGTTTGATTGTATGTGTGTAGGTATGTATGCGTGTGTGTGTGTACATGAATGCATGTATGCACATGTGTATATACAGAAAGGCAATTTGTAAGGACACCCCCAGCCACTAGCTGTGACTGCTCTAGGGTGAGAGTGGGACATGAGCAAGACCCCAAGGAGGCATTCATGTTTGCGCCACAAATTTTGTTGTTTGAATCTTTTTTTTTTTTTTTTTTTTAATGGATGGGGTCTTGCCATGTTGCCCAGGCTGGAGTGCAGTAGTGGTTCACAGGTGGGATAACAACACACTATAGCCCTGAACTTCTGGGCTCAAGTGATTCTCCTGCCTCAGCCTCCTGAGTAGCTGGGACTGCAGGTGTGCCACTGTACTTGGCTTTGTTGCTTGAATCTTTTGCAATGAGAAAGAAATTAGAAAAATATTTTTTTAAAGGCAGAGATGCTCACGAAGTCCCTTCTTTGTGCATTAATTCTTGGGCATAAGGGATATAATTGCACTGAGATCAGTTTAGGACCCAGAAAGGGTTAGATTATACAGCTCAGTGGCAGAGCCAATGTGTTCCCATGGCCTCTGTGAGAAGCACCAAGCCACAAGTATGAATCAGATAGTCTCAGGGCCACAGGTCAGAGTACTAGCAGCAAAGATGATCACTGAGCAGTATAAGGGCCAAATCCTGATAAATAACAGGGCAGGATAAACCTGGAGCAGGAAGTGCTCCCAGGGGCCATTCACAGTGTGCTTGTGACCCTTAATACTAAGCAGCCCTGACCCAGTTCTGGCCATGGTGTTCTGTGAGCAGGGCACAGGAGGAGGGTGAGTGAAAGAAGCCGTGGTACCTTGCATGAGTACTTCCATGGCTGTCCGCGGCTTGGACAGCCGCCTCTCTTCCAATTCACTATCGGATTCATCATCATCCTGGATGTCTATGTCTGAGCCATCGTTACCTGGAAGGAACACAAGTAGACAAACAAAACAGTGGCTCTGTCATTGCAACTAAAACGGCTTCTATCCAGTAAGGTTTGCGCACAAAAGTCATTTACACATAGGCTTTCTTTTGATGCATTAGATTTTGTGAGACTCTGGATTTGCCTGTAGATACTTAGTGAAGAGTTAATGCAGACAATGATGGGCTGTGTTTTTTTTTTTTTTTTTTTAAATCAATTTTCCAAAGCAAGTAGGTCAGATGTATTAGTTACAAACACTATCACAGTCTGTAAAAATTTTTTAAATTAACTGGCTAGCTGTCAAGGTAGCTGATGTGCTTGGTTAGTTTGGGGAAAAAACCATTCTTTGTTCAATGTTAGGCTGTGTTACCAGAACTCAAGCTCCTAGATCATAACAAAGATGAGGAGGTGGAGCCTGCTAAAAAGGTAATAAAACAAGACCATAACAAAACAGGACTGGAGGCAAGGAGGCCAGGCTAGGAATGGCATGAGTGGGGCTGTGCTGAGAGAGATGGTGATGTTAGTGACCAGCAATGAAAACTGGTGCACATGATATTGTCCACTGGGGAAAATTCCATCATAAAGATATATATTTTAAAAGGTCATTTTCAGTGCAACAGCTCTTTATATTAATTTTTCTTTTCTTTTTTTTTTTAGAGACAAGGTTTTGTTCTGTCACACAGACTGGAGTACAGTGGCATGATCATAGCTCACTGCAGCCTCAAACTTCTGGGCTCAAGTGATCCTCCTGTCTTAGCCTCCCAAAGTGCTGGGATTACAGGCCTGAGCCACCACGCCCAGCCTATATTAGTTTCTTAAATACTCTTTTTGAGTCTTGTGCTTGCAGGTAGAATATTCCCTAAAGGGAACTTACAGAAGAAGAGTTTCCAAAGTGCGGGGGGATGGGGGGGCTTTCACTGCCTGGCACCTAACATAACTGCACCCAGGGAGCCAAGCAGGTTTTGGGGAAATGGAATTGGAGGAGTCTGCAGTTGCTATTCTGATTACTAACTCAGAAGTTAGTTTGGAAGTAATCGCAAGTCTACCAAGGCCAGGCATGGTGGCTCACGCCTGCATATCCCAGTACTTTGGGAGGCCAAGGCAGGAGGACTGCATGAGCCCAGGAGTTGAAGGTTACGGTGAGCTACTACTGTGCCACTGTACTCTAGCCTGGGTGACAAAGCAAGGGCCTATCTCTAAAAAAAGAGACTTTGCTTTGCCCCTGCTATAAGAGAGATGGAATGGTGGCTAACTCTAGCTGGGCGCTGAGAGAGGGTTTGGTTTCTGCTCTCTTTAGCCCTGGAGAGAAGGGGCAAACCTGGGAGCTGGAGAGGCCATAACAGTGTCCTTCAAGGGCTTCAACACAATTAATTTGAAAAACACTATTTCCAAAAGTCTTTACAGATAATATGATTAAGTATTAACATAAATTAATAACTACAAAATGAAATCACTATTCAGCTTAGTTCACTTTTTACTTCATCCAGGATAATTATGACATTAAACCCTTACCCCATGCAATGCAAACCAAATGATACAATGAATTTTAAAATGAAATACATGTCTCTAAAGGCTCAGTAAGATTTTTTTTCTGACAGCTCAAACCAATACAGACTGAGAACTGAGCAGGTAAGCTAAAGTTAATGGCTATGGTATGAATGTGTCTCCCAAAAAATGTGCTGGAAACTTAATCTCCAGTACAACAGTATTGGGATGTGGGGCCTAATGGGAGGCCTTAGGTCATGAGGGTGGAGCCCTCACGAATGGATTGATGCTGATTATAAAAGGGCTTGAGGCTGTAAGTTCGATCTTTTGCTCTCTCGCACTCTCTCTTTGCCCTTCTGCCAGGGGATGGCGCAGCAAGAAGGCCCTTGCTACATGGCAGCTCCTTGATCTTGGACTTGCCAGCCTCCAGAACCATGACCCAGTAAGTTTCTGTTTATAATGATAATAATCTAATATTAACATTATATAACACATGCATATTACATATATGTGTGTATATACACACATACACACACAGTCAGCCCTCTGTATTTGTGAATTCCACATCCATGGATTCAGCCAACCACGGATCAAAAATATTCAGAAAACAAAAAAATTTCAGAAAGTTCCAAAAAGCAAAACTAGAATTTGCCACATGCCAAGTACTATGTTGAATCCATGTGAATGAAGTGATGTGTAGGCACTGTATTAGGTATTTTATGTAATCTAGAGATGATTTAAAGTATATGGGAAGGAGGAGCAAAAAATAATAAAATAAAGTATATGGGAAGATATGCATAGATATATGCAAATACTGTGCCATTTTATATAAAGGACTTGAACATCCAGGGATTTTGGTATCTGCAGGGGGTCCTGGTACCAATCCCCCCCAGATATTGAAGGACAACACTATATATATGTGATATACACGTAAAATATATAATTACCCAGTTTCAGGTATAGTTATAGCAGCACAAAATGGACTAAGACATCAATGCATGCTGATGCTAAGTTGTCAGTGACATTAAAATTAAGTATGGCTGGCTGGACGCGGTGGCTCACACCTGTAATCCTAGCACTCTGGGAGGCTGAGGTGAGAGGACAGCTTGAGCTCAGGGGTTTGAGATCAGCCTGAGCAAGAAGAGCAAGACCCTGTGTTTACTAAAAATAGAAAAAATTAGACAGGCGTGGTGGTACATGCCTGTAGTCCCAGCTACTTGGGGGGCTGAGGCAGAAGGATCACCTGAGCCCAGGAGTTGGAGGTTGCTGTGAGCCAGGTGGATGCCGTAGCACTCCAGCCTGAGTAAAACAGAGTGAGACTCTGTCACAAAAAAAAAAAAAAAAAAGAAGAAGAAGAAGAAGAAGAAAAGAATATAAATATTTTTTAAAAATATGTAAAATTTCCAAGGCTAAAAATGCTAGTCCAGAATAGACACCTCTGTCTACAAAGTATGGCCTTACTTCCACTCTTGAGCAGTCGCTTTTCTTCTTCCTTTAGCTTGTTCTGCATCAGACGGAGAGTATTTTCAGCTTCCTGTGGGAAAGTAAAAACAAGATTCAGAAGAGATGACCCTTTTGTGGACCATTTCTACTCTTCTTCGCCATTGTGTAAGTGCTACTATGTTTGTGATACAGAACAAGAAAAGATCCAACCTCAAGGAAGGGGAAGAGAACTAACATTTTAAGCAGCTCTAGGGTCCCGAAACTTGGCACCCTTTCTCTCTGAAGTCACCAGCGGCCCTGTCACACTTCCCTGCCTCTGAGGAGAACCAAATGACACAGTTAAATGCCCACTATGTGTGCCTGCGACAGCTGTGGACAAAGAACAGATGCACTTAACTTTGGGACAGGTGCTCTCAAAGAGGAAAGCATGGATTTTATAATTTTTCTGCCCCGCATTGCCTTCAAATTCCAGTCTTGAAAGATGCTGAATGGTGGGGCAGGTCAGATGAGAAGAGAAAGAAAGAAATACTAGTCTTAATTCCTGGGACGGGGCCAGGAGGAGGTTAACACTTATAAAATCCAGCCCTGATTATTGTCAAGAGGGAGAATGGGAGAGGAAATCAGCTGTTAAAATTGTGTTGTTGTTCTAAACATTAAAAAGAAATCACTGTGTTTCAGGCATGGGATATTTCAAGGGAACAGGTATTAAGGACAGAGAGCAGATGCGAGTGTAGGGGAAAGGAGGGGAAACACCTGCTGGAGGCAGGCGAAGAAAGGTGCATCCTCAGCAGTGACTCGGGCACCTACTCGCCATCCCGAGCCACGTTCTTCACTATGTTCTCTGAACCCAGGGTGGCCCCAGATGATACAACAAAATGGTCAAAGTTTCTTTTCACTGGTCCTTTACTGTCCTTCCCAGGTACCCAATGTTTAAAATGTCCTAAACTCCAGGCTCTTCCTGTTGCCCTCAAAATGTGCCTGTCCTGTACCCTGTTTCTCCATGGCCTGCCTCTCTGCCACAGAGTAAAGCTAGTGACAAGTTACTCTCAGGATGATGTGCATCCATACAAATGTGTGGGTTACTTCCAGTCAGCCCTCCTAGACAACAAAACAGCCCTGCCTTATGCGAATGCCCAGGTTTGTAAGAAGGCCAGCACAACCTTAATACCAAAAGCTGTCAAGGACAGTGTGAGAAAGGGAGATTGTAGACCAATTTTGTCAAGAACATGGATTCTAAATGACCGTTCTCAGGTTAAGCAGAAATATCCCAAGAGACAAGGGCAATTCAAAAAGTGATTGTAACTTCGTCCAATTTCCTTTGTTCTGAATTCCACATTTCTGGACTCACACTGGAATCTGAAATTCTCTTCCCTAAACTGCCTTATCTACTGGGATGACAGGAACCGCAAAACAGCTGGTCAGGTTCTGGGGTACACATGTTTCCCACAATCAATAAACTGCCACTCCTCCTCACAGTCTCCAATGAGCTAGCTTATGATTCAATTAACCAAGGCTTGAAAATCTTTACATGAACTGACGAAGCAAGGTTTTAGATCTGTACTCAAGACCATTTACATAATTTGTGGGGATCAATGAAAAATAAAATGATTACAAATTTCAGGACAGTAACAGCAGAGTATGGAAGTAAGCACAGGCCCTTCTAAGTGCAGAGTCTTATGTGACTGCACAGGTCACATGTCGACCTGTCCATACTACTAATTGACTAAACCCTGATGAAAATATAACATCAAAGAGTGGAGGCTGGGCACCGTGGCTCACACCTGTAATCCCAGTGCTTTGGGAAGCTGAGGCAGGAGGATCGTTTGAGCCTAGAAGTTTGAGACCAGCCTGGGAAATATAGCAAGAATCCATCTCTACAAAAAAAATAAGAGAAATTAGCCAGGCATGGTGGCATATGCCTGTAGTCTCAGCTATTTAGGAGGCCGGGGCAGGAGGATCGCTTGAGCCCAGGAGTTTGAGGTTGCACTGAGCTATGATACCACTGCACTCTGGCATGGGCCACAGAGTGAGACCCTGTCCCCCCAAAAAAAGAAAAACGAAAAGATTTGATAACCCTGGAGTCCAGGCTACACTGCGAGCAAAACAAAAGAATTACATGAGCAATCTTCAGACTGACCAGGGAGAACACACATTTACTGGTATTTTTTTCAGTGATATTTATAAACTGAAGGAATGATCTGCACAGAACAGGCTAAGCACTCACCTCAAACCTCTCTTGCTCCATTCTGTGATGGTCCTCAAGTTGTTGTTCCAGGTAAGTCAAATTTCGAAATTTCTCTAGATAAATGTCATACTGCTTCTGCAATTCTTCTTCAATCTTCTCATACTCATCCATAAAGGCTGGCCTAAAACAAGCAAATGAAATAACAAGTGAAAGGTTAATGAACACACAGTGTTTTAAAATTCATATTCAGAGCTCCAGACTCGATCATGGCTTTCTTTGGAAACCTTTAATTAGAGAAGGTTCCTCACTCTTGTAACTGTTTAACACTAATTGCCATTTTCTCCTCCCTCCCACCAAAACGAACATACTTCTTTAAAATAATAAAATATACTCTTTGTACAAACTTGAAATAATCCTGAAAATATAAAGAATGATGTACAAATTACTCATAATCCCATCACTAGGTATAAGCACTTAATATATGACATACATTCTTCCAGACTTTTCTATGCGTAGGTACAGATAAGAATGCATTTTTAAACAAAAATTAAATACATTGCCATAAAGTTTTGTAGTCTTTTTTTTTTAACTTCAGTATACCATAGATTTCAATAGAGTTAAAAAATAATCATATAGCCTACACCTCTCTCAAAATTGATAAATTAAATATATACATTATCTTAGTTGGGTATAATGTTCCACTGTTTGGATATTCTAAAATTTAATCAGTTCTCTAAAAAGAGAAACATAGGTTGCTACAAATTAAAGCTGTTTTTAAATAATATAAAGTTAAAAAATAAAAACCATAACATAAAAACTTGTTTCAATTGATTTGCTGAACTTTACTTTCTTCTCCTTCTTTTTAATGACCTTAAAAAGAAAACTCCACTCTTTTCAAAAATAAAAATGATAAACTAAAAAATAATTTATAATCTTTTGAACTGGAGCAAAAGAAAAACTTTTCTATTAAAAGGATCTGAGGCTTAACAAAAGTGAATTTATGGTTTAAAGGCAGAATTGGTTAAGGAGACAAATCTATCTGGCAGCATTGATTTCCCTTGGTTGGGAGGACACCTTTGCTGCCTCCCTGCAGTTACCCTCTTCCACCACAGGTCTGCCTTGCTGCAGGTCTCAGGGTAGTAGCCAGAGTGAGGGCCAGTACCTCAAAAAAGCAAAACACATTCAGAACAGATGTAGTAGCCGGGAAGAAGAGGGAGTCAAGAAAGAGAAAAATGGGCCGGACATGGTGGCTCACGCCTGTAATCCTAGCACTTGGGAGGCTGAGGCGGGAGGATCACTAGAGGTCAGGAATTTGAGACCAGCCTGAGCAAGAGGGAGATCCCATCTCTACAAAAAATAGAAAAAATTAGTCAGCCATGGTTGTGTGCACCTGTAGTTCCAGCTACTCGGGAGGCTGAGGCAAGAGGATCGCTTGAGCCCAGTGAGCTATGATTATGCTACTTGCACTCCAGCCAGGGTGACAGAACAAGACTCTGTCTCAATTAAAAAAAAAGAAAGAAGGGAAAAGGAAAAGGGAGAAAGAGCAGCAGCACATGGGAAAGGAAAAAAAGACACAACAAGGGAAGGAGGGCACAAAACAAGTAAAGAGAAGAGCGAGCTCCAAGAAATGTGAGGGACACATTTGAAAGGCTCCACTCACTGACCTAGGAGGTGGTTTGTGCCACTATTATCCATCCATATTGCTTGGAAATGTATTTCCAATGAGGCAAAGTAGTAATAAGAAGAAAGATGAAGTACCGAGCGGTGAGGAATTATCAAAGTCTAAATAAAGCCTAAAGTCTACACAGACCAAGGATGGGAGTATGCTTCTGTTTCCACCTGATTTATGGCAGTATCTTAGGAGACCAAGCCTCATGTAACTTTCACCATCTGGGTTTACTTACTTTTCTCTGAGTTCCACGAAGCTATAAAAGCTTAAAGGGCAGTTCAAAGAATTAAGCAGTTTTCCAGACATATTGAAAGCAATAAAGAGAATGAGTTTAGCAGTCTGCTTGTTATGACAGGCAGCACACGCACATTTTGAAGTAGAGATAACCTTACGTAAGGCTTTTTTCACGCTTGAAGAGTTAGCATCATGTTATACCCTCTTAGTCTTTGTTCTAACTTCCAAAGACATCTTTCCACTCATTCTTCAGGTGTTCATATCTACCTGACACTCTGCAGAGTCTGCAGTCGCTTCCGATTTCTTTCCAGTTCTAATTTTCTCTTCTCAATTTTAGCTTCTAAATTAGCTTCATCAGAGGCCACATTATTGAGCAGGTCTTTGGTCTTCTGAACCTGTGCCTATGTTTAATAGGAAATAATGAGACAATGAGCCGATAAGGACCGCCATCTTGACTCTTTGAAGAAAGTGATGTTTCAGCTCTTCGGGCATAGCAACACCATGCTAAACAAGCACAAAAGCAAACAAAGCAAACACTGCCCCAAACAATGACATATTTAACCAACTATCACAGGGAGAATGTCCAGAAAAAATTATCTTTTTTCCACATAAAAGGGGGGTTTTTCTGCCTAGGGAAATAAGTGAAGATGGAAAGAAGAGTGTCCTGATCAAGATAGAGAAAGGCCCGCACTCGTCTGTCTGGCTTGCTCAGTGAGAACTGGGTACACTCTGGAGGCTGAGGCAAGAGGACAGCTTGAGCCCAGGCCAGTTAGAGTTACAAACACCTTACTTAGAGAATAAATGCACACACAAATACAGCTCTCCTAGAGAGGACAGAAAGAAACATGAGTGGCCCTCATCCACTGCCTGCTGGGATTGAGGGAGAAGGTTCCCCTTCCCTCTCCCTGGCAACAGAAGCTTGACTACAGACTAGACTGAAAATAAACAGAGTGAGCACCCTGAAGTCAGCACAGAAGCAGCTCCTGCAGTGGCACCGGCCACGTTGGTATCTGCCAGCCTTTGGAAGGGGGCCTGGGCAGCAGTTGGAGAGAGGCCCTTGGGCAACAAGGCTAAGTAAAGAAAGGGAAGGGAACAAGAGACCATTGACAACAACACAGACGTTCCAAATCCTCTCGTAAGAGAAAGTTCATATGGCCAGGCCTGGTGGCTCACGCCTGTAATCCTAGCACTCTGGGAGGCTGAGGCGGGAGGATTGCTTGAGCTCAGGAGTTCGGGACCAGCCTGAGCAAGAGCGAGACCCCCGTCTCTACTGAAAGTAGAAAAATTAGCTGGGCATGGTGGCGCGCACCTGTAATCCTAGCTACTTGGGAGGCTGAGGCAAGAAGATTGCTTGAGCCCAGGAGTTTGAGGTTGCTGTGAACTATGATGATGCCACTGTACTTTACCCTGGGTAAGACTCTGGCTCCAAAAAAAAATAAACAAAGAGAAAGAAAGTTCATTTGAAGTAGGTAGAGTCAGAGGAAATGCACTGTGTCTTTCATGCTCATGTTTTCTTCTTGTCTGGGAAGCTGGCCAGGTCAGATGCCCTGTGGTTCAGTTCCAGTCTGCTGCAGAGGGAATCTGGAATGTAACTCAGCTGACTACAGACTGCCTCCTCAAGCGCTGACTTTCCAGCCCTGCGTTAAGTTCCTCACGGCCACCATGGGGTTTTCCCCTCCAGTACGGGACATCTGTGGAGGCACCCTGTAGAGGGTTACTGACTGTTTTCCTGCAGGTCTCTGAAAAGCTGTGGGGTCCACAAAGAAAGGACCTAAGAAGTCCAGACACTCTTGATTCTCAGAGATGGTACATTTTAGAAGCAACCACTGTTACTGATGATGAATTAATGGTTTAATTTTTTTTGGTCTAAGTACACTAACAATTCCTAAGTCAATTTCATTAAAATAATCATATCACTAAGCAGCCATTTGCCGCAAGTGCTTTAAAGACCCCAGGAGACATGTGAGTTCACTCTCACAGGGAGAAAGGTGGGTCTCCTTTCTGAACAACTAAAGCTGATGGAGATTATTTCTCTGAATCAAAGTGAATTTATTTGACTTTAAAAAATAAAAACTATTTTTTTTTTTTTTTTGAGACAGAGTCTCACTCTGTTGCCTGGGCTAGAGTGCCGTGGCGTCAGCCTAGCTCATAGCAACCTCAAACTCCTGGGCTCAAACAATCCTCCTGCCTCAGCCTTCCGAGTAGCTGAGATTACAGGCAAATGCCACCATGCCCGGCTAATTTTTTCTACATATATTTTTAGCTGTCCAGCTAATTTCTTTCTATTTTTAGTAGAGACGGGGTCTCGCTCTTGCTCAGGCTGGTTTCGAACTCCTAACATTGAGTAATTCTTCCTCCTCGGCCTCCCAGAGTACTAGGATTACAGGCATGAGCCACTGTGCCCGGCCTTATAAAAACTATTTTTTTAAAGGTATTTCTTCCTCAAATAAGAAAGATCAACACACAAATCTAAGTAATTTTCCCTGGTTTCCTGAAATACCTGGCCTATACTTCCTAACCCCTTTTAATACCTGTGGTGATGTTTTGGTTTTGCTTTCAGAATTAGCAAACATCATGGACATTCTCCAACCAATGGAAAGATATCTTAAGAGATATTCACCAAGAAATGGACTGTGCCCCCTTTTGGATGTTCTTATTTTTAATGTATTAGTGCTAAGGGCACTTTCAGGCCATGTTCACTGGATTCAGTTAGAATGTTGGTAAGCGTAAGACTATGCTATTTTTTAATTAAAATTTACAGAAAAACTGGAGTACAATACAAAGCATTTTTCCCAACCTAGGTGTGCAAGTCAGTCACTGACAGGGTATCCCATCACCCTGAGTACTTCAGTGTCTATTTCCTACGAATAATCTCCTACACAATTGCAATACAACCACCAAAACAGGAACTCGGCCTTGATGCACCATCACCTAATCCTCAGAGCCATTCCAGGGGCCCCACCTGTCCCAGTGAAGTCATCAACAGCAGATGGCAACGACCTAGGGTATTCAGGCATCACCTGTCTGCAGCCTCCTTCAGCCTGGAATGTTTCTCAGCTTGCCTTGACTTTTATGTTCTTTTCACTTTTGAAGAGTATAGGCCAGTTAATTTATAGAATGTCCTTCAATTTGCTTTGTCTGATTAGATTCAGATTGTGTGTCTTTGGCAGCCATATCTCAGCAATAACTGCTTCCTATCAGGCATGAGTAATTTCAATTTGTTCCATTATGACGATGTTCATTTTGATCACTTGATTAAGGGGGTGACTGCCAGGTTTCTCCATGAGAAGTTACTCTTTTCCTCTTTGTAATCAGTAAGCATTTTGTGGGGAGCTACTTTAAACTATGTGAATAACTTGCTCTTCATCAACTTTCAATATAATCTTTTTTTTATGTCAGTGAGAACTCATAATGGTTTCCCATTTCATTCAACTATACTATAAATTAAATCACTATGATTTACTTATTTTGATGCTTAAATTAACCCCGGCCAGGGGAGGCCCATACAATTTGGCCTCTGTGTCCTTTTGACATCCCCCTTTCATCCTCTGAGCACTTCCTCACTTTCTGGCACAAGATCTTGCACTTCTCCTGCCCCAGCTCTGGGATCAGCCATTTTTCCCTAGGAGCTCTGGTTCCTTTTAGGTGGAGGAGAATGGCATTTAGAAGCCAAGATCCAGGTGCTCAGAACTAAGAAATGTGTGAGTGTGGGTATGTTTATGTGTGTGCATATAAATATATGACATTTATATACACATACACATATATTCCTTATAAGTACATAGCTGTATTAAAATACATCAAAATTTATTCCTGGTGCTTGATTCAGCAGCACATTTACTAAAACTGGAATGATACAGAGGTCAGAATGGCCCCTGTACGAGGATGACATGAAAATTCATGAAGTGTTCCATGTTCAAAAAAATTAATTCCTCTATCTCTCTCTATATATAGAAAACTATGGGTATTTAGCCAACACCTTCAATGTCAGGGTTCATTCTAATTTTTTCTTTCCATTTCCATAACTCTCTTCTCCAACAGTGAGGAACTTGGCTCTGTTATCCCTAATGTATTACTTATCTGATCAATCTGCCTGTGTGTAACCAATCTCCCATCCGTGCTGCCATGCCCTTCTCACCATGTGGTTCAGATGCCCTGTGCGGGCTGCCCAGGGAGTATTATTGCTTAATGACAAAAGAATTACAAAAAACCTATGATACTTAGAATTTTATACAACTCACTGCAAAATCTTGTTTTATGCCTACTCTTAATTTACATAAGTCCCCTTGCCTGTGTCTACTGAATAAAATAAATCACTTATGATGACTGACTATCCACGTGGCCCGAGACCAAGCTTGACACGCACCGCTGTGATGAATGCTCATAAGGACACCATGCAGGTGGCACTGCTGTTCTCCCCATTTTATAGATGAGGAAAGTGAAGCACAGAGAGGTTAAGTAACTTGCCTATGATCATACAGTGGCATTCACACTTAAGCAGTCTGAGTGTAGTGTCCACCTGTCATCTGCCTTCCATGTGAATGTTTTAGAGGAGAGGAGCGAGTAACAATTGAGGGTGGGTGAGTAGTGAAGGATGGTGATCATTCTATTTATTAGAGTCTCCCTAGAATTAAGAAAACCTGTAAATGCTCAGTAGTGAGGAAATGGTTAAATAAGAGCATTATTTATTAAAATTATTAAAGAATTAAAAATAATTATCAAATTAAAACTGAGTTTTTAATAACATGAGAAATTGTTCTTGTTTATAATAAGGGTAAAAACAATAGTAGTAACCTAGATATTCTAGACTGCCCTCTGAATTTTTAATTTCCCTACTAACATATCCCTTATTAAGAGGCCTGGCGTGCTCTGTCTTATGCAGGCAGGAAATTGGTATTTCTGATTCTCAGGCGTGAAGACATTAAATAATCTTACCAAAATCTCTTTGATTGCAACTCTCATCACTTTTTCAGTCTCATTTATTTCCAGAGGTCTGCCAATGGCTTCTGTTCTCATTTCCTAGAGGAAACAATAAAATCATTTACATACATTCTCAGAAAAGGAGTTCACAAAACCAATATTCCTAGACCTAGGTATGGCTTATGGACTGATTCTCAAAAGTTTCATCACAATGTGGGTCTCTGACGCAAAAACACTCCTGCCATCACCTCTCCTACAAACGTCTTCCATAACCTGACTGCTTATCTGGCCTTTCTCCCGACCTGGGGGCCTCCTTTTCCATTAGAGGCCCATGTGCCCCTATCTCCATGGGCAAAACTAAACTCAGCTTCTGTTACGTTTTCTCCCAAATTTGTTTACTTATCTGCATTCCATACAGGTGACTCCCGAACTAAGCACAGGACAACTTGCTGTCCAAATCCCCTAATGGCCTCTATAATCTTACTTATGATTAAGTCCCTCTAAATTGCCTATCACTGACAGACAACCATTGAGAACAGCCATCCTGGTCCAGCCCCTAGCATTTACCATTAACCAATCATGGGAGGCATCTGTAACTATTATATGAGCACTGGAAACTTACGAGATATAGGATTTTAATGTAGATGCAGTTATGAGGTTTGCTATAGACTGAATGTTTGTGTCCCCCCAAAATTCATATGTTGAAATCCTAACCTAAAAACTGATGGTATTAGGAGGTGAGTCCTTTAGCAAGTGATCAGGTCATTAGGGTAGAGCCTTCATGAATGGGATTAGTGACCTTAAAGAAACCCTGGAGGGGTCTCATCCCTTCTGCCATGTAAAGACACAGACAGATGGCGCTGTCCATGAGGAATGGGCCCTCACCAGATGTCAAATCTGCCAGCACTTTTATCTAGGACTTGTGAGTCTCCAGAACTGTGAGAAATTTCTGTTGTTTACAAGCCATCTAATTTATTGTATTTTCGGGGGGTACCCTTGCCTTGTTCCAAAGTTTATTGTATTTTGTTATAGCAGCCTCAATGGATGAAGACAAAGTTCCTGGGGCACTTTATCAAATCCACCTTGTGCTCCCTTTGTTCCGTGGCGTACCTCATCTCCCCCACTGGTGGAAAACCACTTGGGGCAGGGAGGAGGACTTACTTGAGGAGGCAGAGGTCAGTGCCTTGCCTGTGGTTGGTGCTGGTCTTCAATAAATGTTTATGGAGTGTGTGAAAAACAAATATTGAATAGAGTCCTTCCTCAGATCATGACTGTATGCAGAATTTTGAGAAGTACTATATTCAGGGTCTCATGGTTTCCCTGGGAACGGTTCAGCCACTCATTGCTTCTTCGTTCATTAGAGGACAGTGCTGAAAGAGCCCCGGCACAACGCTGGTGAAGTCTCACAATGATGCCACAGCCCCACTGGCCATTAGCAAGTGACTCGCTCCTATCTCTGGGTCTCTTAGGGACATGTATAGACACATGTACACTACTGCACTACAAACAGACAGCAGGGAAAGCCTGGAGTTGCTTCGTTAGTCATGTGAATTAGCTAGCAGATGTGAGAGTTCTGTTCTGCCAACTCCCCTTCACCAGGTGGCAACCACTAGGGTAATATATGCAGAGCAGGGATGATGATCTGGTACCCAAGTCCCTCTTCCCCAGACCTCCACTTCCAGTTTGCTCTTAGAGGAGAAATGTAAAGCAAGAGGAAAAATGCCATTACACTGTGGCAGTGATGCCAGAATACAGGCAAGGCCGTGAGAGAGACGGAGAGAGAGCACATGCGTGCGAGTACGCAGTCATGCCTGACATACCTGATAGGAAGTGAATGAATGAAATTCGTTTAATTTTAAAACATTAGATCAAGCATGTATGTTTCAATGCCAAAAATACTTACAGGTAAGGATTAAACACTACTCTATTTCTTCTTAAACCAGTGGGTCCCAAACTCTGCTTCACGTTGGAATCAACTGGAGACCTTTAAAAACCTGATGCCTGGTTCTCAGTCCCAGACACTCTGATTCATCGGTACGGGGAAAACCTGGACATCAGGTGAGTCTAACGTTCATCAAAGTCTAGGAACCACACTCAAACAGCTGCTTAAATGTAGGGGATGGCACATAGTCCTTGGCTGGCACGTGCTGGAATGAGGATTGCAAATAAGTTTCTTTTTTTTTTTTTTTTTTTTTTTGAGACAGAGTCTCACTCTGTTGCCCAGGCTAGAGTGAGTGCCGTGGCGTCAGCCTAGCTCACAGCAACCTCAAACTCCTGAACTCAAGCGATCCTCCTGTCTCAGCCTCCCGAGTAGCTGGGACTACAGGCATGCGCCACCATGCCCGGCTAATTTTTTCTATATATATTTTTAGCTGTCCATATAATTTCTTTCTATTTTTAGTAGAGATGGGGTCTCGCTCTTGCTCAGGCTGGTCTCGAACTCCTGAGCTCAAACGATCCGCCCACCTCGGCCTCCCAGAGTGCTAGGATTACAGGCGTGAGCCACCGCGCCCGGCCTGCAAATAAGTTTCTACTGCAACATGAACTTCAGCTGACTTGGAGTGACTGCCAAGATAACAATGGTCCCAAATTTTGCTGTATGTGAGAATCACCCAGGAGACTTTGAGAACTCCCAATGCCTAGGTCACATTCCATAACAATGATACCAAAGAGCCAGGCTTGAGGCCAGGTAGGGTGTCTCACGCCTGTAATCCCAGCACTTTGGGAGGCTGAGGCAAGAGGATCACTTGAGCCCAGGAGTTTGAGACCAGCCTGGACAATACTGTGAGACCACATCTCTTAAAAAAAAAAAAAAAAATTAGCCGGGCATGGTGGCAGACTCATGTAGTCCCAGCTGCTCGGGAGGCTGAGGCAAGAGGACTGGTAGAGCCCAGGAGTTCAAGGTTGCAATGAGCTGTGACTGCGCCATTGCACTCCAGGCACAACAACAGAGCAATATCCTGTCTTCAAGAAAAGCAAAAAGCAAGCCAGGATTCAGGAGTTTTTGAAGATCCCTAAGTGATTCCAATGGGCAGCAAGGTCTGGGAACCACGAGCTCAGAGAATAGCACTTTTGAGAAGAATGTTGAGGCTGGAAACACCAGAAAAAAGCATCATGATCAATAAAATCTACCATGGACACAAAGGGGACAGTTTCAGCCATGTGCCACACACTTGCCATTCCTAAACTAAAGCTAAAGGCATTAACACCAGCAGATGAGCGCTCACTAGAAGAAAAGCAGCTGGCGGCCTATGTCGCTTTCCCACACGTTACCTCATTTAATCAGGTATGTTTAATTAAATTAGAAGAACTGTAAAGGGAGAACAGGATTGAAAAAGAAAACCCTGAAGAGAAAATGTGCATAGCTAAGAAAGTAATTATTTTATCTGAACGCAGCTTACCCTCAACTCTACCTCCTTGCCCAGCAAGTCATACAGAGATGCTCCTTTGGAGGTGATTTCAGATGCAAGCTGCCTGGCTGCTTTCAAATCTGCAATCTGGAAGGAAAATATCAAAAACAGAAACCTCACTAGCAGATTTTTAATAGGCATTCGGTCACCAGTCTGTTAACGTCAAGTCCTACCTCCAGTCAGGACACCTGACTAAAGACTGTGTTTCGCCAGTCAGCACTCACGTGCTGCAGAACAGTGCTCCCAGGACACCTGGTTAGGAAGCAATGCTCTAAGCACAAATGAGACCAACTGCAAGACAACTGGGTCTCTGTGAAAAACCAAATATCAAGACAAACTGAACCCACAACCAGGAGTTATGGGTGGGAGAAAGCTGAGGTGCTTCCTGTTTGGACTAGGTCACAACTGACCTAGTCAGGTACCCTGACAGTAGTGCAGTGACCAAAGGAAAAGGCAACCTGAGGGACACAAGTCCTACTGTGGCATCCTGATGCCCTCTGTTCAGTCTTCCCCTGTCCCCTCCTCCTCTGTCTTGGACTTTCCTCCATAGAGCTGCTGTGAGGCTCAAATGGGGCAGTATCCACTAAGTACTTACAACAGTTCTGGGCTCCCACTGTGGGGGAGTTATTGCCAGGAAGGCGATGATGATGATTTAGCACCTAGCCCTTTGCACAGGCTTCTTTCTTAGGATGCGCATGTCACTTCCGCCGCCTTGAACATGCCAAATTCTCCAAAGTTCCCAAACATAAGTATCTTCCTGCTCCACACTTACTCTCCCTCCCTCCTAAACAACTAATTCCCACCTTCTCGCTTTCATTTCCTTCTCTTTTGTTTTTTCTAAAGACAGGGTTTTGCTGTTGTCACCCAGGCCAGAGTGCAGTGGTGTGATCGTAGCTCACCGCAACCTCAAAACTCCTGAGCTCATGCAATCCCCCTGCCTCAGCCTCCCCAATAGTTGAGACTACAGGCGCGTGCTACTGTGCTCAGCTGATTTTTTAAAATATTTTTGTAGTAGAGATGGGATCTTGCTATGTTGCCCAGGCTGGTCTCAAACTCCTGGCCTCAAGCAATCCTCCTGTCTGGGCCACCCAAAGTGCTGTAATTAGAACTTTCTTCCCACTTCCTTAATCCTCCAGGTCACTGCTCGCTCCAGCTCCTCCATCTCACCCCCAGCATAGGGCTCCCTCCAGTTCTAGCTGCTTTTCCTCCCTTCCCGGCAGCAAATCCCATTTTCTTTGCAGGATTCTCCTCATCTTCCCCACCTGCCAACAGTGGAGAACGCCAGAGTTCAGTCCCTGGACCTGCCTTCTTTTCTACCTGCACTTCCCTAACCTCCCGGCTGCAATGTCGCCTGGGTGCCTATGCCTTCCAGCCTCCGGCGCCAGCCGGCTCTCCCCTGAGCTCCAGTCTCACACACCAACTTCCTGCTCGTGTCTCCACCTGACATTTCAACAGGCATGGTAAACACAACACGTCCAGAACCAAACTCCTAATCTTCCCCACCAAACCTATACCCTTCCAGACTTCTCCATTTTGGTAAATGGCAACTTCATCCTTCTAGGAGCTCAGCCCACAACTTCAGAGCTATGATGTCTAATGCAGGAACCACTAGCCACATGTGGCCATTTTCACACTTAAATTATCTAAAAATTAAATTAACTCAGTTCCTCAGTTGTGCTCACACGTGGCCAGCGGTTTCGCAGAGCACAGCACAGACACGGAGCTCGCCCACCAGCACGGCCAGTGCAACCGCACGGTGCTGCTTCAAGATCTTCCTCGTATTGTCTTGTCTGCTCTCAACCCTCATCCAATCCCATGAGATCTAGTGCCAAAATATGTCCTAACATCGAGCCACTTCTCCTGCTGAGGAGGCTGGCTCCTCATTAAAAAGCCACAAGTGATTTTTCAGGCCCGGCCATAGGTAATGTCAAGGCTGTGCCCGGCAGCCTCCTGGGGGAAGCTGTCCTCCCCGTGCCAGCCTTGAGGCACAGCCAGTGCCCTGCACTTGGGAGGGAGCTGCAGTCACAGACGAGGGCCCTCGGGCCTAGCCCTGGTGCCTTCATTCCTAGGTCCTCTGAGGCGTGGGCTGAGGCCTCCCTAAGGGGAGGAGGGGGCAACCCTGAAGACACCTTTCCCACCCTGATTCAGGACCCAGGGCTTTCTACTTCTAGTCCTTCCCCTTGGCCTTCTCCCTAACTCAGAGTCCATAAAACTGCTGGTGCCCCTTGTTGGGGGCTCCCTCAATACTGGGATGACCCCATGTCTGCATGGATCCACCTGACCCTCAACTTGTCACTGTTCCATGGGGGAAAATGGAACAGGAGGAGTTGGCGCTTCCTCTGGTTTTAGAGTCTTGCTTATACCATCACAGTGACTAAAGGCTTACCTTTCATTTTTAGCTGGCTGCTGTGGTTGGCTCCTCTGACACCTGACAGCCCACTGAGCTCTTGACACCATCCCCCCATACTACTGGCTCAAAGTCACTGTCACCCCTGCTTTCTAACCCCCCGTGCCGCCCCCTTTAGTGTGATGGGAACCCAGCAGCCAGAGTGATCTGTTTTATAGGAAATTCTAAACATGTAGGTCTCTGCTCAAAACCCAACAATTTTCTACCTCAGAGTAAAAGGCAAAAGTTTTCCAGGTGCCAGAGGGTCTGTCACTACCTTCCTGCTGGCTCTCATCACACGGCCTCCTTGCTGTTCTGTTCCTCCAACACACAAAACGACATTCCCGTCACAGGACACTCTTCCCACCCTCCACCTTCCCTCCCTCGGGTCCCTGCTGAAAATACTGTCCAACCCTGGTCATCCTATACAACACCCGTCCCCGCACCCTCCACCCACCTTGCTCTGTGACCTTCCACACCTCTGCCCTGTTGTCCACAGGCTGACTCCTCCAACTGAGCAGCAGGAACACACAGTTTCTGTACCTTTTGTTCACACCTGTATCCCCAGTGTTGAACACTACCTGGCAAATACCACCCGCCTGCCCCCCGGCTTTCCACAGTGGAATTAATGTGCTGTGGCTTTCTTTTATCCAAACGCTGATGAGCACAAAACTGACAAATCATCCCCAGTCAAGGAGTAAGGAAAGAAGTGGTGCCATGAGTAACCGGCACTTTCCGTTTCAGAATTTGAGGAATAAACACTCTGTCCCTCACTCAGCCTTTCATTGTCCTCACCTTCGAGCCGAGATCAAATTTGAATTTGCTGATATCTTCCTCTCCAATCTTAGAGCCCTCCATCCCTTTGGTCTTCATAGCATTGTAAAGGACAGATGTGATCTTCAATAGTTCTTTCACTGCGTACCCATCTGCTTGATAAAGCTTCTTAGTATTGAGTTTTATATGTGCCTTGGTGGCCTATTTTAGACAAAAAAAAAAGTTTAAGGACCTTTCCATGTAATGTCTAAACCACATCCCATAATCCCATGTAGGTGAATTGAAAATGTCTCTGTTGACATTTGGATATAACCTAACAGTATTACACACCCTCTCGCACTCATACAGTGTGAGTGGGTGCGTAAACTGGTATAATCTTGATGGAGAGCAATCTGGTAACGGACATCAAAATCACAAATGCACGTATCTTTTGACTCAGCAATTCCAATCCTAAGAACTTATTCTAAGCATGTACTCACACACAAACAAAATATGCATAGTTTATTTGTTACAGCATTACCTCAAAGAGCAAAGTTGGAAACAACCTAAATGCCTACCTATATAAATTGCATAAATTATGATATATTCATGAAAGCAATACTACTCAGGTGTAAGAGAATGAGGAAATTGTATTTGGAAAGTTCTCCAAAATATACCACTGACTGTAGAAAGCAAGATGCAAAACAGCATGTACAGTACGCTACCATTTGTGTAAAAGGAAGGAAAAAGAATGTATACTCTTTTTTGCTTATGTATGTAGAAAGAAACTCTGGAATAAATTTAAAATAGTGGTTATTGGGAATGGAACTGGGCTGATGGCAGACAGGGTAGAAAGTCATTTTACTCTATCTCGTTTCATGACACTTTTTATTTTTGAACCATGAAAAATATTATCTATTCAAAAATAAACAAACAAAATTCTTAAATAATGAATTAAAAACCAAAAAGGCTTTGCCAGAAACCTGGCAATGGAATGGTTTTAGAAAGTAAACTCGATTACTCAATTTGAAAGCAGCCCTAACTAGGACTCGGCCCTTTCCACTTTATTTAATTTTACAACTCCACAAAATAAGTGTCAACTAACCATGAACTGGGCAATTGCCTTAATGAAGAAAACTCGGTCTTGTTCAGTCTCAACATCAGAAGGGATGTCAGTCTGAGGTTCGTACCTATCAGAGAGAGAGAGAAAAACACAAATCAATCAAGTAGAAAGTCCACTAAAGAGAAAAAGGGCAAGCGAGAGGACAGTGGATCTACAACAGAAAACTCTCCAAGTCCCCAGCTAAGGTAGTAAGATTAAGAAAAACTTCAAAAGCAACGCCAAATACCAAGGGAGCAAATCCCCACCTATGAACAGGTTTAACTGATTTCCAAAACCAAATGTGGAGCTCAGCTTACAAAATTAAATCTATCTCAGACCTCAAAGTTTCATAAAAATAATCAGAACTGTCCCCCTGGCTGAGAGCTCTTGACTCAGAGATAGACGGTAAGGCTAATTAGCTGGCTTTGAGAACCAGCAGAGTTGTTGAAGTTACTTTCTTCAAGTTACTGATAATTCACCAGGGGTTGGCAGACTGCAGCACTCAGCCTATACAGCCCGCAAGCTCAACATTATTTTTACATTTTAAGAACAAAGAAGATTATGTGACAGAGATTTTACGTAGTCTCTGAATATTATCTGTAACAACATATAAAATATTAATATTTACTATATGGCCCTTAACAGAAAAAGTTGCCAAGAAGAATATTAGATTTTTCACAAGAAAACAAATCTAAATTATTTCTAATCCAGGGTACTGATGAGAGTGTGCAAGGAGGTCCCTGTCACTCTGTGGCGAGGGCATGAAGAGCCTTTCTTCACTGCCTGTTATATTCCCGCTCCCACAGCGCTCTTTAAGCTCAGCTGATTTTTACCAGGTTACAGATGAGTCTGCTAAACTCAAAATTTTATTGAACTATTCCTTTTGCATCACAACAGTAGCCTGTTTCTAGGTGGCTCATCAATAAATTCTAGAATTCATTGTAAGACTCCAATAAAGTACAGTTCTAACCTTTTCACAAGCCAGAGAAGCACTTCGGATACAAGCCCAAAATTGGGTGTGCGGAAATTTTCCATAGAAATATGTCGAGGGTAACCCAGGGCTCTCATCATCTCTGTGAAGTCTGTCCAAGGCAAAATACAATTCAGTCAGTTCCTCGTCACACAGCAACTACTTATTAACTTAGATATTATCTTTGCTTTCCCTTCTTATTCCCAACCCACTGACAGTTTGAGGGACTCGTTATCAACTCCCTAACAGAGAAAGCAAAAAGGAAATAAACTTGAAAACACCTACTCTGCTCCCTGAAAAACATCTATTTCAGTTCCATGGGAGAAGCAGATGCTATATGTGATAAATGGGATTTAAGGATTAGTTGTGAATTTAATTTCTCTCTTGTATATCTCATTTCTTTTTACCACTGGAAATAAGAAATACCTAGGCCGGGCACAGTGGCTCACGCCTGTAATCCTAGCACTCTGGGAGGCCGAGGCGGGAGGATTGCTTGAGGTCAGGTGTTCCGGGACCAGCCCGAGTGAGAGCAAGACCCCGTCTCTACTAAAATTTTAAAAAAATATTTAAAAAAAGAAAAAAATAAGAAATACCTGGATTTATAAAATGTCATGAAGAAAAAATATTTTAAAATGTTAATAGTAGTTATTTTGGGGGGTAGGATGAAGTTCATGTTTCTGAGTTGTCTCTTTTTTTTAGTGAGCATAAACGGCCTTAAAAACACAAAAGTTAAAGATTAGTTGTCTTGTATTTAGAGAAATCTTAAAGAGAGTGGTTGAACTATAGAGCGATATTTAGATTTGCTATGAAACAGATTAAGAAATAGTAATGTTAATACTTGTTAATACCGCCTGTTGGGGTCACCTCAGGAAAATCAACAGTACTTTCAGGAAAGCAGGACTTGGAAACAAACACAACATTGTCTGAGTTCCCATGATGTGCCAAGACCTATATTCAGTGTACTTCTGGCAACGTCTGTCTGCACTCTTCCTAAAGATGGATGTTCAAAACGTCCCATTGACATTCATGAATAACCTGCCAGGACTCTGGAAGTTAGGTTAGATTTCGTCACATAACAGAAGAGAAGGTATGAGCACAGGAAGGAGCAAAGTCACAAAGGGACTCCGTGACTGTTTTTTGGGAAATTTGAGTAGAGAGAGAAAATAAAGCAGCAGCCTTTCCATCAGACAGCCAGGCATTGCTTAAATGCTTCTTATGCTATGTATTAATCGAGTTCTGTTAATTCTGCAGTATTATTGTCAAAATGGAGACAATTTGTGTAGAAGTCTCACCATATATTGCACGGCATTCATTCAAGGTCAAAATATTCTGAAATTCCCTTCTTGCGCACTCTTTCCAACACAACTCCATTCAACATCCCTTAGCAGAGTGCTGGCCTCTCTAAAAACTACGTGGGAGGAGACATCTATCTCGCACAATGTATAGTCACCAAGAACCCTCAAATCCCAGAGGACGGCCGGGCGCAGAGGCTCACGCTTGTAATCCTAGCACTCTGGGATGCTGAGGCAGGAGGATCGCTCGAGTTCAGGAGTTTGAGACCAGCCTAGGCAAGAGTGAGAACCTGTCTCTACTAAAAATAGAAAATTTAGCCAGGTGTGTTGGCCGGTGCCTGTAGTCCCAGCTACTTGGAAGGGTAAGGCAGGAGGATCACTTGATCCCAGGTGTTTGAGGTTGCAGTGAGCTATGATGATGCCCTGCACTTGCTCAGTCTCCAAAAGAAAAAGAAAAAAAAAAAAAAAATCCCAGAGGACATGATTCACACTATTTAGCTAATAGCTGCATCAATAAAATGCATCAATAAAATGTGCTGTCTTCCTAGACATTTACACTGTAGAAAAAGAGCAATTTAGGCCCCAGCAATTTGGTGAGAAAATTGGCTTTAAAGAGGCCCCTCAGGGCACACCAAATTGGCACTTTCTATTCCTACCCAGGTGGAACCAGTTAGTTTAAGTGCTTCAGATTCAGAAAATGATGGTGTATACAAGGCAAGATATTTTTGAGTCACACAATCGTATGTCTTAATCCGTGGTTCCACCCAGTTCTAGCTGTGAGATCTAGACCAAGCTACTTTACCTCACTGTGCCTCAAAGTATTTCATGCAGGAATTATATCACATCTCTGTTAAAATGAGGACTGAAATAAGATATTAATGTAAAAAGCCTGGTGTTCAACAGGTGTCCCACAAAGGAGTAGTAACTAATACTCTCTGCCCCATTCTGCCCTTCCCACCCTCCCAGCAAAGGTATTCCATCTCCCTTCTCCTCAGCAGCCCCGAAGGAAACGATGTAGACCCTGGAGTTCAGACAAACTGAATCCAAGCTCCAGTGGCACCTCTCACCACCTGTGTCACTTGTCCAAGTTACTCGACCTCTCCGTGCCCATTTCTTCATTTCTAAATACAAGGGGCACAGAGTTGTCCAAAGGATTAAGGATTAAGTGAAATGACAGAAACACACGAATAGTACCTGGCAGATCCTTAAAACTGAAAAAAAAAAAAAAAAAAAAAAAAAAATTATCATCCAGAACCCTCCTCAGGTTTGTTGCTGTTCGTTTCCCTAAGTGCTCAGTTAACCCAACTCAAAGATAGTCTCTGAATTTTCCAATATAGTAGCTAACAACACCATGGGCCTATGTAAGTAGAAATGAGTTAAAATGAGACAAAATTTAAGATTCAGTTCAGGCAGGCGTGGTGGCTCACGCCTGTAATCCTAGCACTCTGGGAGGCCGAGGCGGGAGGATCGCTCGAGGTCAGGAGTTCCAGACCAGCCTGAGCAAGAGCGAAGACCCCCCCCCCCCGTGTCTACTAAAAAAATTGAAAGAAATTATATGGAGCTAAAAATATATATAGAAAAATTAGCTGGGCATGCATGGTGGCGCATGCCTGTAGTCTCAGCGACTCGGGAGGCTGAGGCAGAAGGATTGCTTGAGGCCAGGAGTTTGAGGATGCTGTGAGCTAGGCTGACGCCACGGCACTCTAGCCCGGGCAACAGAGCGAGACTCTGTCTCAAAAAAAAAAAAAAAAAAGATTCAGTTCTCTACCCGCACTGGCCGTATTTTAAGCGTTCTGCAGCCACACGCGGCCAGAGCAGCTGGAGAACGTCCTACCACTGCAGAAAGTGCGGCTGGGCCTGGGCGCTCGGCCTGGGGCGCGGCAGCGGGGTACAGGGGACTCCCGACGGCGCGAGCCTCAGCGGGGCGCTCAGGGGGCTGGGCGGGCCAGAGCCCCGAGTCTCTGGGAGACCCACGGGACATAGAGGGCGGGGCTGCCTTACTGCGGAGGTCGCGGAAAGACATGGTCCTCAGTAGCCACCGGTCACAGCCGCTCACCCAGAGCGCTCGGGTCCAGCGCTCACCGGTCTCTATGGCAACTAGCGGAGGCCAGGACGGCGCGCGGATGGGGCCAAAGGAGGCAGGAAACGCAGCAGCCACAGCGTGCGCATGCGCGCGAGAAGCGGCGGCCAACAGAGGGCACTCGCAGGACGCCGGGGGTGTGGCGCTGCCGGCCTCTGCGGGGGCTGCGAACACTGGGGCGTTCGGGTCCCTCTTTCCACACTTTGCAGACATTTGGCACTGGCTGACGTGCTCAGAACATGTATCTGCTATGTGCTCGACACTGTGCTGGGCGCTTTACATGCTGCTTCTCATCTCCTGACTTCTCTAAAGAATGTGTTCCAATCTCAGGAAGCCGGGGATCCCTCCCAGGTCCTCTGCACAGCACACTTCCTCTCTGGCATCTGCGCAATGGCGGGCTCGGCGGCCCGCGGCGTGCAGGGCACGAGGGTCCGGCCAAGGAGAGACCAGGGAGGACTGCCTTCCGCGCACGCGCAGCTGGCTCGGGCTGCACGACAGCCGGAAGTCGGGCGGGAGCCTCGCGCGCAGGCACCGCCCTGGCGCCCCTGGCCTCATCCGTCGGGGGGCAGGTCCCTGCGTCTGGCTGCGGGAGGGCAGCATGAGGGAGGACCCACCCAGCACGTGGCCGGGGTCTGCCCGGGGCTTAGCCGGGAGACCTCCCTGAGGGGCTACCCCAGGAGGGAGGGAAAGGAGGAGACAGAGAAGGGCTGGAGGTGGTGGCGAAATGAGCCCAGCATGGCAGGGTGGGCAGATGTTCCCTTGTCCGCTACCCACATAAACGCCGGTATACTGAGACGGCAGGAGTTAGAGCGGAGAAAGAGTTTAATGTCCCATGGCACCAGGCAGGAGACGGCAGTAATTTCTCAAATCCATCTCCCAGAGAATTTGGGGGCGAGTATTTTTAAAGGTGATTTGGAGAATAAAGGTCTAGGGAATTGGGTCTGCTGATTGGCTGGCTGGGGATGAACTCATAGGGTTGGGAAGCAGAAATTGTCTTCTCGGTAAACAGGAGTTCCTGGGTAGAGGGCAGCAGAACTTGTTGGATCATTTCATTGACGTCAGTTGGTCCTCAACCCCCGCCCGCAACCCCAATACAGAGTCTGGAATTTATCTCAACGATCAGTCATAGGTTTTACAATAGCGATGTTATCTATAGAATTGGTTGGGGAAGTCACAAATCTTGCATTTGTCAAGAATATGTGACACTTAAGCAGTAAGCAGTTACAGCAGTAGGTAACAATGGCTGGTTAACTTTTAACTATATACTTCTATAGAAATCATTCTTTTATCATTATTCCTGTCTTACGGACTTACATTATTTTTACAGAAGTTGTTTCACAGATAGGAAGGCTGATCTGCCAGCAGACGCCCTCTACCGTTTCCTTGGTGGTATTGGCTAAGTAGTATACGCTTACATAGGTGGCACTTACCAGTGGTCAGTCCAACAAAGGTGACAGCACTTAGTGGAGAAATCCACATGCAAATAAATGAACCTCTGCTCTTGCCTGGCACTATATACAAAAAATCAATTAAAAATGGTTCAGAAACCTAAACCTAAAACTAAATTTTCTCAAGGAAATTTGCAGGAAAACCTCTGTGACTGGATGAGGCAAGAATTCTTAGGTATACCAAAAGCACAATCCCTAAAAAAATTCTTTTGGGATGCACCGGACTTCATCAAAATAGAAAACTTCTGCCCTTCAAAGGGAACTATTAAAAAGCAAAATCTCAACAAATTGAGTTTAATGATTGAATTAGCATTTATTAAGCTCTGACGAATGGGGCAGCATCAGTAGGGCATGGCAGAACAGTGGGGTTTTGTAAAGTACCTTTAGCAGGAACAAGGAAACAACATGGTGCAAAAAAACATTGATTAACATCAGTTTATTTCGGGTTACTTTCCGTGTATGGGTTAAGGCAGAGGGGACTTCCTGATCATGCTGGCTTGTTACTGAAAGTTCACCACTTGACGCTGAGCTCACATCAGAAGAACAAGGACAAGTGGTTTGAGGAGAAAGAGAAGTTTATTAATCTGCCAGCAAATGAGGAGGTTGGCAGATTCCGGTCTTAAAGTACCAACGTCCTGTTTCTGAGCAGAAATACACCTTTTAAAGGGGATGGTTCTGATTAATCCCATCTTCAGCTAAAACCATCTTGTGACCTCCAATTAATCCCATCTTTGGTTAAGACACTCTCATGACCTCTGCCTGGACAATTCCCTTGAGCCATTTCCTGTGGTACAAAGAACAAAGGACATCTCCTGCCCCTCCCGACCATTGGCCTGAGGTGGGAATGTCAGTTTTAGTCAAAAACGGTGAGAGGGTTCTGAAGAGACAGAAAATATTTTTACCCCCTTTTCGGGCCATTTTCTCAGTTACATATTCCCACTGTCAATTTTACCCTTCCACATCTATGGAAGGAGGGGTTATCCAGCTACTTCCTGCTGAGTTGGGGCAATGCTTTAGGTGGAAGGTACAGATTATCAGGTGAAAAAGGGCACAGGCAAGAACAACAACCAGGAGGACTGACAAGGTGAAAGGGACTGTCACCTTGCTCACAATGTGTGATACAGGGCTGAGTTAGAAAAGAAACATGGGATCTCTGAATGCAGAGCTATTAGTTGTACCCTGAGAGATCAGCTTCTGCAAATTCAGAAATCACGTACAGAAATACTTGTACCAAGCAAGGTTTAGGATAACACAACCAGCAGCAAGAAAGATCAACAGAAGAGGTAATAGCCCTGGGAAATCCATCACCCCAACATTTTCTTGTGCCCCTACCTTGGAAATTCCTTCCTTCTGGCCCTCCTTGCCATTCCCCCATCCCCAAGCAACCATTGTTCTTTCTGTCACTATAGATTTGCCTATTTCTACAGTTTCTTGTGAACAAATGATGCTACGTCATGGTCCTTTTTGTCTGGCAACCTTCACTCAGCATCACTGAGATTCATCCATATCGTAGTGTGTTTCAATAATTCGTTCCTCTTATTGTTGAGTAGTATATCCATTGTATGGACATGTCACGGTTTATTTACCTATCACCTGTTTTGGGGCATTTTCAGGTTTGCGCTATTATAAATAGAGCTGGTATGAATATCCATGTAGAAATCATTGTGTGGACACATGCTTTCTTTTCTCTTCTTTTCTCTTGAATGCCGAAGAATGGCATGTCAGAGTCATGAGGCAAGTGAATGTTTAATGTTTTTTTTAAATAACTTTTAATTTTAGAATAGCTTTAGATTTATAAAGAAGTTGCAAAGATAGTATAGAGAATTCCCTATACTCCATCTATCCTCCCCTTCACCCTATTGTTAACATCTATACATTTGTCACAACTAATGAACTACTATGGATATATTATAGTCAGCTAAGGTCCATCTTTAGTGGACTTCTTACCTAATGTCCTCCTTGTTTGTGTTCGTGTTTTCTTTTTTTTTTTTAGACAGAGTCTCACTCTGTTGCCCGGGCTAGAATGCCGTGGAGTCAGCAACCTCAAACTCCTGGACTCAAGCGATCCTCCTGCCTCAGCCTCCCGAGTAGCTGGGACTACAGGCATGTGCCACCATGCCCGGCTAATTTTTTCTATATATATATTTTTAGTTGGCCAGATAATTTCTTTCTATTTTTAGTAGAGACGGGGGTCTCGCTCTTGCTCAGGCTGGTCTCGAACTCCTGACCGCAAGCGATCCACCCGCCTCGGCCTCCCAGAGTGCTAGGATTACAGGCCTGAGCCACCGCGCCTGGCCACTAATGTCCTCTTTGTATTCCAGGATTCTATTCAGGACCCTGCATTACATTTAGTTGTCAGGTCTCTTTAGGTTCCTCTGGACTGTGACAGTTTGTTTGTTTGTTTCTTTCTTTTTCATAGACAGAGTCTCATTCCATTGCCCTGAGTAGAGTGCCTTGGCATCAGCCTAGCTCACAGCAACCTCAAACTCCTGGGCTCAAGTGATCCTTCTGCCTCAGCCTCCCGAGTAGCTGGGACTACATGTGCATGCCACAAAGCCCAGCTGGCTTTTTTGTATTTTTAGTATAGATGGAGTCTCGCTCTTGCTCAGGCTGGTCTCGAACTCCTGAGCTCAAGCAAGCCTCCTACCTTGGCCTCCCAGAATGCTAAGATTATAGGAATGAGCCACTGCACTCAGCCTAGTTTTTCTTTTTATGTCATATCTAAGACTCTATTGCCAAATCCCTACATTTTCTTCTAAAGATTTTATAGTTTTAGCTCTTACATTTAGGTCTTTGATCTATTCTGAGTTAATTTTTGTGCAGGGTGTGAGGTAGGAGTCCATCTTCATTCTTTTGCATGTGGCTATCCAGCTGTCCCAGCACCATTTGTTGCAGAGACTATGCTTTCCTATACTGAATGGTCTTGGCACCCTTGTGAAAATCAACTGACTACAAATGTATGGGTTTATTTCTGGGCTCTCTGTTCTACTCCACTAGTCTAGATGTCTATCCTTATGCCAGTTCCACAGTTTTTTTTTTTTTTTCTTTCTTTGTTTTTTGAAACAGAGTCTCACTCTGTTGCCCGGGCTAGAGTGCCGTGGCATCAGCCTAGCTCACAGCAACCTCAAACTCCTGCACTCAAGCAATCCTGTTGCCTCAGCCTCCGGAGTAGCTGGGACTACAGGCATGTGCCACCATGCCCGGCTAATTTTTTTCTATATATTTTTAGTTGTTTGGCTAATTTCTTTCTATTTTTAGTAGAGATGGGGTCTCTCTCTTGCTCAGGCTGGTCTCGAACTCCTCAGCTCAAACGATCCGCCTGCCTCGGCCTCACACTGTTTTGATTACTGTAGATTGCAGTAAGTTTTGAAATCTTACTAGGCGTCCTGAAATTTTGTTTTCCTTTTTCAAAATTGTGGTTGGGTTTTCACTGCAATCGTCTGCAAGAGGCTGGTCTCGTGGAGCGCCTGGAGTGAGGGTTCTCGATCCCAGCCTTGGGGATTATTAAAATGAATCTTCGGAAGCAAACCCCTAGTGACTTCTTAAAGCAAATCACCTGATGGCCAGTTGTGGTCAAATTAAATTCTGGAGTGGCACCTGTTAAGAAAGGTCTTAAATAATTTTATTTTATTTTATTTTATTTTTGAGACAGAGTCTCACTCTGTTGCCCAGGCTAGAGTGAGTGCCGTGGCATCAGCCTAGCTCACAGCAACCTCAAACTCCTGAGCTCAAGCGATCCTCCTGTCTCAGCCTCCCGAGTAGCTGGGACTACAGGCATGCGCCACCGTGCCCGGCTAATTTTTTCTATATATATTTTTAGCTGTCCATATAATTTCTTTCTATTTTTAGTAGAGGTGGGGTCTCGCTCTTGCTCAGGCTGGTTAAATAATTTTAAAAAATTCTGGAGTGGATTATCGAAGGGTCCTGGCTTGCCTGGATGGCTACATGAATATAGCCCTGGAGCAGACAGAATATGTAAATGGACAAGTGAAGCATAAATGTGGGGATGCATTTATCCAAGGAAACAACGTGTTGTATATAAGTACAGAGAAGAGAAGGATGTGAAGACACCAAGAGAGCAATACTTTTCATTGTTGGGTATGTTTTTATGAATTTTTTTTCTAATTTTTTGGTTCTTTCATGATATACTTTGTCCTGTTTTTGTAATAATTGGCAATTTTCATTGACTTATGAGTAAGATAAATGTATAAAATTGTGGATTTAATTGTGTTCTTTCACGTTTAAGTCTCAGTCATTTTCTTTTACCTTTGTGTCAGCGTACAGAATGCTAAAAAAAATTTTTTTTAAAAGACAAATAAAAAGAGATTGTTGTGGTTATTTGGGCTGCCTTATAATTACACATGAATTTTGGGGTCAGCTTTTCCATTTCTGCCAGTGATGGTTAATTTTATGTGTCAACTTGACTGGGATGCCCAGATAGCTGGTAAACATTATTTCTGAGTGTGTCTGTGGAGTGTTTCCAGAAGAGATTAGCATTTGAGTTGGTAGACCGAGCAGACAAGATTGCCCTCACCAATGTGGGTGGGCATTACCTAATATGGGGCCTGATTATAACAAAAAGACAGAGAAATTCACTCTCTCTTCTTAAGCTGGGACATCCTTCTTCTCCTGTCATCGGACATTGCAGCTCATGGTTCTTGGGCCTTTGGACCAACACGAGCTGTCACCGTCACCAGTTGTCAAGCCTGCAGGTTCAGACTGAATTACACCATTGGCTTTCCTGGTTCTCCAGCTTGCAGATGGCAGATTGTGGAACTTCTTGGCCCCCATAAGCATGTGAACCAATTCCCCTAATGAATCTTTTCTTATCTAAAGAGATTTATTTATCCCCTAATAAATCTTCCCTGTGTAAGTATCTACCTACCTGTCTATCCTATTGATCTGTTTCTCTGGGGAGCCTGAATATACTGCCTAAAGGCCATTTTGGCTTTGCTAAGGACTGCATCGAGCACTTTGGGGAGTATCGCCATCTTAACAATGTTAAGTCTTCGATCCATGAACATGGGCTGTTTTTCTATTTATTTAAGTCTTCTTTAGATTCTGTCAGCAATGTTTGGTAGTATTCAGAGTTAACTCTTGTACCTCTTTGGTTAAATTTATTCCTGTTTTATTCTTTTTTGTTCTTTGCTAGTGTCTAGACATACAGCTAACTTTTGTGTGTTGATTTTATATTCTGAGAGGTTTCTGAATTTTATTAGCTGAAATAAAGCTCTACTGGGTTATCATCTCTACTAGATTTTTATTTTTTCCTTTTGAGTGTGGATTCTTTAGTTTTTTCTATATATAAGATCATGTCATCTGCGATTAGAGAAAATTGAATGTTTAACGTTTTAAGAAACTGCCAAACTGCCTTCCAAAGTGGTAGTACCATTTTACAATCCCACCAGTGTGTATGGGAATTCCAGTTCCTCCACATCCTTATAAACAGTTGGTGTGACCCACACAATACATGGTAACTGACTTACAGGAAAATGAAGAGTTAGAGAAGTTAAGTTACTTGCCCAGTCACTCTGAATTACTTTTTTAGCACATTCAAAGCACTGACCCAGGTCTCAGCAGATCTGTGTCCCTAAACACTCATTTCTCACCCACGAGTGAGGAAGCTGACCCCGAGAGATCTCCCTAGAGACTGACTTCCAGCCAGAGCTCAGTCTGTTTCCTGTGGCCTATCCCAAGCCAGAGGGACCAGTGCTTCCCCTGGGGTTCCGTTGCCTTCTTGTGCCCTCCTGCTGCCCTGCCCCTGCCCTGGGCATCATCCTCCCCCAAACTAGAAGGCCGAGGGTCTTCCCTGTGACGTCATAAGAGCCAGTTGCCATGGGAGACCTGCAGACTCACCCCCTAGGTAGGGGAGAGCAGGGCCCTGCTGCATGCGAGGCCTGGCCACTCCTCCCCCACCACGCTGGCCCTCCATGGAAGCCTTGGTCTGTGCGTTCTCTGAGCTGCGCATAAGAGAAGGTGCTGGGCTGTGGGGAGGAGTGACAGGAGAAGAGATGTCCTCCCGTCCCTATCTGGGCCCCAAAGCCACTGGGGTGGCCTCAGGGACATGTATGCTTTGGAGAGTGGAGTGGTCACTGATCCAGGCCATGTGAGCTTGGTCACTTCCTCCTGAACCCACTATGCAATTTCTCTCCTGGTACCATAGTACCCTTTCTAGGGCAGAGGACACAACAACGTGCAATAAAGTGCTCTAAGTCTTAAAAGGGATTTTGGTACCAAGGTCCCAGGCCTCACAGACCTCCCTGCTGGTTGGGAGAGGGAAGAGGAGCAGTGTGTTGGGCACAGGCAGTGAGAAGGGAAGGGACTGCGCCCACTCGACAGACAGCTAAGCCGAGGCTGGGCAGACTGGGGGTGGAGCCCCCCATGTGAGCTGGTCTCAGAGGCATGTGACTGCGTTCTCCTGTCACAGCTGCTGCGGCCGGCTGGCTACCACCCTCCTGCTCTCCCCTCTGCAGATGCAGTGAGCTGGGCCCACGGACACCCCAGCCACCCTGACACACCACCCAACATCTACGAGGGGGGGCTGGGGGCCCAGCAGCAGCAGTGCCCCAGTGCCCAGGGAAGCAAGCCCAAGAACTTCCGGCTGCGCCACCTCCGTGGCCTGGCTCTCTACCTACCAGGCCACATGCAGCCCGCCGGCCAGCGTGAGAGCCACTGGCTGGGCCGGCTCATGGCAGGGGGCTGCCTGCCACAGCCTGAGGGCATAGCCTGGCCCCTGGACCTGTCACAGGGGACTCTGGGCCCAGGTAACAGCCACTGCTCAGCCCTTCTGGAAGCCCAACTGCCCAGGGACAGCCTGGGAAACACAGGTGAGCTCTGTTGAGGCAGGTCTGACACAGAGGGGAAGACTCCAGGGACTCAGATGGACGTTTCTCCCCTCCCAAGCCTCCTACAGAGGGAGCCTGGTGGAGACTATCGGCCAGGACACCCCCACCATGACGTCACGCCCCAGGAGGCCAAGATCCTAACGAATCTGCTCCCACCCTGTGCCAGCGGGGGGAAGGGGCTGTGAGGCAGACAGGAGGCTCTGGGACAGAGTTCTGGGTTCCTGTCCCAGCTCTACACTTGATGCAGGACCTCGGACAACTCTCTCCCTCACTGGGCCTCAGTTTCCCCACTTGAAAAATGAGAGGTTCAGGTTAGATGAGGGTCCTTCCAGCTTGAACCATTCATTTCCCTCTTCCTATTCCCTCCCCTGAGGGTTTTAAGGAAGAATTACTGCCCCTCCCTTTCTGTTCTTAAGGAAGTCAGGGTCTGGGGACCCTAGGGGTGCTGCCAGCCTCCCCTCCAGCCTCCCTTGGGTTCCCCCCTGTGACTCCTTTCTTTCCTCTTTCCTCAGCTTCCAGCTCCCGCATGGACCCAGCCAACGGTGCCCCCTCCCAGTCCGGTCCCCCCGAGGGCTTGGGGCTCAGGCCCAAGAGGTCCTGGGGGGCCTCGGAGGAGGCCACATGTCCCTTATGCAAGAGAACCCGCTCTGGGGCCCTGGAGAGGCTGTAGGGATCCCGAGTGCCTGGCATGGGGACAGGAGGGGAAGGATGGCCAAGGAGGCAGATCCAAATCAGAAGGGCTCAGCCCCCAGCAGCGGCCCCTGCACACTGAGATGGCCCAGGCAGCCGTGCGGCACCAAAGCCTGGGCCAGCCTGGGGAAACGTGAGGGGGGGCGGGAGGAGGAGGTCCCGAGGGGGGACAGAAGAAATAGAAGCATGGCCGTGCCCTTGCAGCCTGCTCAAACTCAAGTCAGCCACTTGCACCTGGGAGGCTGGGCTGAGCGGAGAATCGGGTTCCCGAGGGGCCTGGGGGCCCTTAGGTCTCAATAAAAGCCAAGGCCTGCACATTCTTGTCTGTCTGTCTGCCGTCAGGCCGATTCAGTCAGAGGAACAGTCCGTGTGGCTCCCAGGGGTGTGTCTGTGGCGCGCCCACCCTCGGCTGGGGGGCATTGGCTCTCGGGCCAGCAGAGCCTCAGCAGCCCAAATGCAGCGTGCATGGCCATCCGGGCCGAGGGGCAGAGGACAGAGGAAGGCCAGGGACGAGGGAGGGACTGAGGAAGGCCGGCCGGTTCAGGGAGGAGAGCAGCCCAGGCAGAAATGTTGGCCCGGACCCCAGCTGCCCCTCTCCGAGGGCGTGGGTGAGGTCACTGCTCCGTGGTCCCTCCAGGCAGGACAAGCACAGCCCCTCTCCTCCCTGCTGGCCTGGCTCCAGGCCCCCAGGCGTGGGCTTCCTCTGTTCCACGGTGTCCCAGCCTCAGCTGCTGACATTTGGGCACAGGTCAGTCTCTGTGGTGGGGGCAGTCCCACCACAGCATCCCTGGCCACGACCCCCAAGATGCCAGTACTACTCTCCTCCCAGTTGTGACAACCCAGTGTCTCCAGACCTTGTTCAGTGTCCCCTGGGGGGCACAATCCCTCCTGTTGAGAACCCTCACTCTACAGTACTGGGCATCAGTCCTGGCGGAGAGGATGGGGACAGCGGGCTTGCCTCAGTACCCCCTGCCAGTCCGCTGACTTCCCATCCAGGCGCTAGGGCTGAGCACAGCCCCTCCCCCGGGCTCCTGCGTAATGGTGCCAGGACAGCTGATGCCCTTCCTCTCCCCTGTACCCTGGCTCCACCCTGGACATCTCCTAGGTCCCTGGGACAGTAGATCCTGGGGACTTCAGTCCTTGGGAGGTTTTTAGATGCTTCTAAGTGTATGGGTGTGGCCCCGGGTGGTGGGAGCCTGAGGCTGAAGCAGTCCTCAGGTGAGAACAGGTATTTGGACGCTACCCCTGAGAGCAACTGTGCTGGGACAGGTGTGGGAAGGATGCAGACAGCCAGCCGTCCACCCATGAGTCACCCAGGGCGAGGGCAGCTCCCTTCCCTCCCACAACACTCTCCCGCGACGTGGAGGCCAGGTGGACCTGAGGGACCACTACGCAGGACAGACATTAGGGAGGCTGCCGAGGGAACACAAAGGGATACCTGCCCCAGCCACCAGCTGAGGACGCTGGGCAGAAGTGAGACCATCCAGAAGCTGGCAATACAAGGTCCTTGGAGACCATCAGGGGCCCAATCCACTCACTTTTGAATGAAGAGCTGAGGCTCAGAGAGGAGCAGAGATCACCCCGGGGTCCAGATGTTAGGATGGCCAGGCTGTGGTCAGTAGCCACCCTGGTGATCCCTGACGAGCCACGCATGTGTCCTGGTATTGTGGCCCTTGGAAGTTCCCTTCCCTTGTTGACTGGGGGCTGGCTCTGAGTCTTGCTTTAGTAGAATGTGGTGGAAGTGAAATGGCGTCTCTTGCGCAGGAAGGAGGCCTGGCAGCTTCCAAGGAGGCCAGTGGCCATGTAAGGAGTAGACTGTCCTGAGCCTGCTGCACAGTGGGAACCACCTAGCCCAGGGAGGGAGCAAGGCTCACACCATGGCCACGGCTGTGCTCTGTGAGCAAGACCATCTCGGACGTAGATCCCCCAGCCCTGCTGGCCTGTCCCGGCCGATGCTGCCAGGAGTGGGCTGGGAGCCGAGCGACCAGGAATCTTGGTCCTTGGGGAGACTGTGTCCTAGAAGTATGAAGGCCCTTTGTGTGGACTGCTCAGAGGTCCCTAGACCCCCAGCCCTGCAGGAGATCCTTGGGTGGTGTGTGCAGGCATGGAGGAGACTGGCTGGTGGCAGGAGACCTGCAGGCATCCTCTGCCGCCATCGCAAGGCAGGCCTGGAGCAGAGCTGGCTCCCTTCAGGGCTGGTCTGCGGCCTGTGTGAGCGTCCTGCTTCTGGGTCACGTACCCAGGGCCCGCACTTTCTGCCCCACGGCGGGGCTGGGAGCCTGTGCTGGCCCAGCTCTGTGGTCCAGGGGATGATTTAGCAAGGGGCAGGCCTGGCGCATTGGCCGCCCTGCCTGACCCCACTGAAGCAGGGAGGCTGAGGGCTCGGGAGGTCATGGCTGCCTTCAGAGCAAGGCTCAGCTTGAACCCTACCTGGGCAAGTTGACACTTGGTCACACAATTGACCAAGGGCCCCAAGGAAGTCAGCCCTTAATCGGGAAGTTGACCCACTGTCAAAGGACACTATCCTTTCCTGCAATAACCATGGCCTGTTCCCCAGCAGACGCTGCTGTGGGCCACACTCCACCGGTTCATGTGGTTCCACGTGCCCTGGGGCCTCGACATGGTGTCCACTGTGTCCAGATTCCTGACTTCCTGGGCGCCAGCCCCACCCTGGCTCCGCTTTGCAGGTGTCCCAGATCCTGTCCCTGGGAGGGCCCTAGGGAACAGCACGTTCCTGGGCTGCCAGCCGAGATCAGAGGCGGGAACAGTGTAAACAGAGCGGTACATGTAGGCTTCGGAGGGGGCCTGACCTGGGCTGGATGCTTGGGCCACTGTCCACAAACCCTGTGCAACTCCTAGGCCCCCAGAGCCAGTTCTCATGTGTCTTCCTCCCCGCAGGGTGGCCAGTTTCAACAACAGGCCGGCGGAAGCATCTGGCCCCATGCTTGGTGGGCACCCTTCTGCGGAGAGGGCACTGGCCAGGATCCCTGCCTATGTGGCCGAGTTGCCCTTGGAGCCTTCTCTGAGCCAGGACAGAGCCCTCAGGGGGAGCCACAGAGCTCTCGAGGTCCAGAGCCAGAGACACACCTGGACAGACAGGCAGCTGCTGAGGACTCCTTGATTTAAAAAAAAAAAAAAGGAAAACAGTTCCCTTCCCTAGGTCTGCATTGTCAGAGTGAATGACATGACACAATCAGCCCATGTAGCTGGAAGCCATCCTTGGGACCTGCCGGTGACAGCAGACCCCTGCCCCAGCACTGCTGCTGGAGGCTGAGTCCACAGGGCAAGGCCCCAAGTGCAGCCAGCTGGCGCTGGAACAGGATGTGACCAATTAAGGTCTATTTATTTGTAATGAGACAAAACACTACAATCGTTCAACACTGGGCTGGACACTGCAGTGACTCGGGGACAGGAGGGAGGGAAGGGAAAGGCAGGGCAAGGCCTCTGAGCTCGGTTATAAATGTCCAAGGCAGAACCTTCCAGAAGACTCTTCCCTTACCCCATGGGGCAGAAATAAAAAATCACATGATCACCGTTGATTCAGAGTGGAGAGGACACCCAGCGGCCTCAGCAGGCAGCCGACATCAGCAGAGGTTCACATCAGTCAGCAGGACATGGCCCTCCCACTGGCCAGCACTGTCGACGGAGGGGACGCTTTCCTGCCCAGGGTGTGCCTTCATCTTGAGGACCCTGTCCCCCTGCTGTGAGGCCAGGAGGCCCTGGGCTGGCTCTAGCATCCTGAGACCTCCAGGCTGGCAAACTCTGGGGGAGCGAAGGACTCAGGTCATTGAGGCCCCATCTGCCCAGGCCGTTCCCCCTTTTTCCTCCTCCTCCTCCTCCTCCGGTTGGCGCAGTGGGTCGCTGCTAGGACCCTCTGCCATGGCTCTTGTGACACTGCAGCTACACTGGGTGGGGCTGCCCTCCACCCCCAGCTGCTCTGGTGGGCAGGGCAGGCAGCAAGCAGCTTCCGGGGGGATGCAGGGTGGAGGGAATGCTAGAAGCGTGTGATGCACGTCCGCTGCAAGCACACTTCACGGCACTGACACGGCCTCTCTGCTCTCAGATGCTGAGAGCCCACAAGGCACGTAACTGCCCGCTGCCCCCAAGGCCAGGCCCCACGAGACCCACAGCAGCCTAGAAGCTTGATGTCGAGCTCAGCGTCCTCCTGCCGCTGGCCAGGCCTTGCAGCTGCAGCTCATGAAGGATGAGTGAGGTGGGGAGAGGACCCCAGAGCCTGGGCAGCACCTGTCTCTCAGCCCAGCTCCCAGCAGCAGGTCAGCTGAAGGGAGCATTCCATGATCCAACGGGAAGGGCCATCTCCCCAAGGCGGCAGGAACTGTCCAGCAGAAGGCGCTGAGGAGGCGGAACTGTCCCATCGTCTGACCGCCTGTGCCAGGGAGCTGAGCCCCAGAGCGCCTCCTCCACTGTGCCCACCCCTCGCCAGCCCCTCATGGAGGGGCAGGGCCACCCCCCACCCTCCAGGCTTCATTGGGCTGGCTCTGGAGGGGGGCCTGGCATTCCCTTTATTGTGCCCCCTTGTCCTGAGGCTCCTGTGTCCTTAGGGTCAAGTATGTCCACAATACTTGCGTTCCTCCCTCGCAGCAGAAGTTCCCTCTGGCTCTGCCCGAAGGAGCTGAAGGGACCGGCAGTGGAGCGGGGGCAGCCGGCGAGGGAGGCCCCTTCCTAGTGACCACAGCCACACCCCAGCCCCTGTGGGGATGGTGCATGCGCGTGGAGGCAGGACCAGGGTGCCAGGAGGAGGTGGAGGACAGAGGTTTCCAGAAGCAGGAAGGAGAGCCGGAGAGCCTGTGAGAAAGAAGGGCAGGGCAGGGTAAAGGTGGGGCAGACACGCTCTCCCCTGGCCTGTGGGCCACAGCTAGCCTGGGTGACCCTAAAGCATGAGTCCTCCTCCAGGCCTAAGGGCTCCCCTCAGTCCCAGCACAAATAAAGGCACTGATGGTGCCAAACTCAGGGTGCAGCCCAGGTGGCCATGGCGCCCGCTGTGTGAGCTTGGCCAAGTCACCAAATCATCTGGGCCGTGCTGATACACAAGAAGGTGGGCTCTGGAGTCCCCCTGACCCTGTCCAGCTCTGATGTTCTGAGGCCTGAGAGAGACCTGCTCCCCGGGGCACTCGCGGTGACCAGAAGTGGCTGTGTCTGAGCAGAGCCCTCACACACAAGCTGACCACCAAGGGAAGGAAGCTGACACGGAGCTTCCGTTTGAGAAAGCCGCGTGGAGAGGAGACGGCGGTGCTGGGTGTTAGAGCCACGTCTAGGTAGAATCTGGAAGCACACCCAAGACACAGGTGCATTGGGCACCTCTCACAATGGGAACCTGAGCAACTGGGGGACAGAGATAGGAGGGGCTCGATCTTCTTGTACCTTCAATTTCTGAACCATGAGATTTGTGGTATTTTAACAAAAAACAGCAGTTCCGAAAGTGAAAAGCTTTCTGGCCATAGGCTCAAGGTGTCTCTGGCCACCTGCTTTCCTTCGTGAAGTTTCTGACTTGGTCAGAAACTACCCCAGCTTTCCAACCCACCTGCTTGGGAGGCGCCTGTCTAGGGCTTTGTTTCTGTGGTCGGAAGTGCCAGGCTCCCATGCTCTGCGTCTGTGCTGTGTACCTGTCGTACCTGTCGGAGACGGGGCGCGCCTTGGGCGAGCCCACAACGCTTTGCTCCCGAGCCCGCGTAGCACCGGGCCTGCAGCTGGGGCAGACCAATGGGCCCGGCAGGTGGCTGCCAGCTCCTCTGCGGAGGACAGCAGGAGTCAAATGGATAGGACGGTGGGCTCTGCAGGGTGCTGAGGGATGGGGCCTGGTGGAGGGTGCCCGGCTGGCATCACATGGTCCGGCTGTACTCGATGCCACCCTTGGTGGAGATGCCCGACCATGGCAGGAAGCTGCAGAGCAGGCTGTGGGCCTGGCGGTAGACCCTGTGCGGGATGGAGCAGGGGCTCAGGCTGGCCAGTGCAGAGCCCAGGTGCTGGATATAGTCCGTGCGGCTCCGTTAAGGAAGACTCTCGCAAGCCCTCACCTGCCTGTGCTCTCGGAGCACACTGTTGGCTGGGGCACAGGACTCTGCAGAGGGCAGGCCGCCGAGGGGGGCCGAGAGCCCGCTAAGCCCGGCAGAATACTGGCGAGGCTAATGAGGCAGAGGGGCCTCCACTGCACAAAATCATCAAGGGTGCGGCCTGGGAACAGGAGGGCCCCCTGGGGAGGCCTCAGGCAGGCAGACTCTAGTGCTAAAGGATGGACAGGGGGCGAGGGAGGGGCCTGGCAGAGGAGCAAGTATTTCTGGCTTTTCCCAGACTCTCAACCCTCAGGGCAGCAGAAGGGACAGAGCCGTGTCCCCACAACAAGGGTCAACAGTGCTGACCCCCGGACGCCCATGGAGGCCTGCCTGTATGTGAGCTAGGAGGCTTATGAGGTTCGGGGTCGCCTCTCTCTTTCCTGTTTATTTCCCTACGAAATGAATAAATCCTAAATTCATTCATTTGAAAACATACACATGACAGCATTTTTTTTGGGCCATACTCTGTGACTACTATGAAGTCTCCCGGTCTCCCTCCTACCTGTCGGGTAGGAGTTACGGAGGAGAGAACAGATGAGGGCACCCCTTTGGTCACACACCAAAAAGGAAGGTTAGAGCCCGATTGTTCAAAACCACTAAAAACTCTTTCACCTCACTCATCTATCTTCCCCTCTGCTGGCAGGGAGGCTCCGCGAGGGCAGGGACTTTGTCTGTTCTGCACACTGCTGAGCTCTAGCACGCTAGGACAGGAGGCTCTCCGTGAGCATTCGCTGAATGAACAGATGGATGGATGGCGGATCTTGGGACAAGAGAAGGCCTCGTGCCAACCTGAGGCCTGGGGAGCGCTGGGTGCCAAAGAGCACCTGCTCTCCGCGTGTGTAAAACCAGGTTCACCCACAACACGGCCTGCTCGGGGAAAGGAGCATCCACACGTTTGGCCACCTCAGCATCATCTGAATATGACCACAGGTCCAACTAGCTCACTGGCTCTGCCCCCCGTACAGCTGGGAAGCCACAGTCCCCCACCCCGAGAAGGAAAGGATATAAGATCGTCCAGGGAGGGTGGCCGCCATTGATGTAGAGGACGTAGGTGAAGCCATCTTTGAGGACCCCTCGGATGGAATAGTAATAGGGGAGGTAGTGATGCTGTTTAAAGTCTCTGTTCTCGTAGAAGTTTATTGCTGTATTGTTGGTGGTGAGGACATGCAGGTAAATGGCTTTGCAGTGGTCCTGGGCGGTGGTTGATATGTGATCCTTTAAACTTTCAAGTAAGAGGGAACCTTGGGGAGAAGAGGCGAAGGTTACGAAGGCCAGGCAGGAGAAAGGAAGGACGATGTGGGTAAGAACGGGATCTTTCCAGGAGTCTCCTGAGGGTCCTGCCCTCTGCGTCAGAAAGCAGCATCCTGCCACTACCCGCGGCAAAGCCTCGAGAATCTCACCGCCAGGTGGAGTGTGTTGGCCGCAGCCCTCCTGCCGGTGGGACCCTCAGTGAACTCCCATCCATACAACACAAAGGGTAAAGAGCCCAGGAGAACATGGAATAGACAGGCCTGGATTAAAAACCAAGACTCTGTCACTCACTGGCTGTGTGGCTGAGGGGGACAGGAATTTGATGACAAGGGCACTAACTGGTGGCGAGTACTGCTTCTTAATCTATGTTCACATTTTCTGCTCTGAACCAAGAACGCCAGCCGACAGACACGAGCTGCGCGCAAGGTGGCAGGAGGGGTGAGGGCCCACTCCCTCAGGAGTGCGTCCTGGGAGCTGCTGCTGCTCTGGTCGGGGCAGACAGGCCTGGCACACGCAGCAAGAGGATGGCTGAAGGTGAGCAGACGCAGGGGCCGCGGAGGGAGGGCAAAGGTCTGACCCAAGACGGGGGTGGGGATGAAGGAAGAGACTGAGGGACATTCATGGGCCAGAGCTGTCAGGACGAGGGCAGTGGCCGGGCTGGGTGGGTGGGGGTGTGTGCCAAACCCCGAGCTCCGCCACCCCTTACCTATGCCGTGCTTCCTGAATTCCTTCACCACTCCCAGACTCAGAATGTACGCAACTTGGGTGTCAACGGAGAAGCTGGAGGCTAGAATGTCTCCATCCTAGAGGCAAAGTGAGAGATGAAGTCAGATTAACGCTCAAGGCACACGGCCTCACTGCAGAGCACAGCCCCGGCGGTCTACGGGCCGACTCCTCGGCCACTACAGTGGAGGGACACGAGTGGGAACCAGGAGACAATGCAGTGTCACCCCCACCTCCCTATGGAGGTTCCCAAACCTCTGAATGAAACCTAGCATTCCCTTCCACGAACCAAAGCAGTATTAGCAGTTCCTGAGACACTGCCACCAATACAAATCACGGATATTTTCGTATCACATTACAACGGTGCGGATTCTCAATGTGTCATCTATGCTCATCCCTGTTTCGGAATGACTGAGTCTTGTTCCTTAGCGTGTGAATAAAGGCATGAGTGTTATGACATCACTGACACACAGAAAGGGACCAGCTGGGGATGAGTCTCACTCGCCGCTCCGGACTGCCCGGGTCACGCGCTCCTCAGATAAAAGGCCGACGCAGGCAGCGCGACTCCATCGTAAGCCCCCTCAGCCCTGCCCAGCGACAGCCACACACACGTACCTCTTTATGTATCTTGGTCCTGTTTTTAATTTCAGCTACTATCATTCCCACGATGGCGCCTCTGTAGGTTGCGGCAAGGGAAAAGAACTTCTTGTTGGATGTGATATCACGATACCATGAGTCTGGGTATCTGAGAGAGAGAACACACTCAGGTGAAACTGACAAAGGTCATGTCCAACTAACACTGTGCTTTCGGACATCAGAACCATGGGGAGCTCCAGGCTGCTTCTGTCCCCTGCCCTGGGGCTGGTAAGGAGTCCGTCCATCGCTTCCTCTCTACCCGTCACAGCTTCTTCGTAAAGCAGTGATATGTCCAGACAGGACTGGGAACTTCTGATGGGAAAAATAATTTTACCAGACATAAAATATGAGAGGCGGGCGGAAAAAACTCCAATGAACTTGACTCCATGAGAGCAATTCACACGGGGTCAGTGGAACGTGGTCTATTCTCAGCCAGCTGAGGTAAGGGCGCTTGGTAGCCCACAGATGCTGGGATGTGTTGCCATGGGAATTCCGTGAGACTTTTTGATGCTGAAGACTAGGGAGTGGTGAGAAGGAGCCAGGTTCACAGCTGAGAGGCTGGATGGGGAGGGACCCGCCCTCAGGGGCAATGTGTGGCCAGGGCTGCCCACCAAGAATAAGGCCAAGACCCCCAGAGGGGAGCAGGGGAGAGACACCTGGTGCCAGGGCCTAGGACACAGTCCCCGACAGGCAAACCCAGCCACAGCCCCAGAGAGACGGGCAGGAGGCAGCAGCACTTGGGGTTTGACAGGTGTGTGGGTTTTGTTTTGCCACCTCACGGTCCAGCACGATGACAGTTCACTCCACTGTCTCGGGAACTCAAGGCCTTACGCACACGAGGAGAGGCCGGCTGGGGGCATCTCAGGAGGCACAGGAGTCTTTGGCCCAGGGGGGCTACACCCAGCAGGGCCTTATTTATGAACTTACTGGCGCTGTTGTGTTGCTGGGCTGAAGAAGTTTTTTAACTTATACAGCCCCTGCCGGTGCCCGTCCCCAGCAGGCTGTGATGGTTCACACTTCTACCTAGAAGAAGTGCCCGCCCCCAGCCTTCCTGCCAACAGCACACAAACAGCAAGTCTGAGGAAATGCTCCTGGAAATACTGGTGGTTGGCAGGATCTTTCTTTTCTTTTTTTTTCTGTTTCTGTTTTTGCAGGGCAGGGCCTCCGTATAATGCAGTTTTCTGAGTTATAAATAGCATGGCACTGAACATCTTTGGCACTGAAGTTTCTCAGCAGAGCCCTCTGGGGAGCTCTCACATGGGGACACAGTGACGCAGAAAGAGCCAGGAGCAGACAGGAGCAGGGGCCTGGGGTCAAAAACGTGCCGGCTGACTCTGGACCCCCCACTCAGGCTCTTCTACGCCTGTCCTTGCCTTTGCAGCGTGGCCCCTCCCAGTGTCAGCACCTGCCGATGGTGCGTCGCCCCCGGCCCTGCGGTCTGCGGCGGGAACACGGGTGCCGCTCCACTTACTCAATGGGAAACCAGTCGCCGCACAGGTGCTTCACGGTGTCTATGTCATCGTGGCAGAGGAGGCGCAGGCTGACCTCGCTGAGGGCGCTGGACGGCACCACCTCTGTCATTCACACCTGCAGGGACAGGGAAGTGTCACCTCACACTCACCTTGTGAGGCAGGCAAGACAGGAGAGCAGAGCGTGTCCTCCGGAGAGGTGGGGGGGGGGTGTGCCTCCTGTCACTGTGCGGAGGCTTCTGCCCCACTCTGCAGATGAGGAGACCGAGGCTCGGGGGGTGGGGTGGGGGCAGGACGGGTACCCAGGCCCCTCACTACTCAGCCCAGCTAAGGGAAGCCCTGCCGCCCAACCATCTCTCCCCTCTTTCCCATCTGGCTGCCCCGGCGCCCCCGTGGCTGGTCTCACAGCACAGGACAGAAGTTCCTCCGCTTTAGAAAGCACAAGGCCCCAGCCAGCGTGACCCTCCCACCCCTGGGCCTGGTGGCTGCCAAAGAAGGTGGTGGGCACTGCAGCCCCCACACCTCGTTCTCCGTGGAGTAGCCTGGTGGCTGGCACCAGCGAATGGCTGCATTTGCAGGGGAAGAGGTATTGGCTTTATCACCAGAGGGTGTGCCTGTGGGGGGTGGGTCACGCCCGATTTCTCCTCCCCTACCCAGCAGGTGAAGACTCATGGGTGAGACTTTGAAGAGACACCAAAGTTCAAATCAGGGGCCATGCATTGCCAAGGACTCTTAAATCAGGAGAGTGTATTCAGTCTGGGTTGGGAGGGAGAAAGAGAGGGAGGGAAGACAGGAAAGAAGGAAGGAAGGAAGGAGGGAGGGAGGGAGGGCGGGCGGGCAAGGAAAGGAAAGAAGGGAGGGAGGGAGGGAGGAAGGCAGGCTGGTCAAGTGTTGGCTCTGATGAAGGGGAAAACAGAGCCTTTTTAAAGTTGGAAACTGGTAATCAAAAAGAAACAATCAGGCCAGGCTCGGTGGCTCACGCCTGTAATCCTAGCACTCTGGGAGGCTGAGGCGGGAGGACTGCTTGAGCTCAGGAGTTCAAGACCAGCCTGAGCAAGAGCGAGACCCCATCTCTACTAAAAATAGAAAGAAATTAGCCAAACTAAAAAAAAAAAAAAAAAAAAAATTAGAAAAAATTAGCTAGGCATGGTGGCGAGTGCCTGTAGTCCCAGCTGCCCAGGAAGCTGAGGCAGGAGGATCGCTTGAGCCCAGGAGTTTGAGGTTGCTGTGAACTAGGCTGACGCCACGGCACTCTAGCCCGGGCACCAGAGCGAGACTCTGTTTCAAAAAAAAAAAAAGAAACACAAACAATCACATATTTACCTAGCCTTTTTAGGAGGAATTGTTTCTGTTCATCCCCAAAGGTTGAGAAAAAGTTCCTTTTTTACAGAAGAATGACAGCTAATTAAAAGTGAAAATAATGACAGAATGAGAGTCACCACCTTGGAACCACCAATGGAAATAACCAAGTCAAGCAAGAATCGTGAGAGGCTGTTACCCACCAGGTGGACGTTGCTGGGGAGCAGGTGCAAGGCACGAGAGCCTTCTGCTCCTCGGGACTCACTGACTGCCAAGGAAAGGCCTTATCTTTCCATCTCGTGATCTAGCAGTCACGGCTTTGCCCGAGTGACAAGCCAAGCCCCTGTGACCTCCAGCTGCCACAGGTGGAAAGTGCCCCAAGCTGTGCAAAGTGCTGCCTCCTCGAGGTTTCTGCATGACTCCCACCACACAGGTGACCCTCCTTCCCCCGAAAACGGGGAAGGATCTGGACCCTGAGCCTGGCCTCGGCTCACATAGCCCTCCAGCCTCCTCTGTAAATGGGGGCGGCCAACCCCTCACAAGGTGGTTCTGAGCTAGAACAGGCTGATGTCGAGGTGTCAGGACAGTGTCTGGCAAAGAGGAAGTGCCCATTAACACTGGCCACTGGCACCCACAGCCAACACCAGCCCCGTCCAGCCACTTCTAGGGATGTCACCTTGACCCACAACAGGGCCAACGATGACATCTGGGCAGCTTTGCTCTGAGTCCGAACTTGCGTCTTCTCAGCTCCTGGCTCGAGGCCAGGGGTGCCAACTAGTTCAAGCTCATCTTCAGAAAGCGGCTTTCTAGACTTCACCCCTCACTCCTCAGCTCCCTGGGCTCTGAATCCAGGCGCTGTTTACCTCAGACACTTTTTTAAAAATAGTCATCTGGCAACACACACTAAGAAACAAAACTAAAGTGACACACGAAGGTGTTAATCTTGTTAGGTATGAGAATGGCACTGTGGTTATGTACAAAAACGTCCACGTTTTCTGCTAAGAGACGCACACTGGATCCGCAGGGGCAAAATGACAGAATGTTCCCAAATTTAGTTTAATTTAGCTGGAGCAGAAGTGGCAAAATGCTGTTACTAGCTGCATCTGCGTGATGGGGACACGGCGTTGATGTTGGACAAGGGGCCTCATTAAAACAGCCAGGCAAACTTCTAACCCAGACAGGCGGGGGCTGCGGATGGACACAGGCGCGGGTTCCCCAGGTGACTGCATGGAAGGCCTGTGTGGTCCCGCACCAGAGCTCTGGAAAGCGGTTTCCTGTACTGTGGCCACCACTCGGGCCACTGGGCATCTCATCGCTGGGAGCGTGTCTCTGGCGAGAGGACTTGTCACGTTCGGAGGTAGATACCACTTGGGACCAAGCTAGCCAGCCCACAAACCCCACTGGGGTCTTGATCAGAGAGCAACAGGATGCTGGGGGTGCAGTGTGGGGACAGGGCATTGTGTTCGCAGGAGGCGGCTAAGGGCAGGCTCCCTCCCCTTTCTCCTCAGGGCCAAGCAAACTGGCAAACCCTTATCCCAACCTCGCTCTGGGCAGTCAACCATCCCACACCACCCCAGGCTGAGGCAGAGGCCAGTTCCTCACTTCAGCCTTTTCTGAGACTGGGCCACCGCACACGGCTGCCTTCTCCCTGCTGTGAGAACCCACAGCCCTGGCAGCACTGAGACGTCCATCAGCTCTGAGCTGCTTTCTGAGCTCCCAAGGGACTGGCTCGCTCTGAACAAGACGCCACCCCTCAGCCCTCACAGGAGTGCGCAGGATGAGCGCAGGTGACCGGCCAGACCAGTGGCAGGGCCAGGGCCTGGGGGGCCATCAGTGGACCCTCCTGAGAGCTGGGGGCCGCTGGGGCACAGGAAGCAGAGGTAGCACGGCCTCTGCAGGGGACTGACTGGAGGCTGGGGATGGGGGAGTTACTTCCTGAGGGGACAAAAATGTCTCGTATCCTGAATGTGGTAGAGGTGGTTACTTACACACACATGCATGTGTGCATCAAAACTCACTGCACCGTACGCTTACAGTGGCTGCATTCTAGGGTATGTATGTATACTGAGCTTCAGTAGAGTTGATTCAAAAAATCTCCATACTGTGGCTTGAAAGCAAACAGAAAGGTCTATAATAAATTCACATCTCTTATGTCCTCGGATTACATATTTCCCTCCTAGTATCCTTGGGACGAGGCTCTTGACCAAAGGGACAGCATTTGCTTCCAGTCAACTTTCAAGAAAAACCCCAGGATCTGAGACACATGACTGTGGATTCGCGCATCTCTACTAAAAGTACTTCGGTGTTTCCAAGGGCCGGTTCTTTAGCCGCCTCGATTTGAAAATAGAAGCACACATGTCTCATTTAACTAAGGGAAAGACGCAGCACATGGCAGGGCCTGATCTGTCCCTGCCCAACTAACAGATGGCAGAAAAGAGGCAGGTGGCACAGGGGAGGGAGCATCTGGACCCACATGTGCCATCGCGCTGTGGCCCGCCTGCTTCCCTCTGGAGCTGGGGTTTGTGCTAATCCAGTGGCACAGGTGACTCGAAGGCAGAGCAGGCAGCCTGAGCCCCACCTGAGGTCGATGCTCTCTGCCCACAGCTCTCCTCATCCCGCCCCCGCCCCACATCCGTGCCTAGGGTCACAGCAGGCCTAGGGGAGAGGGAAGGGGCTGGCTGCAGAGGGCCACCCTGGGCCCAGCTGTGGGAGGAGAATTCTCGAGAAAGTAGGGCCTCCGAGCCCCGACGCCCTGAGCAGTTTCATCTCTGGGGTCTGAGGCCTGAACATCCGCGAGGATTGCTGCTGTCCCCCAGCTGCTTGGACAGGAGCTCTGCGCCCCTGAGAACAGCAAGCCAACCCCAAGCACCTCCATGTGACAGGCTGAGGCACACATGGTCTGCTCTGGAGGTGCCACCAAGCTGGGCCTGGCAGTGGGCTTGGACGGGGTGCCTGTGCCGTCTGCCAGGGAGAGGCCTGGGCCTTTCCATTGGCAGCACCAGGTACCGTGGCACAAGGACACCCACTTCCCAGCCCCTCGGAGGTGGTGACAGCTGGTTCCAATGCAAAACCACCTGTATGAGTCACCCCTGGAGTGTGTGGGCCTCAAGAAATGGCAGGGCCAAAGCCCCCTCAGATGGCAAAGAATGTTCCAACTGTGCCCGCCTCTGAACCCATCCCTGACATGGGACATGGGACTTGGTCAAAGAACTTTCCAGGCCCAACAGCAGCCCCGGTGCACGGAGGAGCCAGTGATGACACTGCCTTCCACCATCTGATGGAGGCTCCCCGTCGGGCCACAATGCGCAGCCACACCCGAGACGTGCTGCTGCCCCAGGTGAGGAAACTGAGGCACAGAAGGATGGAGTGACTAAGGGCTCAGAGTGGCCGAGTCCTGGCTCTCCGCTGGACAGCTTCATGTGCCACTTGTGTGAACAAAGCCCTGGTGCTGGCTGGGACCCCTCACATGCCCATCTGGAACTTTCCACTAAGTAGCCATCACAAGCCACCTGTAGGACACAGGGACGAGAATTCTAAGACAGGGATCCATGGGCAAAGCCAGCGGATGCCCCGAGGGGCAGGCGCTCTCTGACCCAAGTCCTCCAAATGGAGGGTACCCTGGCCGTGCTGGGGTAGTCCCCAGGCCACCTTTTGGTATATTTTCCTAAAAAGGCCCAGGACACAACTTTATTACAACAAGCGGGGCCACACATTGTACAGGAGAGTGCAAAGTTCACTTGAATTTTTAAGTTAGAACACGAAGCTTCAAAGATTGGCACCTGTGGTGAGAATCCTTCCCTGGGTGTCCTGGGCCTGCATCCCCAGTCCTCTGCCTGTAGGATGTGAGTGAGAAGCCGCTGTCAGAGGGAAGGCACCAGATCCGCCACGGCCCAAACGAAGGGGTCGCTCTTACCTCACCACACACCCCTCCCTTCCCTCCTTCCCCCAACCTCACCTTCCTTTTGTGCTGCAATGACCTCTGTGGCCACTGCACTGAGGGCCACTTTCCCTGAGGACTCGTGGTGGCTGGAAGGGGCCGGTGTCCGGACTGGCAGAGCCTGGCTGGGCACTCCCTCCCAGCAACACTGCCCAGTGCACCCACGTGCCCAGCCCACAGGGGACACGGGATGAAACTGGAGGGATGGCCGCTGAGACAACCCCAACAGCTACAGGTGCATTTGCTGTCCCCCTGCCATTGCCAAGTGCTGGGGAATTCAGAATCTGGGGGACACGGGATGGAGTGTGTTCGTTTCCAGGGGGCTTTCCCAGCACCCCCACGATGCCCACAGGGCACTTCACTCGCATCCTGGTAAGAGAGCTGGAAGTGACCCTATTCCTAAAGATCCTTTTCTTTTACAGACTCTGCCTGGACACCCCAAGCCCACAGGGCCTCCGCCTTCCTCAAAAGTGCTGCTTCTAGTCGCCACACAAGCCACACTTAACTGGGAAAAACCAGCTCGTTCTCTTGATGGCTTGAGAGGTGCTCTGGTGTCCACCCTCCACCTCAGGGAGCAGAGCTCACACCACCCTGCCCTACCTCCCCCTGTGCTCTGCAGGCGGTGTCCCCAACCTGCTCACAGACCCTGCAGGGGTCTCAGTCACTGGGACAGCTCTCCCACCACGTGCTTCTCATCTGGGACACGAAAGAGATGACATGAGATGGCTGCTTCCAAAAGGCCACTCCAGCCCCCAAGCCCCTTCCTCCTCGGCCCAGCACCTCCTCCCCTGACATCTTCAGTCTTCTCTTCCGCACAGCACAAGCTCCCCCAACAGGGTGTCACACCTGAGGGCACCCTCTCTTGGGCAGGCCTCCCTGCCACCTGCTTTCCTGGCAACGCAGCACTTGCTGCCACCTTCCTGCTTTACTCCTGTGCTCCCAACACTCGTCCCCGACTCAGCCCCTCTGCTCTGGCACCCACAGCTGCTCTCTCCCGAGGTGGCAGCTGCCCAGACTCTGTGCCGCTCACATCTCAGCCAATCCCTTTCTCAGATCTGGTGCCCTTCTTCCTATGACAAAGCACCACCCAGTCCTTCCCCTGCGCACACCCACCGGCTTCTCCTCAAGCAAAGCACCCTCGAAGGTTAACGCACACTGGTCCATGCCACAAGAATTAAAGACCACGGAGCCCCTTGATGATGTGAAATTCTTCAGACACCATTTTTTACTGGCTTGAAAAATCCAACACTAGTGAACTCCACACTCTGGCCTTTAGGGTGGCAGGGGGAGAAAAGCAAAAACACACTAAGGACAAGATGCAGGCCACTGTCTTGCCCATCAGGGAAATGGGCTCAAGGGCTGAAAGTGCCGGCGTGGGCAGCAGTGGGCACCACTACAGCCGGTTTGTTCAAATGGGCAGGTGCTCGCGGCTGAGCAGCTGTCCCCACAGCAGGCTGGGCATCTGCCAGTGTCAACGAAGCAGGAAAGCGAATCATTTACAGGGTGACAAGAAACAAACACCCAGCACTCTATTTCCACACAGCCTCCCTCTAGAAACCCACCATGCACGCGGGAGCCCACAGACGGTCACAGACAACTCGAGATGCATCTCTTCACACACAGGCGAGTGGCGCCGGAAGGTTCAGTCTGCGTGAAACTCCAGGACTGGCGATCAGAGCACGGCTGGGGAGGGGGTGGGGCAGTGGCAACGTGCGGCTTCTGCTCACTTAATTCCTGCCTTTGGCTGCCTGTTAATCAGACCTCAATTAAAAACCACAATAGGTGGTATCCGGTCCCAGGTCCAGATTCAAGCTTCCCTTTAGGTCGAACGTTCTATCAGCTCCTACATTCCATTCTGAGAATGATTTTAGTCATTAATTTATCAAAACTGTATTGGAAATTCAGGCCCTGCTCCAGGCACCGGGCTCACAGCGATGAGCAGAGTCCGAAGTCTGCTTTGTTAGCGGAATTCCACGGCGAAGAAGGCCTCTTCCAAAAAGAAAGAAGATTGTGAAAATGATCCAGTCCCACTCCCAAGAATGCCAATGGAATGATGGAACTACTGTGGCAGTAACATTTTTCAGAAAATAATCCTTTTCGGCACCTAAGGGAAAATTACCCACTTACTATTTTATAAAATGAAATTGCTTTCTTCTAATAGTTTTTTCCAAGATGGGCTCACATTTCAGTACTTTGCTGCCCAAATTTATCCTATCTCAGGAATACAGTAAACAAGGAAGGAAAAACACCATTTGATTTTTAATAACAGTAACTATACCACAAAAAGTAGAACTCAAAGAATTTTTTTTAATGTGGTCTATTAAAGATGACAAAATATCTTTCTTTTGTTTCTCTGTGCAAGTAAAGGAACAAAGCTTTTCTCAAACATTTGTTCTGTGTCCCTCTCCACTACCACCTCCTCTTTATTTTGTGGCAACTTTAAATCTGTGTTTAGAACATTTATTTCTAGCATCAGTGCATAAATTCCATGCTATTCCAAGTGTATGGGGTTTAAAATTTGGTGCTGAGAGTGTATTTTAAGGCAAAATGGAAAATAATTCTAACATATAATTTTAAGAGACATTTAAAAATCTCTAAGCTGTCACACTCATAGCTGGTTCTCACCAGGTTTTTTTGGAGTGTTTGGCCCCTCCCAATCCCTGGGTTCTGCCTGAGCCAGAGATGGAAGTCCAAGCTGCTGGCTGGATAGGACCAGGGACTGACTCTCACCTGCTGCGACCCCCTCCCCCACCATCTTGGCTCGGAGCTGTGGCACCTTGGGGTGACTGTTGCATCTCTGCTGGCCTCTGCAGTGGGGCACTCAGGCTCCATTAAGCACTGTTCAGTTGTTGACAAGGACCTCAAACCACTTCCTGCAGAAAGCCCTAGCTCCCTGTTCAGGCCCCCGTCCCATCACTGGCACAAGCACTGAGCAAATGCCTCAGTGTTCGCAGCAGAATATTAACACTCCTACATCCTCGTGTGGTTTTCACAGGTGTAGGTTTCTCTTTAATCAGCAGTGAAGTTATCTGGGTTTCAGATAAACATTGAACTGTCCTGCCAGCCAGCTCGTTAGAGGTCATGCTAAAAGAATAACATGTAGGGAAGGAGGCCTGACCCTGGAGTTATCAAAGGCACTTACAACCATTTGCTGAATTAAATTCAGCATTTGAACTCAGCCAGAAAGGACCTAGAACTTCCAGCATCATTTTGCAGATGAGCATTTTACTTAAAAGCACTTCATGTGGACATGAGCGGAACCAGATTTGACACAGGGGCCACCCAGGGGCCACACTTCAGCCTCGATTTCTGCAAATGAGGAACTGAGGTATAAAAGCCACTAGGGCTTTGTGGATTCTTTCCGGAAAGAGATGATGAGGGAGATAATGGTGATAAGGTGTAGACATGCAGGAGACACCATTTAAGAAAAGAGTGCCAGCTGGCTGGCCGGGCATGGTGGCTCACGCCTGTAATCCTAGCACTCTGGGAGGCCGAGGCGGGAGGATCGCTCGACGTCAGGAGTTGGAGGTTGCTGTGAGCGAGGCTGATGCCACGGCACTCTAGCCCGGGCAACAGAGTGAGACTCTGTCTCAAAAAAAAAAAAAAAAAGAAAAGAAAAGAAAGAAAGAAAGGAAGGAATGCCTGAAAAGCAGCCAGCTTTCTATTCAGGTGGGAGAGTTGTCACCAAGTAAGTGGGACCTCTGGGCTATTTCAGCAAAGACATGCATTGCCCAGAACTCAAGAGTTCTAAAGACTCCTTTCTACATCTGTCTGTTCCCTGTGGCTGCAATGTAACAGTTCTGTATCCACCTGATCTAAACACTCCCTAGGCTGCCAGAACCCAAATTGCTACTAACAGGAGGCACAGATGATCTCTGGGTCACCGGCACCCAGTCAGCAATGATACTGCGTCACCCTTTCCGGTCTGGTTTCAGGTGTAAGTATCTTTTATCTCTCAACTCTTCTAACACCCAGGAATTTTCTTCCATTTTGGTCAGAAGCATGCTGTTGCTAAGCAACTCAGACAAGTCACATCTAAAGATACTCTCCACACTGTCTACAAGTGGGTGTGGTTAAAACAAACAGGGTGACAAAGTCACTTCAAGTTACAACTGGGAGAGGCTAAAGATAGGACATACACAGACCATTTAAAAAACCATTTAAAAAACTCTGTACATTTTATTCTGGCATGTTGACACCAGATCATGCCTTGACTTTGTTATTTACAGGTTCAAACCATCTTCACAGAAACCTGAAGTGTCTGCAAGCTCAGTGAGATGAAACACCAGCAAACCAAAGCCCACTGGAGGACTTCACACATGCCCCGTTCTCCAAGGGCCAATTTGCACATTAATTCTGATGGGTAGAAAATCCTGTAAGAGGGCAGATGAAGACCTATGTTCACTGCTGCAATGGATCTGTCAGTTGGGAAAGATGACTGGGACTTACACTGCAGCCACCCTTGAGTTTCCTCTGGTCTTTAACCCCTTCTTCTCTAATGGGGCTTAAAGCAATTCTTTGACACGTGTGTGTGTGTGTGTGTGTGTGTGTATCTGTCTCTTTTTGCTCCCAATCTTTTTTAATTCAATGATATTGAAGACTCCCCCTCTTTCTGCCTGACCAGCCAGAACTACAACCAAAAGACTTCTTTTTTTTTTTTTTTTTGAGACAGAGTCTCACTTTGTTGCCCAGGCTAGAGTGAGTGCCGTGGCATCAGCCTAGCTCACAGCAACCTCAAACTCCTGGGCTCAAGCGATCCTCCTGCCTCAGCCTCCAGAGTAGCTGGGACTACAGGCATGCGCCACTATGCCCGGCTAATTTTTCTATATATATATTTTTAGTTGTCCATATAATTTTTTTCTATTTTTAGTAGAGACGGGGTCTCGCTCTTGCTCAGGCTGGTCTCGAACTCCTGACCTTGAACGATCCACCCGCCTCGGCCTCCCAGAGTGCTAGGATTACAGGCGTGAGCCACCGCGCCCAGCCCCAAAAGACTTCTAACACTGACCTCTGAATTACAGTGTTACAGGGATTGCAGTATTTCCATAGATGACCTTTGGAGTCACACGACCTTCATTGCTCAGTTAAGCATTAACTAGGGATTCAGTGCTCTGGTAAAAGGAAAATATCTGCAAATGGTAATGTTCCCCCCAGTTCTGGCACAGCAATTAACTACCACTCCAGACACCACGCTGAACTACTCTGTTGGGCTGTTACCCTCTTCTTTCAGGACAAACAAGTGTGACACAAAAATGTATGGCGCAAGGACTTGGCGGAGTGAAAATCGATGGAGGAGGCAGCCAAGGTCCGCGTTTATTGCAGAGTACCTCCCTGCCTAATCCCCAGGTCCTGGGTTCCATAACCGACTGGGCACAGATAATTGCTGGTGGGGGTCCAAAGAAAGCCCACTGCCTCCCTCAAATTTTCCCACAGAAACTACAGATTCCCTCTACTCCTTGGAAAGTGTCCAACTGGGAAAAGGTAGTCGGAGTTGGTGGTGTAGGGTCTGTATGGCCAGTCTGCAAATGACCAGAAACATAAGGAACGGATTTGTCTTAATTCAAAAAAGGTACAGCTGACAAGACGCGAGGGAGACCAAGACAGGGCCCCCTGGCTCTCAGGAGTTCACAGAAGGGCAAACAAGTCGCAAACAACTATAATCAGTGCAACAAGTACTATAACCGAGCTATGGGGCAGGCAAGGCGGCAGCAGAGACAAGGTGGCAAAACTGCTCGGACCTTTCACCTCGACCGAGATCCCGGCGGGTACCCACGGCACACTGCTCTTTAGTTTCAAATTCTCAACAACTTGTCTTGGGGTCTGGCACAGGAGCGGCCCCCAGGCAAAAGAATCGACTCCTCCTCCCCCCACCAGCCTGCTGGTGCCAACTCTCGACGCCGTCGCCGATGCGGAAAGGGCCGGACGCCCGAGGGGCGCAGGGCGACGCACCGGACCTGCCTCCCGGGCGTGCTCGTTTCCCGGTAGCCCGGCCTCCCCACTGCGCCCGCCCCTCGTTGCCCCCTGCCTTCGGTGACCCCCGTCCCGGCCGGTTCGGCGCCCCACCGCAGGCCCGAGCCCCGGCGGTCCCGGCAACCGCGGCCGCGCCACCCTCCCCCAGTCCCTCGCCTCACCTCGAAAGGGAGCCGGCGGCAGCTGAGGGCGTCGTGGGGCTCAGCGCATCCTGGGGGCGCAGGGAGCCGGGAAGTGGGGCCGCGCGGAGCTCTCAACGAGTTATGTAACCGGCAGGGGCCGCAACCGGGACGGAGGCGGCGGCCCGAGGCATTTCCGCCTCCCGGGCCCGGCGGCAGCGCAGCCCGGAAGCCCATTGGCCGCCGCCCCACGTGACACCGCCTTCCCTGATGCCGCCGCCGCCATTTTAGGACCGGGCAGGCCTTGAGCGAAGGCGGCCTGGGGAGCTCGTCCCCTACAGGCACTGTCAGTGGAGGTGCAGAGAGGTGGCCGGCCTGACCCCGGAGCGCTCCCAAGCCTGACGCGCGTGGACGCTGGTGACGCGGTTCTCGGGTCCAGGTGCCTTGGGCTCTTCCGAGCGCCCCACGCCGGCTCGCACACTCGAGGCTCACTCACGGCCGTCTAGTTAGCGGCTGACGCTTCCTTAGCTCACATTTGGGGCTTGATGTTTACATCCCAGCACCTGGCCTGGCGTCGACGCTTGGCAGACGCCTGAATAAAGCTGTACAAAGTTCGCTCCCGGCTCCACAGTCCCAAGCTGGCACCACCCTGCGACAGCGCCGGGCGTCCCCAGCTGACAGGAAAGTCCGATTTCGGCAGAAATGCAGTTTTGGGCTGCCACCGTGTAAAATAGGCAAGGGTCAGTTGCCTTCAAAGTTGCAGGGTGCTCTATAATGCAAGCTCTCACTCAAATTTTGTTACGAGGGAACCCGTGTTGAGCAAAAACATTAAAGCAGGAATTTATTCTCTGCTTTCAAATAACCACAATGGTCCACGTAACCAAAGGATGGAATAAGAAGAACCTGTGTACAACCAAAGGCTAAAATGATTAACCCCCAAAAAGATTTAATTCATATCCAACAGAATAAACCTTATCACAGATTAAAATGGTTTTGTACCTTAAATAAAGTGGCACTATTTTAGAAATGTTAAAAGCATATTCCTTCTGGTTACAAAAGGTAGAAGTGTAAAAAAAAAAAAACAAACCCTATTCTTTCAACATTTTGACAAGGAAAAAGTACCTAACGATTTTAAAAGTTTAAAAGGTAACTGGTATAAATAAACCAAGAGTAGACAAAGTGACATAAAACAAGGAACGGATAATCTACTGTTGTAGTATAGTCATCTGTAGTGGCTGGAGGAATTTTATGTAAAGTAACCTACATTTTTATTTCTTTTGATAACAGTTTTTGTAAGTCCCCCCTCCCTACTTTTTTTTTTTTGAGACAGGGTCTCACTCTGTCACCCAGGCTGAAGTGCAGTGGTGAGATCATAGCTCACTGTAGCTTCGAACTCTTGGGTTCCAATGATCCTCCTACCTCAGCCTCTCAAGTAGCTGGGACTACAGGCATGCAAAACCACGCCTAGCTAATTTTTAAATTTTTTTGTAGAGGTAGGATCTTGCTATGTTGTCCAGGCTAGTCTCAAACTCCTGGGCTCAAGAGATCCTCCTGCATTGGCCTCCCAAGGTACTGGGATTATGGGCCATGAGTCACAGTGCCCAGCTCTATTTTCTTTTCTTGTCTCTCTTTTTCTTTTCCAGACAGAGTCTCACTCTGTAGCCTAGGATAGAGTGCTGTGGAGTCAGCCTAGCTCACGGCAACCTCAAACTCCTAGGCTTAAATGATCCTCCTGCCTCAGCCTCCCGAATAGCTGGGACTACAGGCATGTGCCACCATGCCCAGCTAATTTTTTCTGTTTTTAGTAGAGATAGGGGTCTCCCTCCTGCTGAGACTGGTCTTAAACTCCTGACCTCAAGCAATCCTCCCACCTCAGCCTCCCAGAGTGCTAGGATTATGGGTGTGAGCCACCAAGCCTGGCTTCTCCTTTCTCCTTTTTTGGAAAAGGGGGTCTTGCTACATTACCCAGGCTGGACTTCGAACTCCTATGCTCAAGGAATCATCCCACCTCAGCCTCCCCAGTAGCTGCAACTATAGGTAAGTGTGTATCACCGTGCCTGGCTAAGTTCTTAATTTTAAAAATCAGTGGAAAATTGCAGGCCCCCCAGTGGCCTCTCAACCTCTCTATCCCCAGGCTATGCGAGTTGCGAAGAGGGTGGGGCCCAGGGCCCTAACCCGTCCCCATCGCTGGGGTAATCCCTCATGCCCTCAGAAGCATCTCCCAGAAGGATACACGGAAGAGCTGCAGCTGCAGCCACTGTTAAGCCAGGAGAGGCTGAGGGGTTCGTGGTCTCACTTGGAATTGGGACTGGGATTAAAATTGTCATGCATTCCACAAACAGCATTTATAGATAATTATTGGGGATAGAGGAGAGGCCGTTTTCCCTAACTAATTTAATGGAGGGGTTATGGCAGGCACCAAAATATCTACAACACAGGGATGTACACAGGAAAAGGTAGAAAAGATATAAAGTGCTTGGTGGTAATTAGGACCAGAGGGTTCAGACAGGGGCCCAGTAATCTAGTCGCCCAGTGTGTTAGATGAGCAACCAGACAGCAGTCAAAATGGCACCAAAGTATATAATGGGAAATCCTTCAGCCTTGCCGCCTAACCTTCACGCTCCTCCTCCTCCAGGTCAGTGTCCAGACTTCACCTGAACCCCCAGTGCAGGAGCAGACACCCTGAGGAAGAACAAAAAGGTGCAGCAGCCTTTTATTTTTAAATTTTACTCTCATTGGCAATATGACTTTCCTTCCAACATTTGGTTACAAAATAGTTCATTTAATAAATACCAGGCAAGCACTGCAGTAGGAGCCAGGCTCTGCACTAGGCCGATCGGTCAGAGGTAAACCAGAAAGCCCGTCCCTAACCTGGAGAGGTTCTGAGTCCAGTGAAGCTTTTTCTTGTTCAGGAAGTTTGCTAACAAAGGCCTCATATTTGTATTTTTTCCTTAAAGATGCTGTAATTGAGAAATATTGCTTAAAACTTTTAGAGGTTAAATTACATTTAGGTGCATATTCTAGCATTTAAAAAAATCACTGGAAAATCACTTCAACAAAATGAGATCAATATAATACCATTCACAACTCTGTAGTTACAGGTTTAAGTGCTGCAAATATCCTACTGTAAGCAATGCAGCCATGGTAAAGTGTTTGGACCTGTTCAGAACATTTTGAGCACTCCACACAATCATATTTAGTGTTGTTATTAAAATTATTGGTAATTAAACTTGTTTCAATAAAAGATTGAAGACTGATTAGAAAGATCCACACAGTATGGCAAGAATGAATGCAGAAAAGAGAAAACAAGGGTGGAAAACTAAAGAGTTTTGTGGGTGTGTAAAATTCACGTGAAGTCCTACATACTTTCTAGAGGTGGGCTGTAAATTTAGCTCCAAGCTGTCCAGAATCCAGTTTGAAGAGAACATCTGGCTATTAGTTCCTATTAGAGCTAAGAAAAAAAACCAGAAAAGAAAACAAGATTCAATGAGTCAGTGTCAGAAGCATCAGAGTATCGTCCCCTAGTAGCCATGCATCCACTGTCCCAATCCTTCCCCCCTCCCTTTTTAAAATAATGGTTTTGTATGTTATTATTATTTTAAAATTTTTATTTAAAACATTTTCTTTGGAGATGGGGTCTTGCTATGTTGCCCAGGCTGGTCTCAAACTTCTGGCCTCAAGTGATCCTCTCACCGTGGCCTCCCAAAGTGCTAGGATTACAGGTGTGAGCCACTGAGCCCGACCTTGTAGTTATAGTGATAGAATCCTACCCCATATAGCAGGGCCAATCACTGCCAAGCTAGGCTTTTATTTCTGGGCCTCTCTTGCAGCAGGATCAGGCTATGTGCCAAAGTTTTTACAGTGGACAAGAATGAGAGTGACATAGGCAACATCTATGTCACGTCCTTAAAATTCATAAAGGGAGGCCAAGGCGGGAGGATCACTTGAGGTCAGGAGTTTGAGACCAGCCTGAGTAAGAATGGGACCCCATCTCTAGCTGGGCCCACTGGCGCATGCCTGTAGTCACAGCTACTAGGGAGGCTGAGGCAGAAGGATCGCTTGAACCCAGGAGTTGCAGGTTGGAGGATACAGCGAGCTATGATGATGCCATTGCACTCTAGCTGGGGCGACAGAGTGGGACTCTGCCTCAAAAACAAAAATAAAAAAAAAAAAAAGGAAAAAGAGAAAAATGCCAGAAAATTGCTAAAATATTAACAATTGGTGAAGCTAGGAGAAGGGTGCATAGGTGTTCACTGCATGATTCTTTCAAATATTCAGGAGGCTTGAAAATTTCAAAATAGATGGGGGTAAAAAAAAAAAAGGAAATTGCTTGTTCTCCTCTCGCCCCTTTCCACTGGCTAGGACATGCAGTGGCGAGCCCCCTCAGTCGTACAAACCCCACCTCAGTCCTTGTGACTCAAAGTGTGGTCTGTGGTCCAGAAGCATCAGCACCACCTGGTAGCTTGCTGAAAATGCAGAGCCCCAGGTCCTACCCGGACTGCGTCAGACCTGCATTTAACTCAGAATCCGTATTCAGCAGCATCCTCACTGAATCGGAGGCACGTCAGAGCTGAGAAGCGCTCCCCAGGTGACGGCAGACTCACGACACTGTTGTTTCCGGGGTTCTACGTACAGCACTATAAGATGAACTGGCAAAAATGAGGGCATATATTATATATCCATTCAAACTTTAAAAACACTCTTTCCCCAGGGCTACGTGCCAGGCACTCTGTTAAGCATTTCACACAAGATCTCTTTTTCCCTCAGGAAATTCCTTCAGTCAGGTACCATGTGTTACTACAAGGAATATTCGAGGTATAAAACTCATTCCACCCTCTCCTACTGTGTGGGTGGCATCGATTCCGCCCCTTGCTCCAGTGTTCCCTAATTGGTCTAACCAGTTAAGGTCACCCCGTCCTCCCTTGGCTCAGGTGACCCTGGTCTAAACAAGTGCAGGGGGAGGACATCTGCTGGTCACAGGGATTGGTTCAGGAACGGCCTAATCCCTGTCGGGTCATCGCTGATTGGCTCCGCCAGTCTTTGCCTTCCTGGTTTCTCTTTGCTGTGTTTTGAGATATTTCTTCCGCTTGATCTAACAGGCTTTGTAATGACCATTCTTTCCTTCGATTTATCTACTGGACTTCTGTAATAAATTTAAGAAAAAAAAAAAAGCTTTTCAGTTCCAGAAAGTTTTGCTATAATTGAATCTCCTCTGGCTGTGGAATTAGGGTAAAGCTGTCATCTCCTCTAGTTGTTTCACCCAGAATTGAGAGTTTCTGTCTAGCCTCCCTGTGGCTCCAAGGTCTCTTCGGGCACATTACTGGTTTTCTCCTGCTCACTAATCACTCCTTTCACCCTCTGCACGTGGGCCAAACAGGGAGATGCCTAAAGGCCACCGTCCCTAGAGTCTTGCCATATACCAAGCTGCCAGGCAGTGGCACCTGTTTGGAGGCACTTGAAGGGAAGTCCTCAATTCCAGTCTGCTCAGCTGCACAGCCCTCTGCCAGCCTTCGAGACAGAGCAGTAATGGCTCCTCCGGCCCAGGGAGAGCAGCAAGCGACCGTCTATCTGGGCAGGCTCTGCCCTTCTCTATGGCCCATGAAACTCCAAGGCCAAAAGTGCTCCAGAAATGAAGGCATTTTAATTTTTACCCCAGGCCACTCCCACATGGTCCCCAGGCTTTTATCTGGCCCACAGAGGAACCAAGCCCAGTACTGCTCTCTTATTCCAACCCTGGGTGATACCCCCCCTCCCCACGCCAGCTGCCTAAGGCTCTGTTCGGGAAAGGCAGTCAGCAGGTGGACTGGGATGGGGAAGGGAGGAGAGCAGGGCCTGGGGATCAGGTTCAGGTCAGAAACAAGGTTGCAACTCACAACTCTGTACACAAAAACTGCAAAACGCTGTAAGTATTTCCTTAGGGAAATGTTAAAATTATTTTAAATTAATCACATTTTAACTTTGGAAACAAACCCCAGATTGCCTTCCAGAAAGGTTTTACCAATTTATTCTCATACTATGAGTGATAAGACTCTACATCTCCCACAGCAGGGCCCATGGCCCACACCCTCACCAAATGGGCTATTATCCTTCACCTTTCTGTAATTAATCTAAGTGAAAAAGATCTCATTGTTTTAATGGGCATTTCTTACTGAGTTTCACTTAACAACTTTTGAGCCATTTATATTTCATCTTTCTTTTTTTTTTTTTTTTTTTTTGTTGAGACAGAGTCTCACTTTGTTGCCCAGGCGAGAGTGAGTGCCGTGGCGTCAGCTTAGCTCACAGCAACCTCAGACTCCTCGGCTTAAGCGATCCTACTGCCTCAGCCTCCCGAGTAGCTGGGACTACAGGCATGCGCCACTATGCCCGGCTAATTTTTTCTATATAGATTTTTAGTTGTCCATATAATGTCTTTCTATTTTTAGTAGAGACGGGGTCTCGCTCAGGCTGGTCTCGAACTCCTGACCTTGAGCAATCCACCCGCCTCGGCCTCCCAGAGTGCTAGGATTACAGGCGTGAGCCACCGCGCCCGGCCTATATTTCATCTTTCTATAATGATTTTTACAGTTGTGTCCAACATGATGTTTTGGTTTAACTTCGGGGGATTTTCTGACACTAAACATTTTTTTTAGAAGTAATGCATGCCTATGGTAAATCTTTTAAGAAAAGCCAAACAAAAGGATATACCGTGAAAAGTAAGTTTCCTTCCCTCTGACTCCGAGTGCCAGAGTTCTCCACGTACCATTCTTTCTTGTTTTCTGGTATCCTTTCAGAGACACTATTTACATGGACAAGCATCATATTTTCATAAGTAAAAAGCAAGTGTGAGTGAGATTAGGGCCAAGCTTGGATACTGGATTCTTTTCCTTCCTTCTTTCCTCACTCTGGGTACAAATGATGACTGAGACACACTCTCTGCCATTAAGATGTCATCAAAAGGCAGTCTGATAAGTATTTCAAAAGAGGTGTTTGTTGCACAATGGAACTTCTAGAATGGAATATGAATGAATGCATATTTGATAAGTGTCTGTCATGTGCCAAACATTTCGTTATAATCCTTCCTCAATGTTCTCACTTACTTTCCCCAATGATCCTGAGAGACAGTTCTGCTGTCCTTGTTTTACACACGATGAAACACCCACCTAAGGCCATCACAGCATGCAGAATGAAGCTCCTCTCTCCAGTGGCATTCCTGAGTGCCCACCGTGAAGGATAAAAGCCAAGAAACAAACTGGTTCATCATTAAAAGCCACAATGCCTTCCCTTGGATTACAACTTTACTGACTTACAGAGGAGGAAAGCCGTGAGTTTCCAAAAGTAGCCTTTCCAGGCAGATCTCTGAAAACATTTTTCCCAGGGTCCCAGAAACAAATCATGAACATGCCACTTCATGGCAACCCCTGTATCTTGTTGCCCAGCATCTGTTCTGTCTGAGACACCACCCTAGGAGCACTGTCAGAAGAGCTGAAAGGGTCCATGAGACTGTCATGAGGTAGAGTGGATTATTCTGACTCATGGTTTAGAAGGGTTTGTTAACATCTGCATGGATGAAAACCACTGCAGCCAGGAACCAAATATTTTGCTTCCAAAGAAATTCTCCTTTGGTGTAAAATGATGTAAGTGTATAAGATAGAACACTGAGGATACTGTTTCCTGCAATTAGAACCAAGACAGAAGTAGCAGAGGACAACCATGTGGCCACACAGACCAATCTCAGAGGGTCAGGGCAGTATGTTGGGAGGGTCTGGTTCTCCACTAATATTGTCAGTGTACCCTGAGACTGGGCTTACCATTCAAACTCACAAGAGACTGATGCTTAAACCAAATGCTTGTTTACTTGTTTATAGTTGGAGTGACTGGAATATTTATATCCTGTTTTACTTAATAAAATAATGTACTCATTTTCCCTCCCAGCAAGAAAGTGAAAGCATTTGTTTCACTAAACTCCATCATTCGGTATTAACAATTAAAAAAAAAACTTAATAATTGACAGGTCCAAAATGGATTTCATTTAAGTAGGTTTCTTCTGACTATGAGGGCATCATTCACAGCAGGATACAGAAGGCTCTGACTCACTCTCTGGAACTCTTTCTACGTGAGGCTGGCTCTGTGCTTCCTTCCTCCAAGGACAGCTTTTCTGTGTGCTGCATGGCAGAGACAAGGCCACCACTTCATTCCTGGCCATCTCATCTCTGTAACTCCTAGGCCAGTGAGTCTCAAACAAACCCCTGGTCTCAGAAGTCTCAATCTGATGGGCTCTTTTAAGGGCTGGGTACGGTGGCTCATGCCTGTAATCCTAGCACTCTGGCAGGCTGAGGCAGGAGGATAGTTTGAGCTCAGGAATCCAAGACCTGCCTGACCAAGAGAGAGACCCCCATCTTTAAAAAAAAAAAAGAGATAATTTACAGAGAGAAAGCAGATGCTTGCCTATAGCAATAGTTTTACTATAAATAAGTTATTTATTACTACTGTTGGTATCATGTTAAAGGCAGAAATGGAGACACTTGCAAAAGGTTGTGGTGGCAGGATTTTTAAGTTCTGATGATTAAAATACATCACTTGAACATATAATGAATATATAGTCAAGTATTTCTGATTTTTTAAAAATTGAGTTAGATGTATAATTCAGTCTTATGTTTTCAACTGGTCTATCTTAGACTTTGTATCTCATCTCCTTTTAGCCAGATCAAGCTTTCATGCTTCTTCCTTCTTGGTCTACTTGTTTAGTTTTGGTAGTTTTGGTAGTTTGGTAGCTTTTAGAAGGTCTAGAGGTTTTGTTTCCTGTCTCCGGTAATCCACTGAGTGTTAATAACACAAGCTCCATTTCTAGTCATTGGAAACTATATTTATTTCTTTGTAATAATGAGAACAAGGTTCAAAGTGAAGAGCCATGAGATCCTCTATTCTTGGTGAAAGAACCACAAATCCAGACCAGGAGAATCTGAGCCCAAAATGAGACATCCCTTAAATAAGAATAGCATTAAATATAAGCCTAAAGCAAGAAGGGAAACAGACTGCAAGAGCAGCACCAGGACTCTATGATGAACATTCCTTTGGTTTAGGTTTACATATACCAGGCTGGTTAGCTCTTCTTTAACATATATGCTTTGGATTGGGTCTAGCCTGTAGGGAAGTTTCTTATCATTCTTCCACCTGTCCTTGAAGTACCTTTCTCCTTGGTCCTGGGATCCCCAGGTACCTTGTTTATGACCCATTCCCACAAGGCCTAGCTCTGACCTACCTAGCTGTCAAGTAATGTCACTTGTGGCAGATACTGCTAGCTTCCTATCTGACATCATTTCCACTTCTCTTTTTCCTTTTCCAACAGAGCCCTGATTTGTGCAGGCAGATGATCATAAGAGGCTGGGTTCTTCCCCCAGTGCCAGGGGATGAAGCAAAATGGGCCAAAGCCAGTTACGTTAACCATTTTTTTTTTTTTTTTTTTTGAGACAGGGTCTTGCTTTGTCTCCTGGGCAGTGGTACCATTATAGCTCACTGCAACCTCAAACTCCTGGGCTTGAGCAATCCTCCTGCCTCAGCCTCCCAAGTAGCTCGGAATACAGGTGCATCCCACCACATCCAGCTAATTTTTCTATTTTTTGTAGAGACAGGGTCTTGCTCCTGGTCAGCCTGGTCTTGAACTCCTGGCCTCATGCGATCCTTCTGCCTTGGCCTCCCAAAGTGCAAGGATTACAGGTACGAGCCACCATGCCTGGCCAAGTCATGATAATCTTTTATTTTTGCTAATGACTGGTTTAGGATGGCTATATGACACAATACATGTCTGGATGTATTACCTGGAATCTATTGTCACTTCACCAACATGCTAAGGATGGCAGGGAAATATAGAAGTGTTGGGACCCTGATATTGTCAGTGAGCCACTGAATTAACCAGACTGTAAAGGCTTTATCTTTGAACATGGTTTTGGTGGGTTTCCTGTTATCAGCAGCTGAAACTATCCTATCTGATAGTCCACTAAATCCTACTAAGTTGTCAACTCTCATTAATTGTTTTAATAACCCTACAACCATTCACTGAGTAATCTTCTAGGTACAGGCACGTGCCTGGCACTAAAATAAGGAAATATGTTCAGACTTACTCAGGCTTTTCTGTCAAGGGACCTATCATCCTCATCTTTTCCTTTCCCCAAACATCTCTGTAAATTGACAATTTCTTTCACCTATATTATCTTATAATCTTTGCAATTACCCTCTGAGTTAGGCAGGAGAGGCATTCTGAACTCTATGCAGCTGAGGAAAGCAAAGTTGTAAATCGGTCAAGATTACCAACCAATCAGTGGCAGGGCTGGGGAAGGAGCTCAATTTTCTAATTCCAAATGTCTATACCCCAGCACCCAGTATCAGTAACATGGGGAACGTTTGGCACTAGGGCAGGTCGAACGTGAGGTATTAGGAGGTGAACAACGTCCCGTGAGGCAAACCAATGTCTCTACTCCCGCTTGAGGTCGGCCCCAGGTCCGAGCCGGATGACTCAGCTGGTCTGCAGCTGTGGCGTACAACGCACAATGCCTCCAGAATCCTTCGGGTGGGAGACTAGCAACCAGGCCTATACGGATCGGAACTTTATGAACGCATAAAAAGACATCCCTTTACATTCCACTGCCCCATAATTCGCCCGAGACACAGCGGGCTACTCTGGCCAAGGCTAGGCCCGGGACCCTGGGCTCTCATTTACCTCGCCCCGGCCAGGCCCAAATTTTAGGCCTCCAGGGCACTGCCGGCCGAGCCCACATTGCGTTACCGATTCCTTTCGAGTTCTGGAGTCTCCCTGTCTTCTTTCTTTCCTTCTTCTCGGACACATTACCTTCCTCAGGGGTCACCCGAAGGCTCCACTTCAGCGGGTCTACAGGCCCGGAGCTCACCGGGGAGACCCCATCAGCGGAAGCGGAAATGCTTGGAGAAAAGAAGGAAAACTACATCTCGCCCCTGCCCAGGGCGTGATGAGTCCTCGGTTGAAGTGTCCGATTGGTCAACACAAAAGAAGGACTGCCCCCTCGGGTGCACCCTGACCAATCAAAGGGCAGATGGCCAATGCGGCAAGGGGCGGGTCGCTTCCGGCGGCTTTCCCCGCAGCTCTGCGTGGGGGAGCATGGGAGCGTGGGAGTTTTGCGGTGGCCGCGGCCTTCGTTGTTGCGTTGCCGTCGGGCATCGCTTTTTGCTGCGTCTGCCCGGGGAACAGGAGGCTGTCATTAGTCCCGGACTGGTAAGCGGGCCCCCTTCTTGGCTGGGCTGGGGAGAGGAGCAGTCGGCTGAGGTTCTTAAAGGATTTGGGCAGAATCGAGCGACGCTGGGGGGTGCGTGGAGAAGCTTTGCAGAAGAACTGGCCCCATTAGGGACTGTTCTCTCCCCTCGCAGCTTTGTCCCGAAGTCCCTGTGGCGACTTGAAGAAGGCACCCCCACCCCCACTTCCCCAGATGGCGTCCGCGCTCCCGACAACCGAGTCCCAGGTGAGATGAGATACCTTTTTTCCGTTCAAGTTCGTTGCTGCTTTCCGGCCTCTGCCTGACCACCTCCTCTGGAGGAGGCTTAGGCATGCCGATCGTGATGGGAGTTTGTCTGATACGCCAAGTAGCCCTTTCACCAAGCTGTCTTCGTTCCTAGACCTGGGACATAGAAGGGGTTTATCAGCTTCTTCCTTTCAGAACCACCAACTGGGAGCAGAGCCCTTTGGAGGAGTCCATAGGAGAGTTTTCTCAAAGTGTCTTTTAGGAACGCTCCTCAAGATTGTAGTTTTTTAGGCTTAAATAATAATAATAAAGCCCTGGTGATTTTTCATCATACCATTAGGGAAGGAAGAGTAGGCCTCACAGTGTAGCAGTGAGTGTCATGGGGAAGAAAAAGAGGGAATAGCAAAGGGAAGGATGTTGGGAGAACCCTGGAACCTTTATCTCTTTTATGATTCTTCCTGGGCTTCCCAGTCTTCTTTTTCTTAGAGCATCCTTACTTAATGGTTTCCATCCCCAAGAGTTGTTGTTCCCCCATCTTTTCTCTTCCAGGAGAGACTACATCATTCCCACAATGTACTGTATTGATCCTTACTCCACTGCCTCAAAATTTATGTCCATGTTTACTCTTTCCTTCCCAACCCCCACCTTACCCCTTAGAAGCCATTAATACCCCATCCCAGTACTCAGGAACGTTTTACACCAAGCCCTTTTCTCCCTTGCATCTGATGTTTCTAGCTCGGCTTAGTCTTCCTAGACTAAGAAAGGGGCTGACCCTCTAGTCTCTTGTACTGAGTTGGGCTGTCATATTGTTTCAGGGACCAATGCTGTTTGAGGATCTGGCTGTGTATTTTTCTCAAGAGGAGTGTGTGAGTCTGCACCCTGTCCAGAGGTCCCTCAGCAGAGATGCCACACAGGAATGTTTTGAGGATGTGGCCTTGATGGGTAAGGCAATTGTTTTTCCTGCATTGCGGAACTTTCATCAGTTCTAGGATGAGGACTTCATGCCTTGTACACATGTTGATATGGTGGAGTGGGACCTGTCCCTGGGTGATTTATGTGGATATGATAATTGAATGAAAGAGCAAGTTTTAAAATATGACATGATTTCTTAAAATCTAGTCTAGTACAGGGACTGTGGTTTTGCATGAGAAGTGACAATATCTGGTAGTCTTGCCAAACATTTGATGAAGTCAATTTACAGTTTTACATGGGAAATCCCATCAGTATAGGTTACTATCATTTGCTAAAGATTGGAAATTGATTTACTCAAGGAGGTGCTGTGCCTTTCTCACCCAAAAGGAACTATATGCAGGTGGATTCCTATGCCTGAGTAGGTTTTATCTCTGACATAGGAATATAGTTTGAGTATGGAAGCTATTCCATAACACATATTTTATATCTTCCACTTCTCTCTTTGTCATATTCATGTTTTCCTCTACCTCGTTGAACATGCGGAATATATTTATAATAGCTATTTAAACATTTTTTTTGCTACCGGTTTTATCATCTGTGTCACTTGCGCATATGTTTCCATTGATTGATTTTTTTCCTAGTTATGGGTCATATTTTCCTGTTTCTTTACTTGCCTGGTAATTTTTGATTGAATGTTGGACATTGCAAATTTTATGTTGTTTGGTAATGTATTTTGTTGTATTTTAAGAACTATTTTTGGACTTTGTTGTGGGACACAGTTACTTGGGGTCAGTTTGATGCTTTCAGGGTGTGTTGTTTTACTTTGTAAGGCTGGGTTCAGATCAGCCTTTATTCTGGGGCTGGTTTGACCTACTGCAAAGGCAGTATTTTTCTGAGGACACTGCTTGATGTCTTATGTGTTAGAGGGTCTTTCCACTTTGGCTGTTGGGAACATGAACTATTGTGTGAACTCTGATTATTGTTCTGTGTATTCCTTCTTGGTGGTTCTTTCTGTGGTTGGGTAGTTTCCTCATGCACTTGCAGATTAGTACTGAGCCAAAGTCTTACTGGGACCCCATGTAGATGCTCTGAGCTTTCTTTCTGGAAGAATATTTGGAAAAATATTAAAAGGAATGCTTTTTGGTAGGCCCAAGTGTTGTCAGCCGTCCTTGTAGGAAGACTGGTATTATTTGTGTGCAGTGCACACAGCAGCTCTACCTTGAACATTCCTCAGTGAGGGGTAGAGAAATTTTGGAGACCTCTCCTGGTGGTAATAAAACTATTTCTGGTAACCTGTGTGTTTCTCTGTCAAGTTAGAAAAATACTCACTTGCCCTTTCTTTCTTAATAAATACGAATCCAATCTCTTTTCCAATTGTAATTGCTCAGCTGTCACTTGAGACAGCTTAAATGATGAAAAATTCTGAAGACCTAAATAGACTAACTGGAAAATTTCACCTCTAGACAATGTCTGCCAAGATTGTCCTTAGTACCTGTCCCACTGGACTCTGACTTAGTTATAGCTATTCTCTGCTCCTCCCCCTTGCAGGTTCACCTAGAGCCGGATCATTTGGGAGGCCGGGAGAGTCTGCTGTCTCCTGATTTTGCATATTTGTCAGTGTCTGGATTGCAGGATAACCCACCAACAGTTTTCTTGTGTACTTTACCTGAGCCTTTTTTCCCCCCAGTACCACTTAAAGGTGTTGTCTATGTTTTGCTTTGTTTTGTTTTTATCAACAGGAGTGGAAGGTGAGACTGAGATGAATCAGCAGTTAAGCCTAGAGTCTATGGAACTTGAACAGCTTTCCCTAGAAGAGTACCCCATTCCTGCATCCCCTGTCCAGTACCTAGAAAGCCTCTCTGAGGATGGAGTTGAAAACCCTGAAGAGAAAATATCAGGTGGAACTCCCCCTTGCAAGAAAAAGTTCATAAGCCTTTTAGTTACCATTGACAACCATACCCCATTAGTAGGACTATCTGAATGTTTAGGAGCCAGAGCACTTTCTGAAATTCTTGAATTTCCCTGGGAAGAAGCCGAAAATGTGTACAAGTGTCCTGACTGTGACCAAAACTTCAACGATAAGTCATACCTTGTTTTGCATCAGAAATTTCATTTACGAGAGAAAACAAATAAAACAAATAAATGTGGTGACTGTGGGAAGATCTTCAGTCATAGAGCCAACCTGAGGGCACACATCAGAATCCATACTGGTGAGAGGCCCTATAAGTGTATCAGGTGCTGTGCCAAGTTTCGCCAGAGGTCAAGTCTGTCCCGGCACATGAAAAGCCACAGGAGGAAGGAACGCTATGTGTGTAACGAATGTGCAGCACGGCATCGGAAAAGCCACACTGCCGAAAAGGCCAGTGAATGTGCTAGCAGTGATAAATGTGTGGATCAGGAAACAGATCTTGTTTTGGATGAGGAAACACAGGTAGTGACCCCTGAGCACCCGCACGTTCACTGCATGAAGACCTTTGAGCAGTCTTCATGTCCTGCTGTCCCCGAGAAGGCCCATAAGGAGGATTCTGAACGTCGCAGTGACGATGACGACAATTTTTTTTCATTCGCAAAATTCAAACCCTTACAATGTCCTGACTGTGACATGACCTTTCCTTGTTTCTCTGAGCTTGTTTCTCATCAGGACACTCATGCGGGGGAAAAGCTCCATAAATGCAAAACATGTGAAAAAAGTTTTACTTCAGAGTCAGAACTTGCAAACCACCAGAAGAGCCACAGGGCGGAGGAGCCTTTTAAATGTACCGTGTGTGGGAAAGGTTTCAGGGTGAAGGCGGATCTCGTTGCTCATAAGCGAACCCATGTGAAACACACAAAGTAAATACAACAAGTGTGAATGATTGGGCTTTTCAGTATCTATACAGTGGGAAATAGTCGCTGTTTATGTGCCAGACACTGTGCTAAGCACTTTATACACATTCCAGGTATACATGGGCTGTCCGGAAAGTATCCAGCCATGGAATATGAAAAACTATGAAAATTATGGTTGGATACTTTCCAGACAGTCCTTGTATTTCATTTTCACCACAACCTTGATTTAGGCAGTATTATTTCTATTTTATAACTGAGGAAACATAATCAATGTGACATTGATTATGTGAATGAAGCCAGCATTCGAACTCAGTTATTGTTCAACTTTCATTTGTATGAGCCAGAATAAGATACAGAACTTTTGTTTAAATTCAGTTTTCATTAAAATGAAGGCTATTGCTAGAGTTCTTTTAATTTTATGTTGTTTCCAAGTCTTAGAAGGAGGAGAATTTATTTATTTTTTTGTCAGTTCTGCAGACATATCTTGGAAAGTAAACGCTTTTATATCCGTTTTATACTTTTTTGGCTATAACTATTTGAATGTAATATTTGTATGAGATTATTTTACTTGTGGATTTTTAGAGGAGATTAGAAGTTTTTTCTCCCCCTGTAAAAAGTTCCCTAAACTAGTTGGTATCTTGATGACTGTTAGTATTCATGGAGTTGCCATTCTCAGATCTGATGTCAGGGGCAGTACTGGCATTTCTGACCCAGTTGTTTGCGAGGAGTTTTGGCAACCTGATTACAGCCCTTCCCTGGAGGCTGCACTTGACTTGGGGAGGAGGGGAAGTACTTGCTCCTCTCTAAGATGATTCACCTCCATACCTCTACTGAAGCACAGTACCTGTCTTCTTACGAGTAATTGTTTTTTTTTATAACTGTTTCTTAGTGAGCATGCTAGATATTTTAGGTATACTATCTAAGTTAATCTTCAGATTAAATCTTGTGACAGAAAAAAGACTGTCCTTGTTTTATAAGTAAACTGAAGCCCTTACAGGGTAGTCAGTACTTGGCCCAGCATACAAAAAATACCACATTATCGTGAAGCTGGCATTTAAACTTGGGTCTCTCTAACTCCCAAGGCCAAGCATCCAGCAACACTGCATCATTTGTTGGCATTCACATCATGTATCAGCACCGCAGGCAGCCAGGGAGGCTGAGATCGGTAGGTGAGGATGGCCATCATCACAGAGGCTGCCCTGTGTACTTGCATCCTGGAACCGCTTCACTCTCCTTGAACTTCACCCAAAGCCTGCCTTACATGTACAGTTATAAAGCAACAGAAAACTCAGGACTTTGAACTCCCATCCCTATCATCAGATAAGAGATTTCAAACTTTGCAGAGTATAGTCCTGAAGGTTTTAGTTGGGTTTTGGTTTTTGAAAAACACCCATAACATTTCCTCTCCATCTCCAAAGACAAATACACGTAGAAAATTGTTAGATTTCATCCACATACTTGGTAATATGTATGTCTTTAGATATTTGTATTATATTTAAATATTGGAGCAAAATATTGTTAAATAGTATGGTTATTAGTGTTAAAGAACCAGAGAATGTTGTAAATATACATTTATATAGAATTTCTCTTTAAAACAAAATTGATTGCATACCTATCAACAAAACAATATTTATACGTGCTTTTGAGTGGGATGTAAGAATGGTCTTACTCTATTTAAATAGACAGTATGAAAGTACAGTATTTGCTAAAATGGAATTATTGCTGGAAAACCTCATGAGCAAAAATAAAGGCTTGTTAAGGACTAACTAGATGGAAGGTAGTACCTGGGAGGTGTTCTTTCTACAGAACAGCAGATTGAGAACTTAGTATACAACATGCTGGCTACTGCAGCTAAGCTCTTAACACTGATCAGGGTAGAAAGACACTGTTCAGGTGAGAGGAAAGCTGAAACCAGCAGCCCTAACCCAGCTCACTTACTCTTCCCCCCTTTTTGTCGTTCTTGCTTGCAGATCCACAGTTGAGACCATGTATTTGTCAAGGTCAGACTTGGCTCTTTATTTCTGATGTCTCCACTCTTAGGATACAGGACATCAGTCTTCCAGGCCTTTATTGTCTTAAATTTAAAAATGAGGCCTTACGATCTTCAGGTCTGTGTGTCTGTGGTACTTTGAATTGTGTAGAAGGATAGTCTCTGGTTAGATTTCTTATTAGCCACCTCTGGGATGTAATGATCTTTTTTAAATATCAACAAGAACACAACCTTCCTGCTCTCTTGCTTCTTCCCTCAGTGGGAGAAACTGGCATGATACCTCACCAGCACTTATGAGGGGCCCTTATATTTCAGTCAAAGACTGAAGAGTTGCAGGGTGGGGCATATAATTGGGAAAGAAGCCCCTGCCAGCAGAGTGGCTACAGAAGTGGAGAGGAATATCTTAGGCACTTGGACAGAATGGGGCTGATAGAAAAGATAGACACTCTCATCCTTTTTTTTTTTCCTCCTAAGAAAGTATAGGGGAAGGTAAGAATTTGTGTCATGCATCCTGTTCTGCACCTCAGTATGGAAATTTGCCTTTCCAATTGAGGCTTCATTCACAACCCCTCATTTTTTTGCAATTTTATTTATTCTCCAGATTATAGAAGATTATGAGACACCTCCATAGAAGAATAGAAAAATAATATTCTTCTAAATAAATACTAAAATACACATGGGTGTACTTAAAGTGACTTTTTGGTATAATATTGTTAATGATTGGTATGCAAAAAAAAAAACAAACAAAAACCTTACCTGAGTGTCAGTTACTGTGAAATGGGCATATTTTCAGTTGTTGCCTTATTGTGCACTTGTAGCTAAAAAAATTTGCTGGATATAATTCAAGCTGCTCTGCCCCCAGGGAATTAAGGGAAAAGATGTGTCTGCTGGTGAGATTTAGGCTGTTTTTATGAAGATGGCTTTTTCATCCTATTTAGTGTCAAGTGATGGAGATCCCATAAAATTGTCGTTGACTCAGATATTATTAGCCTACCATTTTAGGTGCTATTATCAAATACTGGATAAAAGTTAATACAGGAATGAAAAACTAAATACAAGAATTTATTGCTATGTATGGTTAACTACATTTTGCAGCATAGGTGTTGACACACTATGCAGAGTGAAAACTTTGTGCTGAAGAAACTGACTCAAACAAATTTCTTTTTTGTTGTTAGTGCAGTGATGAAAATATGTGTCCCACAGTTCCTTAACATGATTGCTGGAATATCAGGTTCTGCTAAATAGTCATCATTGATGAAAACAGCATTTTCTCAATGGAATTCGGATGTTAGCAGTTTACATTTTGTAATTTAAGAAATTGTAGAATTTATTTCTTGAACGACTTGGACTCAAAATAGTTTTGCTTAGAGCTTTGATACTTCAGGTAATAGTCTATTCACATCTCCTCATTTAACATAGAAAATGACTAACCCAAGAATTCAAGGAGTTAAAACTCAAAACAAATGACATTTCATGGAAGATGCCATTTTGAGTCTTTGCCTCCTGAGATTCCATATATAATTAAGTGGCAATGTTCTGGTGACTGCACCATAAGATGCCATGCAATCTGAAGCTGCAGATCTTGCTCAAAGTAATCTGCACGGTAATACTGCATATGTGTACAAGGAGAGACATAGGTTATAATTTATATGATAAGAGTCTATTTTGAATGTCCATTAAACTTGTTATCCCTGTGGGATTTTAGCAGCAAAGTGTTTTTGCTTTGACCATCTGTTTAAAAAGTAACAAAATGATCTTCATTAGAAATGTATATATATTCATCTGTTTTCGTTTTGTAGATTAGGAGAGCTATTGATCTAATATAAAAATGACCATTACCCATCTTTCTAAGGCCCCTCTGACTACAGGTGTTTTGTCTTGTTTTTAAATTGACATTCCTTCTTACATTAACAGTCTGGAGGAGGGGGATACAATATAAATATTCATCTGTATAAACTTAAGAATGTGCTGTAATCTCTAGTTCCTTTGGATACCTCAGAAGTATATTTGTTGTATGCACTTCTATTTGTGTAATGTTTTAATTTTACTGTTTTTGATGCATTTTCATCAGTCTTAACTCTAGATCGCAAGCTCTCACCAGGCCGTGCTTATGTTTATCTGATGTGCAATTTGTCGTCTAATAAATGCTATTTTATGATGATGCCAAGGAGGTGAACTTTTTTTCTTTTTTTACACTTCAGTGGTTTAGATGGCAATGAAGTGAATTTTGAAGACTGGCGGGATTGTGGTTTGGAGAGGGTGAATGAATGACTTCTTGCCATGAATTAAGTAAAATCGCTTGCTCTCTGGAACTCAGCAGAAAATTCTGGCGTTATTTCGGGAAGACCGCACCAGACGTCGATCGCCTTTCCAGGCTCCAGCAGGAGGAGTACAGGGCCAGGTACCTCTGGTCTCTACAGGGCAGCGACTGCCCGGCGTGGGTTGCCACTTACAGCTGGGCGGCAGGGGTGGAGGCGAGTAGGACTCCCAGGAGGCTTCGCGAAGCCTGGAGGAGATCCCAGGTCTCCAGCCTGGCAGCCAACTGCACAGGCCAGCGGAAGTGGCCGTAAGGAGACTCGCTGCAGCGGGCGGCTGTCCAGGAAGCGGAAGCGGCGAGGCCACTTCCGGCAGCGCCTGCGCACTCCTGGGGAAGTCGGGGTGTCGCGAGAAGTGGGGACGCGGCCACTGGGTTTGGCCAGGCTTCTGTCCTGCGTCCACTGCAGCCTGCTGGGCGGTCTCCGTGTAAGCCGGGCAGTAGGGGTGAGAACATTTGCCGAGGGACTCCTCAGGTCTCGCCCTCCGTGTCAGCAAGAAGGTAACACGGGTGCGACTGTCGAGGACCAACCTGAATCTCCATCCCGTGATTCTAGGCAATGACCGCGCTGAAACAGAAGGAACCTTACGTCACCCTCTCGCCTCTGACCCCACTTCATCGTTGTGAAGGTACAGGCCCATCGGGAATGTGTGTCTCTGGCTTGTTGAAATGGATAGTTTGTATTCTCACTTGTGCTGAGTAGAGTATTATCTTCTCTCTAGAACAAGCACCAGTCTCCTCTTAGGCTTTCGGAGTGTTCCATAGCCGAATTCTAACGTGCTTCTGGTTAGTTGGAACGTACTCTCCATTCACCTTGGGTAGATGGTTTCCCCAACTGAGCTTGGACACTTCCATGGCTACCTCGCTTTAGGTCTAGCTCAGATTTGTCTTCTCCACTGCACTCCAGATTCCTAGCTTCAAGGGTCCCCAAGAGATCGCTAAAACATCAAAACACATGTCCTGGCCAGGTACAGTAGCTGACGCCTGTAATCCCAGCCCAGTGGGAGGCTGAGGCAGGAGGATCGCTTGAGCCCCGGGATTGAGGTTATAGTAAGCTATGATTGTGCCACTGCACTCCAACCTGGGCAACAGAGCAAGACCCTTTCTCAAAAACAAAACAAAACAAAACCCAAAAAACAAAAACCACACATGTCCTTAACTCATGCTTTTAGCCCCAATCTGTTTGCTTCCAGTATGTGGTACCATATCTATACAACTGTTCGTGCTATCAACAGACATTCTTTCTCCCATGTTGCTATGGTTTGAATGTTTGTGTTCCCCTTTATATGTTGACATTCCGATCCCTAAGGTGGTGGTATTAGGAGATGGGGCCTTTGGGAGGTGATTCAGGCAGAGCCCTTGTGATTGGGATTAGTGCCCTTATGAAAGAGACTGCAGAGAGCTAGCTAGTATCTTGCACCATGTAAGGACTTAGCAAGAAGGCACCATCTATGAAATGACCCTCACCACACACCGAATCTGCCAGTGCTTTGATCTGGGACTTCCCAGCCTGCAGAACTGTGAGAAATAAACTTCTGTTGTTTATAAGCTACCCAGTTTGTGGCAATTTGTTATAACAGCCAGAAGGGACTAAGACATCTCCTCTATTCAATCAAGTCCTGTGGATTATACCTCAAAAGTATCAAAAACATGACTGCTTCTATCTCCACCGCCCCACCCTTACCCAACAGTACTCACCTAGGTTGGCTGAAATGGCCCGCTAACCTCATATCACTCTTGTTCTCTGCTGCCAGCACAGCTAGCACATCTGATTATGTCACCATCCAACTTGGCATCGTCCACTGGCTTCCCATTGTCCTTAGGAACATCTAAAATTGTCAACATGACCTTCCTGTTACTTCCCTGCCAGCATCAATTCCAGCTGCTCTCTTCTTTTCTCTCTCCCCCTCTCCAGCTGCACTTTCAGTTCATCGACTATATCAGACTCTTTACTTTCAGAATTGTGCACGTTCTTTTTCTTTTATCTAGAAAATTCCCCTCGATCCCTATCTCCTTTGTTTTACCCTCCTTATAGCAACTACCATGCTTGTAATTGAGTAGTAATTATGTAACTAATAATTTATTAATAATTGTCTCTATATGGTCAGAAACCAGGCACATGCTAGATGCTTAGAATTATGTGTTTATTTTTTTTTTTTTTTTTTTTTTTTTGCGGTGGTGGAGGACAGAGTCTTGCTCTGTTGCCCGGGTTAGAGTGCCATGGCGTCAGCCTAGCTCACAGCAACCTCAGACTCCTGGGCTCAAGCAATCCTTTTACTCGGCCCCCTGAGTAGCTAGGACTACAGGCATGCACCACCATGCCCAGCTAATTTTTTCTCTGTATATTTTTAGTTGTCTGGCTAATTTCTTTCTATTTTTGGTAGAGATGAGTCTCACTCTTGCTGAGGCTGGTCTCGAACTTCTGACCTCGAGCGATCCTCCCGCCTCAGCCTCCCAGAGTGCTAGGATTATAGGTGGGAGCCACCACGCCCAGCCTTAGAATTATGCATTGAATGAATGAAACTTCTATAGCTCTGTCAGTTTTATACCATTGATTGCAGCTAAAAGACTAAAGCAGAGAAAGGGTTTCCTGGATCCTACACAAGGCCAGTTAAGACTGAGAGGGGGTTGTTGTCTTAGGTAATCCAAAGAAATCAACACAGATAGTCAAGAAAAATGAAGAAACAGGGAATATGTTCCAAACCAAAGAAGATGATAAATCTCCAGAAACCAACTCTAATGAAATGGCTATAAGTGATATACCCAATAGGGAATTTAAAATAATGGTCATAAAGATGCTTTTTGAGGTTAAGAGAGTAATGCATGAACAAACTGAGTATTTCAGCAGAGATAGAAAATATGAAGATGTACCAAACAGAAATTATACAGCTGAATACAATAACTTAACTGAAAAGTTCAATAGAAGGGTTCAACAGCAGACTAGGTGAAGCAGTAGAAAGGACCAATTAACTTGAAGACAGGGCACTGAAAATCATCCAGTCAGAGGGGCAAAAATGAAAAAAAAAAAAAGAGTGAAGATAGCTTAAGGGATTTATGGGCCACTGTCAGGCAGCCCAATATATGCAGTATTGGATTTTTGCTAGGGGGGAGGAGGGAGATAGAGAGAGAGAGAGAGAGAGAAATGGACAGAAAATATATGCAAACAGTGGCTGAAAACTTCCCAAAGCTGGGAATGAAATAGAAATCCAGATCCAGGAAGCCCAAGGGACACCATATAAGATGAATCCAAAGAGACCCATACTGAGAAACATTACAATAAAATTTCCAAAAGTTAGAGACAGAATTTTGAAAGCAACAAGAGCAAAGCAACTTCTGTGTGCAAGGAGTATCCCATGAGGCTATCAGCAGATTTATTTTATTTTATTTTATTTTTTTTTTGAGACAGAGTCTCACTCTGTTGCCCAGGCTAGAGTGAGTGCCGTGGCATCAGCCTAGCTCACAGCAACCTCAAACTCCTGGGCTCAAGCGATCCTCCTGCCTCAGCCTCCCGAGTAGCTGGGACTACAGGCATGCGCCACCATGCCCGGCTAATTTTTTTGTATATATATATTTTAGTTTTCCATATAATTTCTTTCTATTTTTAGTAGAGACGGGGTCTCACTCTTGCTCAGGCTGGTCTCGAACTCCTGACCTCGAGCGATCCACCCGCCTCGGCCTCCCAGAGTGCTAGGATTACAGGCGTGAGCCACCGCGCCCGGCCACTATCAGCAGATTTTTAAAACATAAAGCTTGTAGGCCAGAAGTGAATGGGATGATATATACAAAGTGCTGAAAGAAAAAAACCTGCCAGCCAAGCAAACCCATCCTTCAGAAATGAAGGAGAAATAAAGATGTTCTCCAGCAAACAGAGGCTGAGGGAGTTTATCATCATTAGACCTGCCTTACAAGAAATGCTAAAGGGAATTCTCAGGTTGAAACAAAACAATGTGAAGCAGCAACATGAGACACAAAATGTGAAACTCACTGGCAAAGATAAATGTTTAGACAAAACCAGAATATTGTATTGCTATAACAGCAGTGGGCAAACATTTTAATTTTGCTATGTAAGTTAAAAGGCAAAAGTATTTAAAACAACTATAACTATTATGTTGATGGTAACATAATATAAATAGAGGTAAAATTGTGTCATTAATAGCATATAAGGTGAATAGAGGAGTTCTTGCATGCAAGGGGAGTTAAGTTGTTATCAGCTTAAAGTAGACTTATAAATATAAGATATTTTATGTAAGCCCCTTGGTAACTACAAAGAAAACACCTATAGAAGTTACACAAAGATAAAGAGAAAAGAATAAAAACTTATCAATATAAAAAAATGAAACGCAAAAGACAGGAAGAGAGACAAAAGAATTACAAATCAAACAGAAAATAATTAACACAATGGCAATAGTAAATCCTTATCAACAATTACTTTAAATGTAAATGGAGTAAACTCACCAATAAAAAGATAAAGACTGGCTGAATGGATAAAAAAGTAATATCCAACTGTAAGTTGTCTATAAGACACTCACTTTAGATTCAAGGACACACATAGGCTGAAAGTGAAGGGACAGAAAAAGATATTCCATGCAAATGATAATCAAAAGAAAGCAGGAGTGGCTATACTTAGACAAAATGGATTTTACATCAAAAACCATCTCTAAAAACAAAGAAGGTTATTACATGATGGTAAAACAGTTCGGCAGGAAGATATAATAATTGTATATATATGTACACACACCCCTAATATCAAAGCACTTAAGAATATAGAGCAAATATTGACAAATCTGAAAGGAGAAATTGATAGCAATGCAATAATAGTAGAAAACTTCAACACTCCACTTTCAGTAATGGACAGAACATCCATACAGAAAATCAATGAAATGTAGCACATTTGAACAACACTACAGACCAAATTTCCCTAACAGACATGTACAGAACTTTTCACACAACAGAAAAAAAATACACATTATTTTTCAAGCACACACAGAACATTCTCCAGGATAGATCACATGTTATATCACAAAACAAATTTTAACAAATTCAAGAAGATTGAAATCATACCAGGTATCTCTTGTTACCACAATAGAATGAAACTAGGAATCAGTAATAGTAAGAAACAGGAAAATTCACAAATACCTGGAAACTAAATAACACACTCTTGAACAGCCACTGGGACAAAGAGGAATTAAAAAAGGAATAGATGCAAAAAAAGTACTACTAAGAGGGAAATTTATAGCAATAAATGCCTGCATCAAAAAAATAGAAAGATCTCATATAAACAACCTAACTGTGAGTTAGCAAAAGAACAAACTAAACCCAAAATTAGCAGAAGGAAGGAAATAATAAAGATCAGAATATAAATAAATAAGGTAGAAAATAGAAAACTATAGGAAAAAATCAACAAAACTAAGTTTGTCTATTGAAAAATTAAAACTGACAAACTCTTAGGTAGACTAAGAAGAAGACTCAAATAAATAAAAAATGAAAGAGGAGACAGGACAATATATTCCTCAGAAATAAAAAGGAGTATAAGGGACAATTATTAACAATTAGATGCCAACAATTGGATAGCATAGAGGAAATGGTTATGTTCCTAGAAACATACAACCTACCAATACTGAATCAGAAAGAAATTGAAAGCATGAACAGACCAATAGCAAATGAGGAGGTTGAAGTAGTAATCAAAAAGCTCCTTTCATGCTGTTTTAAGGGAGTAGTAAAAATAAACAAACAAAAACTTCCCAACAAGGAAAAGCCCAGGGCCAATGGTTTCATGGCTGAATTCTACCAAACACTCAAAGAAGAATTAATACTAATCCTTCTTAAACTCATTGAAAAAAACAGAAGTAGAGTATTTCCAAGCACATTTTATAAAATCATAAAATGATACCGAGGCCAAAGACACCACAAGAAATGAAAACTACAAGCCAATATCTCTGATGAACAAAAATGCAAAAATCCTCAATAAAAATACCAGCAAATTGGCAAGGTGTTGTGGGTTGGGTGGCTGAGGAGGGAGGATCGCTTGAGGCCAGGAGTTCAAGAGGAGCCTGGGAAATAAGCAAAATCCCATCTCTACAAAAACTAGAAAAATTAGCTGGGCGATGTGGTGCAGGCCTGTAGTCCCAGCTACTTGCCTGTAGTCCCAGCTACTTGGGAGGCTGAGGCAGGAGGATCTCTTGGGCCCTCGTTCGAGGTTGTAGAGAGCTATGATCGCACCACTGCACTCCAGCCTGGGAGACAGAGCGAGACTCTTGTCTCTAAAAATGAATGAATGAATACTAAAAAACAACAGGTAAAGGGAAGGAGAGAATCAGAGAGGTAATTAGAATAGAGAAAAAAATGGCTAACACTAATCAAAAGCAGGTTATGTGCCAGCCCTTCTGTGCTGAGCACTTTTCCTGGATTATTTCACCACTTTCATCACATTTTAACACATGAGAAATAGGGCTAGATCGTTGGGTATGTTGGGAAGTAGGAGACACACTGGAAGGTGCGTTGAAGGTGTGTTACTAAATCGCTCAGCTTCCTATGAGCTGTGCAAACTCCATAAGAAAAAAAAAAGAGATTGAATATCAGTTTCCTCCAATGCCAAGAAGACAATCATAGCGTCTACCTCAAAACATGCAAGGGTCAAGGGAGATGCTGTGAGGTGTCTCTGTGAGGAATCACTGCCGCCATCAAGTGACCGCTCTGGAAGGAGAAAGCTGGGGGCGCCCTGACCTTCCTGTGTAAATTAGATCCTTCCCCACTCACTCACTATCGCGTCATTCCTGTTTAATATTTCTTCTTAGCAGTTATAGTTGCCGTTTTACATTTGTTTGTGTAATTATTTTATTCGGGTCTGTTTCGCCCTCTGGACTGGTCTAAGAGAGGGTGCACGTCGTCTGGGTTCCTCACGGTACCTCCAGCACCTAATGTTGCCTTGGCGTGTAGTCGGCATTCAATATATACTTGTCATATGACTGAACGAGCTTAAAGAATGAACCTCCAGGACAGCTTTTTCAGTCCAGTCTCAACTGCCCTAAGATAGCAACCGCGCAAGGTCTGCGGAGCGGAGCCGGCGAGGACTACATTTCCCAGAGGACACCACGACGTCCCGGCCCCCTCTTCATACTGACAGCCACTACAGACAATAGGAGGGCAGAATTCTTCGGGGTGGGCGCCAGGCGGCCCAATCAGAGGAGAACGGTCCGAGTACTCCCTGCAGAGGCCCCGCCCCCTCCTCAGCCTCGGGCCGCTTTACCCGCTGGTGCTGCTTTCCGGAAGAGCTTACTAGGTTCATTCCGCCCCAAGGCTGGTTCCGCAGCAAGATCCTGACCCGTCGGACCCTGGTCCGATGTCAGGGTGTTCCCAGGGATGGGGGCGCGTAAGTCCCCGCGGAACCCCATCCCCTCCCGCCTACGAAGTACCGGGCCCAGCGGAGGAGGCGTGTTCCGCGGCCGTGAGCGCCCCCGCGCGCCGCCCCTTCCTCGGTGGGCGCTGCCCCCAGTGCAGTGTCGGGGCGGGAAGACAGGGACAGGGTTTTGCTGTAATCAGCATCGTGAGGATAACTCTGCATCCAAGTGCTCGGACTGGGCTGAGCCCCGAGACGACAGACACTCGGGAGGCTGTTGGAATCGAACGTGTGAGAGATGAGGGCCTGTAGTGGGGGTCACGCGAATGAGGAAGAGCAGGTGACTTCCTGACAGATGGAGGAGAGAACAGTGACAATTGGTGGGGTAAGTGAGAACAGGGAGTCAGCGATGACTTTGAAGTTCGGTTTGGGTGACGTGATGGTTAGTATTAATAGCTTTGTGGAGCGATCTCTAGCCTTTTGAGTTCACATTCAGAAAGGGAGATGCCTAAATCACAAGTAAGTGTGAAATTGCAGCTCTGGTCAGTGCCATAAAGACGAGTTACGTTTTGCTATATGAGAAGGTATAAGAGGAATTCACCTAGCCCTGGAGGTCAGGGAGCCCGTTTTCTTGTGAGGAGCGCTAAGAGCTAAATAATGATTTGGTGTCAAATAGTTGGAAACTTCAGCAAAGGTAAGGGCCTCAGCTACTGTGTCAGCTGACCCCACGTACACTAAGCTTTTCCTGCTTACCTGTACTGTCACTATTTCCAGGGAAAAATGATCAGAAATTGGCAAACCTAGATGCCCAACCACACCCTACAGAGAGATCAGAGTGTGACATTCGCAGGGCCAGCCCTAGCTGGTATGAGGCTGTCCCCTGAGCCATAAGATGAATGTAAACTTAGGTACCCTGGACTTCCCTCCCCTTCAGAACTGGAATGCCTCCTGATACAAGATGCCATCTGGGGGCAGGAATCCAACCAGCAAAATCATGATCCTGGTCCTGAAACCGTCATTAGTGCATTAGACTCCTCTGTCACAAGAAGGTAGCTGGGCCAGGGAGGCTCTCAGCCACTTCTGGGAACTGCTAAGGCCAGAGATGCCCATCAGGGAGCAGATGCTGGAACTGCTGGAGCTGGAGCACCCCTGAGCATCCTGAGATCCAGACTGGGTTCAGGACCAGCATCCTGAGGGTGACAAGAGGCAGCAACCCTGATGGAAGATTTGCAGAGAGAGCCCAGAAACTAGGGTGTTGGGTGAGAGGGGTCAGGGGGTGACCCAGACAGTGAACACAGATACGTGATGGGCTCATCTCCTTGGGAAAAGTAGGTGGGGGCAAACTCTGAGCACATTTTCCTTCTGCATCCTCCTCCCCCAGGTCTTCTGAATCCTAGGCCTCCACAAGAATCCACCTCCCCAAGCTCTGAGTTCACCATTATTTTGGCTCAAGGCAGAACCAAACATTTGAGGTATATATGGGCAGCTCAGAGTAGAACTAAAAAGAAAATGAGAGAGCATTTTGTGTAACCCCCTCATTTTACAGATAAGGAAATTGCGGTGTGGGTGTCACAGGCTCAGTAACTGGCTAGTTGCAGCACTTAAATGGCACCCAGGTCTTCAAGCTCCTAGCCTAGGGCCTTTTCTACTATCCCAAGCTGTCTCCTGGTCAGGTCCCACTGCAGCAGCATGCTAGCCATGTGATCAGCTAACATGCCTTGTCAGGAAGTCATCTTTGTTTCTCAACAAGACCTATGTCTGATTGCACAACTTTGTGAATACACTAAAAACCACTGAACTATACACTTTAAAAGGATTTTATGGAATTTTATGGAATGTGAATTATATCTCTATTAACAAAATAACCTTTGAAGTAAAAAAAAGGTGAAATATATATTTTTAGTTGCAATAAAATATGTATTTAAATATATAATATGCAAAATTTTTAACCTGTCAGAGGCATGAAAATAATTTATGCTACCAGCTTACCTTATTTTTGTGCAGACTTTATAATAAAGCTGGTTTTGCTTTCTCTGTTCAAAGAATATCTTGCAGGATGAACTGTTAAAACTGTCAGCATTTGTAACTCATCTCTGTGTTAGAATTTGCTCCATACTGTCCAAACCAAATAAAAATCAAATAAACTAGATGTTAGTATAATAATATAGTTCCCCAAAGAATAAATAAATAAAAATAAAAAAAGACATGCTCTGGTTTAGGCACAGTTTCCTTCCATAGAACCCACCTGGCGCAAATGGAAAATTTCCAGAATGTGTTTCAAAGAACTGAGCACAAGAGCATTTTCATCAGGGTTTGGGGAAGGGCTGTGGCCTGCCAGAAAATCAAGATGAAAGAGGAGCAGACGCAAGCCTGCCTTCCAGAGGCGAACTTCCTGCCCAGCTCCTCTGCCAGCGCAGGCTGTAACTAGGCTCCTCATCCCTCCTCCTGCCTCAGGAGGTCCTGTTACTCTCTGGGAACAAACTTCTCCATCTGGGAGAACTTTCTGCTCAGCTCCATTTCTCCTTACCTGAGGACACATTCCTGACTTCTGGTGTGATCTCCAACAGCCACACCTTTGATTTCTCCAAATCCTAGATCAGAGAGGACTCTCATTGTCCTCTTCTAGAATAGACTGTCTTTCCCAGGAAATCATCCTGTTCAGTGTGGTATATATATGCCTCAGAACTGGACATCCCAGGGCATGCTCTCTGGAGGTTTCTGGGTCCCCAAGATGCTTTATTTAACCTTCTCCCTAAAATACGCTACCTGGCATGCTCCTTCCCTGCATTCAGAGCAGTTCAGGTTGACAGATATTTACAAAGTGCTTAATTTGTGTGGGGTTTTCTAGAGGCTAGAACATGATCCCTTCATTTCCCTTTCCCTCACCCCTGTCCATTCCCTCTCCAAAGTATTCATGGGAGCAACAAAGACTCCAGGGGCAAAGGCCTGCATGGCTGAAAGTCCAGCCTATTAGAACCTAAAACAACTAGGACAGTCCCCCAAAGAAATGTTTCACTGTGTCAAGTGGCAAGTTTCCCTTCTAGGAAAATTCCTTAACAAGAGCTTGGGTGATAGTCTAGCAGGGTGTGGTAGAAAGATCTATGCCACAGGTAGAGTGTGGACAATCTTGTTTCTTCTTCCTGCAATAAACTGATTTTGAAAAGGTTTGTCAAGAAGATTATGGAGTGGTCAGATGCAAAAATGATCACCTGCCAGTTTTGCCTTGCCCACTGGTTGGCACTTCTGGTGGTGGCTGGACCAGTCCTATGTGAGCCACCCCTAGGGGACCAGCCTCTTGAGCGCTGAGGCATTTTTATGCCCCATGTAGCTGTTGCCTTAGGGTGGCAGGGCACTCGCTACTCTGGAGGCACATAATCAGGTCCTCTCATTTAAACCTTCTGAAGCAGGTAGCAGTGTTCTCATTTTGTAGCTGTAGAAACAGGGTAACTAGAGCCAGGATTGGATCTAAGTCTATCGAAAACCAAAGTTCATACACAATTGGCTACACTGAATGGTCTCCCAGCACTGCTTAAGGTCTTCCAAAAGGTTAAGACAAGTGACTTGGCCGGGCATGGTGGCTCACGCCTGTAATCCTAGCACTCTGGGAGGCCGAGGCGGGAGGATCGCTCGAGGTCAGGAGTTCGAGACCAGACTGAGCAAGAGCAAGACCCCGTCTCTACTAAAAAATAGAAAGAAATTAACCGGACAACTAAAAATATATAGAAGAAATTAGCCGGGCATTGTGGCACATGCCTGTAGTCCCAGCTACTCCAGAGGCTGAGGCAGGAGGATCGCTTGAGCCCAAGAGTTTGAGGTTGCTGTGAGCTAGGCTGACGCCACGGCACTCTAGCCCTGGGCAACAGAGTGGGACTCTGTCTCAAAAACAAAACAAACAAACAAAAAAAAAAAAAACAAGTGACTTAAAACTCTTCCTCACGACATTGTCTGGGACCCAGAACCCCTTGCTCCATATGGCCTGTATGTCTCTGTGTCAGTTCCTGGGCTTCTCTGTTTCCTAGGACTATGGGACAGAGTCCTTAGAATCCATCAGCTTGGAACTTCCCTCCTGTTGAACATGGGACACTGCCCCTGTCCTCTCATGACAAAGCTATGTCCTCAGTACAGGTGTCACCTGCCACGCATGCACGCACACACACACACACACACACACACACAGACATGCCCATGTTCGCATGACCTCATACCTCCAAGGTGGACCCAGTTAAGCCCTAATTTGTAACCTTCACCTTTGGATCTTCTGCTCTCCTTAAAGCTGTTCCTGTTGGGACAGACCTCCTTCTGCCATCCTGCTCTCCTCACTCCCCACCCCTGTGCTCCAGGCAAGCCCCTTCCTAGACCTCTTCCCCTATTCCTGCTTTCAGGTACTCCAGGGACACTAATGTACAATGCCACTCTCTGAAGACTCTGATGGCCCTGTGGAGAACTTTTCATTTTGTTTCTGAAAACTATGTATTTGTAAAAAGTAAGAAGCACATTATTCACAATAGCCAAAAGCTGGAAACAACCCTAAGGTCCACTGGCGGATAAACAGATAAGCAAAATGTGGTACAGACATGCAGTGGAGTGTTCGCCTTAAAAAGGAAGGAAATTCTTGACACATGCTACGGCATGAATTAAAGCACTGTGCTAAGTGAAGGAAGACAGACACGAAAGGACAAATCCTAACACTCTGGGAGGCCGAGGCAGGAGGATCGCTTGAGGTCAGGAGTTTGAAACCAGCCTGAGCAAGAGTAAGACCCCGTCTCTACCAAAAAAAAAAAAAAGGACAAATACTGTATTCCACATGTATGAAGTACGCAGAGTAGTCAAATCCGTGGGGACAGGGAACAGAATGGTGGTTGCCAGGGGCTGGGGGAGCGAGGGATGGGGAGTTTTAGTGTTTAATGGGGATGGAGTTTCAGTTTGGAAAGAGAAAATTTCTAGAGATGGATGATGGTTGCACAACAATGTGAATGTACCCAATGCCGCGGAACTGCACACTTAAGAATGGTTAAAACAACACATTATATGCTATGTATATCTTACCACAATAAAAAATTACATTTTAAAAAGCCAATGTAAAAAGTAAGTGAGAACAGCATGAAGGGACTTCTGGTTTCTGGTTCTGAATGTAGGGAGCTTGGACGCTGTCACTCCATCCTAATGACAAGTAAAAAGCTGAACAAACTGAAAACAAGAAACCAGCAATCCTTAGATCTGTAAGAGAAGTGAAGTCACAGGGCAAACAGTTGCCTCCTAAATTGGAAACAAAAAGGCAGATACAGAGATTGACAACTTCCCAGAGTTACCTCCAAGGACACCGGTGCTGGGGAAGGAAAACCTGAACCGTAATCGCTGGGGCTCAGTGTGGACACGTCTGATAGTTCAAAACTCCACGGGGACTCAGTCACTGGGGCCCCCGCCGCTGTGTGAGTTTTACCTACAGGAGCCCCACCGTGTTCTCACGGAAATGTCAGAGAAGGGAACCACACTGAAATAGGACAGAGGACTCTGTTCTTAGGGAGCCTGCTCTCGGGAGAAACTGCTTAACTGCAGCCTGCCCTGGTGGGGTTTTAGCGGAGCCTGGCTGACCTGGGGGAGGGGAAATATCTGACTCCAGCCCTCTCTGCCCATCCTGTCCCACCTAAGGAGGGGAGAGAAAACCAGACACGTGTGACATTCCCAGTCTTGGGGGGCAGGCTGAACAAAAGGCTGAGACCTACTCATAGGACTACAGAACGCTTCCCCTCCCCCACACCTCACCGCCACACCACTAGAGGCCTTTGCACAGCAGTTCCTTTCACCCAGCACATCATGTCCAGCTCACAAGAAGAAATTACACGGCATCCCAAAAAGCAAACGACAGTTTGAAGAGACAGAGCGAGCAGCGGAACCAGACACGGCAGGCGTGCTGAAATGATCAGATCTGGAATTTAAAACGATGATTTGTACGCGAAGGCTCTAATGGATAAAGGGGACGGCATGCAAGAGCAGATGGGCAGTGTCCCCAGAGGGATGAAATCCTAAGAAAGAACCACAAGTAAAGGCTAGAGATCAGAAACACCCAGCAGAAATGAAGACTGCCTTTGATGAGCCTGTTAGTAGACTGGACATGGCTGAGGAGAGACTCTGAACCTGAGGATACATCACAGGAACGGCCGGCTGGGCGTGGTGGTGGCATCTGTAGTCCCAGCTACTCAGGAGGCTGAGTAGGAGCATCACTTGAGCCCAGGAGTTCGAGGTTACAGTGAGCTATGACTGTGCCAGTGCACGCCAGCCTGGGGGATGCAGTGAGACCTGTCTCTAAAACAAACAAACAAGACAGCAGGAAGGGCCATGGAAGAAACAGGGGCTGTGAATGAGGGGAGAAAGGGAGGTTATTCTGCTTTGGGCCACCCTTTTATAGGACACCAATTTTATTAATAAACAGCCCTTTGGAGAAATTATTCTCCCTTTCCAGGACATTATCTCCTGTGACCACAGTCTCAGCAAGTGCTAAGTCAGGAAAATAGGACTTTTCTTCCCTCAAGTCCTCTGTGGGCCTCTGTGGTCATTCCAGGCCTGAGTACTTGGACCCAAAGAGCTTATCGGGAGATTTCAAGGTGCTTGGTTTCATGTGACTGACAATTTCGTCTTCCTTTTATAAGATCCTTTCCAGAAAACAAAACGCTTTCACATACACGTTTCCTCTTCGCCAATCATGTGAGAGAAGCAGGGCAAGTCTCCCATTTCCAGTGGAAGAAATAGGTTTGGAGAATTTAAACGACATATCCGGGGTTGCAGGCTGGAAAATGACAGAGCTGGGTGTAAACCCATGCCTTGGTTTTAGCTTGGGACAGATTCCACCCCCTGGTTTGTTCATGGAGCCCTGCTAAGCCCCAAGTCACCCCCAGGAACAAGGTCAGTTCTTGGGGTGGCTCTGCCCTTATCGGGTCCATCAAGCTTCTGGGGCCAGGAGTGACATTTGGAGAGCTTCCTCTAACACTTCTGTCCTCAGAATCCCAGTGGCTATAGCTGAACCACCGCCCCTTCCTGTCCAACTTCTGAGGTGCGATATATTTGAGGGTGCCTTTGCTGGTGCGGGTGCACAGGAGTGCTTTGCACTGACTCAGCCCGTTGATCCTGGGTGGAACCTACAGAGAGGCTCAGAAATGCACCGGTTCTAAGCAGTGAGAAGGCAAGTGTCACAGGAACCTGGCTGGAACTGGGGACACAGGGTCTGGGAGCAGCACCAGGACAAGGGTGCTGGGCCACCAGCTGACCACTCTGTTTCCACTGCCCTGACCTGAGAAGCAGCTACAATTCCTGCCCTGCGCACTGGGTCACTGGCTGTGGGGCCTGGGGTCAAGGCTTCAGGCTGTGGAGTTGTCCACCATGTTTTCTTTTTAATTGAGATATATAATTCACATCATAAATTCTACCCTTTAAAAGCGTACGATTCAGTACATTCACAAGGTTGTGCAACCCTCACCCCAGAAATAAACCCAGTACCTTTTAGCTGTCACTCTCCATTCTCCCTCACCATAGTCCCTGGCAATTGCTTATTTGTTTTCTATGCAACAGAAATTGTATGCAAATCTATGGATTTGCTTACTCTGGACATTGCATAGAAATGGATTCATGATATGTGGTCTTCTGTGTCTGGCTTTTCTCACTCAGCATAATGTTTTCAGGGTTCAGCCATGTTGTAGTGTCTGTCAGTGCTCCATTCTTTTCTATGGCTGGATAATAGTCCGTTGTATGGATAGACCACATTTTGCCTATTCATTCTGCCTACAGTATTCTTAGAGTGTGTCCCCTGTAAATCTTTTAGGTGTTCCTGTTCCATCTTGAAAGAGTCAAGCTGCTGGGGGTGGACTCAGATGCAGCCCTAAATCAGAAAAGCCTGGCTAGAATTCTGTTCTTGGGCTACTCCTCAAAGCTCAGGTATCTCAGTCTCCTCTCCCCACTGACTTGCGTCCTCAGGGGCTTTGCTTTCTCAGCTCGTCTTTCTCATCCTACATCCCTCCGGACTTCAGGGCTTTGGTAGGTTCAATAAGATCCACCAGCCCAGACCCCCATCTCTGTCGGGCAACACAGAGGGAGTCATTTGCAGCACAGTGATTAAAAACACAGACTTAGAAATCAGACCTAGTCCTAATTGTAGGGCTGTTTACAAGTTGTTGTGGTCTAGCGAGTTATTTAAACTCTCTGAACTTGTAATTTCTTTCTCTCTCAAATGGGGACAATAACTATCTCCAGGGTTGTTTTAAGAATTAAATGAGGGCCGGGCGTGGTGGCTCACGCCTGTAATCCTAGCACTCTGGGAGGCCGAGGCGGGTGGATTGCTCAAGGTCAGGAGTTCGAAACCAGCCTGAGCGAGACCCCGTCTCTACTAAAAATAGAAAGACATTATATGGACAACTAAAAATCTATATAGAAAAAATTAGCCGGGCATAGTGGCGCATGCCTGTAGTCCCAGCTACTCGGGAGGCTGAGGCAGTAGGATCGCTTAAGCCGAGGAGTCTGAGGTTGCTGTGAGCTAAGCTGACGCCACGGCACTCACTCTAGCCTTGGCAACAAAGTGAGACGCTGTCTCAACAACAACAACAACAACAACAACAAAAAAAAAAAAAAAGAATTAAATGAGGTCCTGTACATAAAGCACTTAGCAATGTCTGTTGCTTGTTAAGTGATCAATGAATATTTTTAGTACAGTGGAAAATTGTTTATTCAAGAGCCTAAGGCCAGGCGCGGTGGCTCACACCTGTAATCCTAGCACTCTGGGAGGCTGAGGTGGGTGGATTGTTTGAGCTCAGGAGTTCGAGACCAGCCTGAGCAAGAGCGAGACCATCTCTACTAAAAATAGAAAGAAATTAGCTGGACAACTAAAAATATATATAGAAAAAACTAGCCGGGCATGGTGGCGCATGCCTGTAGTCCCAGCTACTTGGGAGGGTGAGGCAGGAGGATCATTTGAGCCCAGGAGTTTGAGGTTGCTGTGAGCTAGGCTGACGCCACAGCACTCTAGCCCGGGCAACAGAGTGAGACTCTGTCTCAAAAAACAAACAAACAAAACAAAACAAAACAAACAAGCAAAAAAAAAAAAAAAAAAAAACAAGAAAAAAAAAAAAGACCCTAAACAGAACTACTCTAAATTAAAAAAATTTTTTTTCCATTAAAAAATTTTGAGCCATGTGTGACTGAAGTAGTGGGTATCCTGTGGCCATGATGTAACCTGAAAGGCTGCCAGGAACTGGTCTAAGTGGTGCCAAAAGGACCCCAAACCTCATTATCCATTCACAGGAATGCCATGCTGTTTCACTGGATAATTCAGGAGTCGGGACAATTTGGTCTTGTATTTTGGCAGGTGACAGGTCTTTTAAAGAGATGTACTGCAATTGTGTAAAAGTATATTATAGCAGAATGGGAGAAAATATTTGCAAATCATGTATCTGATAAGGACTGGATTACAGAATATTTAAAGAATCCTTATAACTCAATAATAAAAAGACAACCCAATTAAAAAATGGGCAGAAGTTTTGAATAGCCATTTCTTCAAAGCAGATACAAAATGGCCGGTAAACACATGAAAAGATGCCCAACATCATTGGTCATTAGAGAAATGAAAATCAAAATCACGAGATACCACTTCACCCATTAGGATGGCTATAATCAAAAAGACAGACAATAGCAAGTACTGGTGAGGATGTGGGGAAACTGGAACTCTCATATACTGCTGGTAGGATGTAAAATGGTACAGCCACTTTGGGAAACAGTTTGGTACTTCCTAAAAAAGTTAAACATAGAACTACCATATAACCCAGCAATTCTACCTCTAGGTATATACCCAAGAGAAAAGACAACATAAAAACTTGTAATGTCAATATTCATAGCAGCATTATTTATAATAGCCAAAAAGTGGAAACAACCAAATATCCACCAATCAATGAATACATAAACAGAATGTGGTCTACCGATACAATGGAATTATTTGGCAATAAAAAGAATAAAATCTTCATACATGCTACAGCATGGATGGACCTTGAAGACACTATGCTAAGTGAGAGGAGGGAGACTTCAGGGAAGGCACAGAAATGGGGAGTGATTGCTCATGGTTAAGGGGTTTCTTTTTGAGCTGTTGAAAATGTTTTAAAATTAAATTGTGGTAAAAGTTGCACGACTGAGAATATATTACAGTACACTTTAAATGTAAGATTTTTCAGGTATGTGAAATATATCTCAATAAAGCTGTAAAAATAGCATTTTTTGTTTTAGAAACAATTGGAGGAAATTTCAATATTGTCTAGTAGATGGTATTCAGGAGTTATTGCTAATTTTGTTGGCAGTGATAATGGTATTATGGGTTGGGTTTCACAAGTCCTCATCTGTTATAGATGGAAAATGCTCTTTAGAGAAATCTACGGTGCCCAGACCCCCACTTGTCTGCTGGTGCTTCCTCTCCCCTCTCATCTTCTTGGGGACCTGGGAACCAAATATCCTGAACAGGAGTCAGCCCCACCCCAATATAGGCAAGGATACGGCAAGGCCCAGAAAAGACAGCAGAACCTTACAGGCTGCTCCACAGGCAAGGGCTACATGTGAAAGGAGAAAGACTCTTTTCTTATACTGGAGTGCTGCAAAAGGTAGCTGATGGCAAACCAGCAGGTCAGTGTTTCAGGCTGAGGCCCTCTGGTGGACCATGCATGGGCAAGGGGGCTGGGAGGACATCTACGTCTGAATGTAGCACCCACGGTCCTTCTTCCAGCCATTGGGCCCTTCCTGACACTCCTCACCTGGAGTTGAGCCTTATACCTGGAAAACCAGGCAGGGGAGGCGAGGCAGCATCACAGACTTGAAACCTTTTGGAAATGAATGATGTTCAGAGTGGTGATTTTGTCACGTTTATTCAAGGTCCACAGTTGAACAGGTACCCAAAGACAGTTATTAAACAGTTACTGATTTTGTAATCAGGAGAAAGGACACACACACACACACACACACACACACACACAGAGGTTCTTCAAAACACACCAAGCAAGAAAAAACTCTTATTTAAAGAAGAGACCCTGTGCCAACTCTTATAAATAAGAAAAGTGGAAATCTATGCTCCTTCCCTTTTTGGAGAGATCTTCTTTGACTGACGAAGTTGATTCAAGATAGACATGTGTGGCAGGCTGACTCATGGCTGCCCTGTCTACATCCTAATTCTTGGAACCTGTGAATGTTACCTTATATGCAAAGAAACTTTGCAGATGTTATTAGGTTAAGGATCTAGAAATGGGGGGATTATCCTGGTGGGCCCAACGTATTCACAGCAGTCCTTATCAGAGGGAGGCAGGAAGGTCAGAGCCAGAAGGTGATGTGATGACAGTCTGGAGTGACGTACTTTGAAGATGGAAGAGGGAGCCATAAGCTGAAGAATGCAGGTGGCTACTAGAAGCTGACAAAGTCAAGGGAACAGATTTGTTTCTCAGAGCCTTCAGAAGGAACCAGCCCTGCTGACAGCTTGATTTCAGCTGAGTGAAACTGATTTTGGACTTCTGACCTCCAGAATGGTGAGAAGTTTGTGGTCATTTGTTATTGCACCAATAGGAAACTAATACAGGTGTGACTATGACTTGCATGTTAAAGGGCAACAATGAAATCAGCCTAGAAAAAGGGGGTGGGCAGGGGGGGCACACCTGACCAGGGAGAGGCAGCAGGCCGGAGTAGGGTGGGGGCAGGCTGGATACTGAAGATAAATTCTATGATTTAACTTAGTAGACAGAAGGGGATTAGGGCCTAATGGACCACCAAAAGCTATGAGAAAGGCCAATGGGCTTTCAATAAACCTCTGCCCAAAAGACAAGTGCCTGTCTGTGCGGTCAACAGACTGTCACAGATCTCTGAATTCAGGCAGAAATGGGCCAGGAAGTTAAAGCAGGGGTCCCCAACTATTCAATTACTGAACATCTATTTCTCTTGGCTGGGCATGGGCTAAGTCCAAAAGCTAAAATGATGGAAAAACAAGGCTCTTGTCCTGAAAGAGCTTATATAGTGTATAGTAATTTCCCAACCTCAGCACAAATGACACGTTGGGCCAGATGACTGTAGTGGGGGCTGTCCTGTGCCTGCAGGACAGTCAGCAGAACCCTTCAGAGGCCAAGAGCAACCCTCTTTTCCCCAAGTCATAACTAAAAATACCTTCAGGCATTGCCAAACGTCCCCTGGTGGGGGGGGGGGTCCCAGGTTGAGCATCCCCAGTGTATGGAGTCTAGCAGGCAGGCAGACCCACGATTACAACACAAGTTGTCAGGGAAGGCCTTGCAGAGCAGGCAGCTCTTGGGAGAGGGAGGAGGTGGAAGTGCGGGGAGCACGGCAGGAACTAAAGGCAAAGGAAACAGCGTACGCACAGTCCCCAAGTGAAGACTCACTTGTCCCGAGATTCTTAGAGGCAGAACACAGGTGGCAGCCCCAAGGTGACTGGCAGTGACTTGATACTGATGTTTTACGAAGAAGGCCACCTGCCCCGATTTTCTGCATGAAGTGGTGCACTAATCTGCCCAAAGTTTTCTCTAAACTGAGAAGTGAGCCGGCTTGCCCAGGGTGACTGAGACTTGTATATTGATTTGAGTTTTAATTTCTACTTTGATAAAATAAGAGGAGGTGGAATTAGATGATCTTCTCTGCCTAGTTCCAGGAGTCTAATATTTTATATTAATATAAATATATTTTGTCATTTAAAAAATGCTATTGAGATAAAATTTACATGTCATAAAATTAACCCATTTCAGTGATTTATAGTTAATTTACCAAGTTGTGTGACAATCACCATAATCCAGTTTTAGAACATTTTCATCACCCCATTTTGTTAATCTTAAAGCTAATGGCCTAAGTGAGAAAGGAGGGTGGGAAGAATTCCCTCTGACATTTCCTCAGCAGCCTTTATCCACTTCTTGCTTCTCACTGCAGCTCTTCCCTTTCTCTTGGGTTGGGATTGCAGCAGCCTGCGTGGATGTTCTTTTTCTAAATCCAAGGTGCTTTGATACAAAATGATCCCTCAAATGCATTTTTCTTTTTTTGCAAAAAGTACCATGTAATTACTTGGAAACTGTCTCCTCACACAAACATGTACATACTTTCACTTAATTCATCCTTTGTTATGAACAACCAGGAATTACAGAAAAGACAATGGAGGATCTATTTTCCAATGAACTTTGCCTTGAAATTCTGGTGGTCACTCATCTTTATTAAAGAAGTGTGCGCATGATAAAAATTGTCTGGTATGACAGCAAATGCATAACTATATATATATAATTTACCCTTTAGCATATTTTAGAGGATAAATAAAGCAACCACGGGACAATTTAACAATAAGCAGCCACCTGCAGGATCATCCTGATTCTCCCTCGGTGATCTCCCTGCTCTCTGCAGAGACTGCAGTTCTCTTTGACCCAATGCCCGGACCTGCCACCTCTTCACCTTGTCACTGTGCATGGTCAGGCCCTAGCCAGCCCCTTCTGGGGCTCCTTACCAAACAAATGTGCACCTTCATTCCTCAAGGGCCTCTTGCTTTCCTTGTAAGTCACACAGACAGTCTTTGTGATTTACATGCAACTAAGGGGAAGGAGAAACATAAATACCTTCCTGGTGAATCTAAAGCATGGATCACTCCTTTCAGTCTCCATGGTGGAGCCTGTGATGCTGGTGAAGATTTGAGCTCTGGCGAAAGCTTTTCCCACACTGGCCACACTGGTATGGCTTCTCTCCAGTGTGGATCCTCTGGTGCAGCTTCAGGGTTGACTGCCGCCCAAAGCAGTTTCCACACTCTCCACACGTGTAGGGTCTCTCTCCTGTGTGGACTCTCTTGTGTCTTTTCAGCTCTGAATTCCACGTGAAGCTTTTCCCACAGTCATCGCACTTGTAGGGTTTCTTCGCTGAGCGTGTCGGCTGGTGACCAAGACGTTGTAAACGATTGCTCAGGCTTCTTTTACCTCCTTTGCTTTTCTTCAGCTCTCTCAGTGGGTGGCTTTTTAGGGGGCTGCTGATGTATTCTAGTTCCCTGCAATGTCTCTGGTAGTGAGCAAATGGCTTTTGAGCATTTGGGGCGCTGACCTGTCTCCGTGACAACCGAGTTTCACTCGTATTTGCCCCTCTCGGTTCAGGACTCTGCAGACCATTTCCTTTGGATCTGCCAGCTGACACAGAACATGGCTTTGCTCCTTTAGCCCCTTCCTGTTGTGGGTTTTCCTTGTTGTCACTTTTCATTCTGGGGGCTTCTATAATTAGAAAGAATATGCTTCATTTTCTGGTCTTGGAAGAAAGCACTTCAGCAAAAGAATTATGAAATACTCTGCAAAGTTTCTCAAAGGGTGGCCCTCCACTGACAACTTCCATGAGACTCATCTGGGGCACTTACTAAACAAGCAGATTCCTTGCTCCTCTCCCAAAGGGGTGAGTCAGAATCTCTGGGGGTTGGAGCTGCAAATCTGCATAGTTAACAGGCTCCTGGAGTGATTCTGATTTATATTAAAGTTAGGAACCAAATTCTTCAAGCCCCTCCCTCCTTCCTATCTTTAGGGAAAGGTTTAGGAAAGGAAGAACAGGGAAAAGCAAAACCATCAGAACTGAATATCAACTAATTAAAGAAGGTAGAGAGTTGAAATTTCAACACTGAAAATTTCACTTTATAGTCTGGTGCCTGAGCTATTTCAACAAATACCGTTGATTTAAGGGGCATTGACTGACACCCACCTTCTCTTCAAAGGATGGTAAATCCAGTGCCTGTGGGATTTTCTTTCATTACGTATATATGTATTTAGAAATGGGAATATGGGCTAGACATGTAACTAATCATAGAAACGCCCTACCTTCTGACTGCTAGCCTTGAATATCAGGATGGAAGTGAGCTGGAAAGGCCTGTGGGAAGTTGGAGGATATGGAGCAGTCCTAGCTGATAAGACTTGCTATAATGTGGACAATCTGTGTGTGTGTGTGTGCACACACGTGCACTTACATTATTCAATATGGAAGCCACTAGCCACATGTGACTCTGTGGCCACTGAGTACTTGAAATGTGGCTGGTGTGACTGAGGAACTGAATTTTAAACTTTATTTAATTTTAATTAATTTAAATTCAAAGTTTAATAAATAGCCAACACATTTATGGTCAACTGCCTTTTGACAAGGTTCTGAAGACAGTTCCATGGGGAAAGAATAGTCTTTTTAACAAATCATGCGGGGACAATTGGATTTCCACATGCAAAAGAATGAAGTTGGACCCTGCTATGGTCTGAATATTTATGTCTCCCCTCCCCAAATTGATACATTGACTCTTAGTCCTTACTGCAGTGGTGTTGGGAGGTGAGGCATCTAGGAGGTGATGCGGTTATGAGGGTGGAGACTTCATGAATGGGATTAGTGCTCTTATACAAGAGGCTTAAGGGAGCTTGTTTGCCCCTTCTGCTGTATGAGGACACATGGCAGGTGCCATCTATGAGGAATGGGCCCTCACCAGACACCAGATCTGTTGGTGCCTTGATCTTGAACTTCTCAGCCTCCAGAACTGTGAGCAATAAATTCTTGTTGTATATAAATTATCCAGTCTATTTTGTTATAGCAGCCTAAACAGACTAAGACAGACCCCTACCTCACACCACATGTAAAACGTAACTTAAAATGGACCAAAGACCTCAATATAAGAGCTAAACCTATCTCTCTTTATATAAGGGTCTAGTATCCAAAATACATAAAGAATTCTTACAATAAAAGGACAAACAGCCCAATTTAAAAATGAGCAAAGGATCTGAACATTTCTCCAAACAAGATATACACTTGGCTAATGAACACATGTGAAGATGCTCAACATCAGTCATTAGGGAAATGCAAATCAAAACCTCAAGCAGATGGCACTTCACATCTAATAGGATGGGGATAACAAAAGATGCTGAAAATAACAAGTGCTGGCAAGGATGTGGAGAAATTAGAATCCTCATACTCTATTAATGGGAATCTAAAATGGTGCAGCTGCTTTGGAAAACTGTCTGCTAGTTCCGCATAAACGTTAAACATAGAGTTACCAAATGACCTAGCAATTCCACTCCTAGGTATTAAATATATACCCCAGTTTTTGTGTCCACACAAAAACTTGTCCACAAATGTTGACGGCAGCATTATTCACAACAGCCAAAAAGCAGAAACAACCCAAAAGTCTATCAACTGAGTAACAGATAAACAACATGTAGTATATCCATATAATATGTATTATTAAGCCATAAAATGGATAAAGCACTGATATATGCTACAACATGTATGAAGCTTAAAAACATGCTTGGTGAAAGAAGCCAGACCAAAAGACCACATATTGTATGACTCCATCTATATGAAATGTCCAGAATAGGAAAATCCAGAGACAGAAAGTAGACTGGGGGTAGGGAGAGGGGAGAAATGGGGAGTGACTGCTAATAAGTATGGGGTTTCTTTTTGAGGTGATGAAAATGTTTGGGAATTAGATACTGGTGGTGGTTGCACAACTTTGTGAATGTGCTAAAAACCACTGAACTGTATACTTTAAAAGGTTTAACTTTATATGTGAATTACATCTCAATAAGTAAAATTTAAATAGCCACACATGGCTAGTGGCTACTGTATTGGACAGTGCAGCTCTGAAGGAAGGTACTGGTGAATCTCAGGGATGAGGAGCATGGAATCTGCCCCCTTGGGGATCAAATGAGACACAGACAGCACACACATACCCAGCTGTCTCTGCTGAGGCAGAAGGGAGTGTGTGGGGTCCACTTTCTTCAGGACCATGAAGGCCATAGGTTATGGGGCAGGACCTCAGCCAGAGTCACAAGCTTTTCTACTGAATGCCACAGGTCTCCATTTCCTGAGTTCCAAAAATCATCAAACCAAAGTGCAATGACTATATTCCCCCAAATTCATATACTGAAATCCTAACTCCCAAGGGGATGGAATTAAGGTGGGGGGCCCTTTGGGAAGTGATTAGGTCATGAAGGCGTAGCCTTCATGGGGTTAGTGGGGAATGGGGTTAGTGTCCTCATGAAAGAGGCCGGAGGGAGCTTGTGTGCCCATTCCACCATGTGAGGACAGAGAAAGGTTGGCAGTCTGCAACCCAGAAAAGGGCCCTCACCAGAACCCCACCATGCTGGCACTTTGATCTTAGACTTCTCAGCCTCCAGAACTTCAAGAAATGCATTTCTGTTGTTTATAAGTTAGTCTCTTGTATTTTGTTACAGTGGTCTGAACAGACTAAGATGCAAAAGTGTCATTGAATGTACCAGTGTCAAGGAAGTAAGGCTCTAGTCTTCTTGTAACCCTCCTCTCTAACCTGCTGACTGTATTTTGTATTCACATCATCAAGACTAGCCAAAGTGTCACTGTCATTCAGTCTTAGAGATCACTGGACTATGTAGAACAGCACCAGCAATTACACTGGCATTGTACCAGAGACAGGGAAATAAACCCAAGGGTTTAAAGCACAAACAATGTCACAGAGGAGGAAGAGAAATAATATGGAGTGGGGCTTTTTCTCTACTTGTCCCTTTCTATTAATAAACATGGCACCATTTTAAGGAATGAAACTCAGCCACAGCTTGCATGGAAGTTCATTAGTAGTCACATTTGGATCTGTCTTCACTACAAGAAGCTCTGAAAGGGATAGAAAAGTAAGTACTAGAATAATTCTGTCATGCACTGGATTGTCAAATATCCATTAATAGAAATGATAAAAACATTCTTCTTATTTATAATATCATCACCATTCCTCTAATTCATGACATTTTTTAGTGAATAAAAATTATTACAGGCCGGGTGTGGTGGCTCACGCCTGTAATCCTAGCACTCTGGGAGGCTGAAGTGGATGGATCCTTTGAACTCAGGAGTTCGAGACCAGCCTGAGCAAGAGTGAGACCCCGTCTCTACTAAAAATAGAAAGAAATTAGCTGGACAACTAAAAATATATATAGAAAAAATTAGCCAGGCATGGTGGCGCATGCCTGTAGTCCCAGCTACTCGGGAGGCTGAGGCAGGAGGATCGCTTGAGCCCAGGAGTCTGAGGTTGCTGTGAGCTAGGCTGACACCATGGTACTCTACCCTGGGCAACAGAGTGAGACTCTATCTCAAAAAAAAAAAAAAAAAAAAAATTATTACATACAACATTTAAAAACACACACACACACACACACACACACACACCTGGACTATGCCTTTGCAGAACCATGAGATGCTTTGATGGAGATAAAGGGCTGATGAAAGGGCGAGAAGAGGCAAAGGGTATTTACCTGTCCCAGCTAATTTGGGTGTTGGTTCCTGGAGTAGCGGCGATTTCTCCCAATGACGGGAGCTCAGCTGGTCATGAGGTCCTGCCTCGGAAGGCTCCTCCAGGGAGCTCTCCCTGAGATCTCTCCTAGGAGTTTGCAGTTGAAAGTCTGGCAGTTCCTGTTCTCCAAGCTGGGATCCAGTTTTCTCCAAGAGCACCTTCTGCCCCTGCATACAAACAGCCACCTAGGAACAAGCCCCATCCATTAACACCATCCATCAGGACTAAGGGCAGCTTTTCTTTCACTGCTCTATAATGAACCCTTTGCCTTGGGAATTCCTGATAATGGTCTAGAGGTCAGCTTTCATAGAGACCACTGAAACCCTCAAAAGAAGCAAAGGGAAGGGCATGCAGAATGAGAAGAATGAGGCTGCTGTGAGTTGGTGAAAACTTCTTGAGTGGCTGCCCCTAAAGCTTGGGCCTTTCTCAAGGCCTGGAGTCAAAGTCATGAGAGGAGAGCTAGCACAAATATCAGGGTCAGTCATGACACTGGCCCATGAGATTCTGACCCTACACACCACCCCTTCCCTACTTCTGCTGGAGACAGGCCTTGTAGGAATGGGAAGCAGTATGGTAAGGAGCTATTAAAAACTATTCTTACCTAGTAAATTGTTCTGCCAAAGGCTCTCCTGCTAAGGACACAGGGGTCTAAGAGGACTGCCTCACCCCTGTTCCCTAACAGGTTCCATTTTCATTCCTGCTTGCTTCCTGTCTAGACCCTGACTGGGGTCTGACTTAGGGCATGAGGGGTGAGGAGGAATAACAACACTAGCTAAATTAAACCATAACTTCCTAATCCAAAAACAATATGCCAGACGCTTCACTGGAACAAGGTCCAATGAAGTTCCCCAAAGTCAAATTCATACCCAACAGGATGACCTTGCCTGCTAAGAATTCTGATTGTTGGAAAAATTTAAGAGGAATGGGTGGGGTAAGATCTTACAGCAGAAATTCAAGAACCTTAAAACTACTACTTCTGGTGACATGAGGCCCATAAAGGAATGGTAAGAACCTTGGTCCTCTACTTCCTCACTGGATGTCAGTAGCTCGGTTTTCTGAAAACCTGTTACAATTGACAGGAGGTTCCCAGACAGAGGCAACTTTTGAAGCCATCCAGTCAATTTCTGGACTCTTTAAATAAAGAGGGATCCGGAGACCAAATATCACCCAGATGAAACAGAACCCCTGGGGACCATGAGAGAGGACCCTCCTTACCCACTGCTTTGGTTTCTTGGATGATCTGTGAAAATCTTCCACCAGGGTCACAATCTCCTTGCTGCTCACTGGACATCGATGCCTGACCCGAGCCTGGATCTCGGGGGGCAGGATGGTCAGGAACTGCTCCATCACCAGAAGGTCCAAAATCTGCTCCTTGGTGTGTAGCTCAGGCTGCAGCCACTGATGGCAGAGCTGTTGGAGCCTGGAGAGTGCCTCTTGGGGGCTAGACACCTCTTGGTAACAGAACCGTCGGAAGCTCTGGCGCGAGAGCTCAGGATCCGGGCAGTTTTTTGGCAGAGTAGGCCCCCGTTTCTCTTCTAGTTTTGTTATTATGTGTCTCTCTTGCTTGGAGGAAGCTTCTGTGTGGGAACTCAAAGTTATTTCCATTTTAGCTGCCATTTTGGGGATCAAGAGACAACTTCTCTCTCCTAGTAAATGGGTCAAGCCTTTGGGATCATGACTCTGGAGAAGTCTCTCTGAATGCTAGCAAGATGGTGGAAACTGAAGCTCCTATGAGGATGCTAGGGTGCTAGGGAGGACAGGATGCAGAAACAGGGTCTTCTCATTTGCTGGCCTTTACCCCAAACTCTGAAGACAAAGCAGTCCCTGGCAGTGGAAAGAGTTTGTCTTTCCCTCGACGAATTTTTTTAACTATCTTGCAAAGGAGAAAAGTTATAACGTCCTAAAAGGACACCGGGGAAAATACTTCTTTGGTTTCAATAATAAGCACACAAGGTCTCAGACGAAATGGGCAATACGATCTAACCGGGCTGGCAGAGAGAATCCCTAGGAAAAGTTCAAGCTGTCTTACAGGTAGCTTGCGCTAACTCTCCCGCATCCTGACTGAAACCGCCCTCGAACATATCGATGAGAGCTAGAGGATAGAGCCAAGGAAGGCCACAGCAAAGCCCGGGGATGTGAGTTAGCGGTGAGCCTTCTGCCCTCGAGCGAGGGTCATGCGGGCGCGGTGACTGCTCGCTCCCGAGGCGCCGCAGGCCCGGCGGCTCCGGCCTCCAGGCGGCCCGGCTCCGGCTACGCGGCCCAGCTGGCCCTGGGCCTGGCGAAGCTGTGGCAGTCCGGCGCGCAGCACAACTACACAGCGGGGTGCGAGCTCGGGCTCACGCCCGCGACACCACTATGCCGAGCAGGCCAGCACTTCGCACTCACCTACCGCCGACTCACCTCTCTGGGAACCCGGGACCTGGCGCCCAGGAGCACGGGCTGGGGGCGGGGCCGAAGCCGCGCGTCGCAGGGAAGCCCACTGGCTGCCGTGGAATTGCCGCGGGAGGGCCCGCCTCATCCCCAAAGGATTGGCTCCTAGAGGGCGCCCTCTACCGTCCATTGGCTGCTGGGCACTGTCAACAGTGTCGCAGTGCACCTCGGGAGCTGTAGTCCGGTGGCTCGACTACCGAGCGTGCGCAGAGAGCGGCCTAGCGAAAAGGCAGGAGTCGTTGACTTCCGGCCTGGTGGGTGACAGTTTTGGGAGTCGCGGGCGCTCTTGTCCGGTGAGTGCTCCGCTTCCTCGCGTTGGGCCCCTCGTCTGCCAAGGAGCCCCTTGCCACTGGGAGTCTTATCTGAGGCGCTTGGGTCGGACCGAGGTGGACGTCTTGGTGGACGGGACGCCTCCCTAAGGTCTGGCGCCCCCAGATGCTCCGCGGTCGCCGTTTCCCGTCCCAACCCAGCGGGCACAAGGCGGGTCCCGCCCCCTGAGCCTGAGCGCCCCAGACGCTCACCCTGAAGGACGCGCCTGGACCCTGCTCATCTAGCCCCGACCTGCCCACCCCCTACTCTTCGTCTACAGTGCCTAACCTAGCGCTGAAGTCTAAGTATTCACTAAATACTTGCCGAGTGAAAAATGAATCAGCCGTGCTCCCCCTGCTCATTCCGCATTTCTCCGAGTGCTTGAGCCATCTCTAGAGTGAAAGAAATTTCGGAGAGACCAGCATTTTAATATTTAATGATGAATGGGATGCAAGGGGTCAAGAGGAGTGCAGGATCTACCTTCTGCATGAAACTAGAAGAGCACTTATTAAATTATTCTCCAGCCAGGTAATGTATAGGATATAGGAACGTGTGCAAGGCAGGGGGTACAGGTTTTAGTCCTGGCCTTGCTGCTTAGGAGCTATGCAGTGTGATGCTGGGCAAGATACTTAATCGCTCTCTGTTTCTCCCCTGGCTACAAAGGAGTGCTAACAGTAATGCCCTGGACTTCTCTGTCTCTAGCCCCTCCAGCCGCACTGAAACATAATGAGAATCTAAGTGACAGCAGTTCAAGTTGTTTGAGAAAAGGCAACCCAATTCCATTTTTAAAAAAATAATTAAAATTTTTGATTGTAAGAAAACATAAAATTTACCATCTTAACCATTTTTAAGTCTACAGTTCAGTAATGTTGAGTCTGTTCATGTTGTTGTGCAACCTGAATCCACTTTAATACTGCCTGGTGGGAGTATATCAGCTCCTATATAAAATTTTAAATTTCCCTTTATGATTGTATCTGTTTTAATCTGTGTTTCAAGTAATTAAAACCCAACTCAAACTAATTAAAAAATATTGCCTTACCTAAACTGGCCTTGGAGATCCAAATATGTTGTCAAGACTCTGGTGTATTGGTCTTCTCCTATAAACAAGCTCACCCCAGTGCTGTACGAGTGAAATAGAGAGTGGGACATAGTTGCATAGAGCTCCAGTCTTACATCTACCAATGTAGAATTTCCCAGGAAATTCAGAGCTTTTCCCACTCCTCCTATATGTGAATTTTGATAGGCCCAGATATGTTATATACCCACTCTTGGGGTTCAGGGAAGGATATTGTAATTAATGGCCCCACTAGAATCAATGAATTAGAGAGGGACTCTTTCACAAAGAAGATCCTGCTATTGGAAGTGGGGAAGGAATGTTGGAAAATAAAAATATACAGCAAATCAGAACAGTGACTTATCCACATTCTGTGTGTGGGGGCGGGGCTGATGATGGTGGCGGGGAGTGTGGTGTAATAGTGATGAAGAAATTAATCAAGAAGCACATACTCACTAGTTTTCTCCTTAAGAGAAGGTAGCAATTGGGAAGGTGAGTCCAGGCTTCTTGAGGGCAGGGAAGGACAGGAAAAAGGTGAGGGAAGAAGGGAAGGAACAGGTGGACTACATTGTGAGGAACAGTTTGGGTAATTTGTTAGACTTAGAAACTTGGTTGGGGAGAAAACTATGTTTTTTGATATTTCTAGTGTTTTGGATCCTTGGTGTGGATTTGTGGAGGAGTCAAAGGGATAAAGTCAATCTCAAGGAGCAGAGTGAGGGAATATGGGATGGGTTTATGCTGTCTTTTTTCATCCTCTTCAGCGTCCCTTCAAAGTTGAGTCTTTTCTTTCAACTGTGAGTCTCTGCACATCTGTGACACTCTCATGTCCCTCTGATTCCAGAAAGACACTCCTTGCAAGAGAACATGACTTCCCAGTGGTAAGGGAAGAGAGGGAATCTGGTTCCCAGAGTAGAAGTGTCAACCAGAGTGAGCCAGTTCGTTGAAGCAAATGATGGCTGCAGCAAGGAGTCCGCAAGCACACTCATCCTCAAACAAGGACTCCACACAGGGACAGAAATCAGCCCTTCAGGGCAACAGCCCTGACAGGGAGGCCTCCCGCCAGCGCTTCAGGCAATTCTGTTACCAGGAGGTAGCTGGCCCGCGCGAAGCTTTTAGCAGACTCTGGGCACTCTGTTGTCAGTGGCTGAGGCCTAAGACACACTCGAAAGAGCAAATCTTGGAGCTGCTGGTTTTGGAGCAATTTCTGACTATCTTGCCAGAGGAGATCCAGACCTGGGTGAGGGAGCAGTGTCCAGAAAACGGTGAGGAAGCTGTGGCTCTGGTTGAGGATGTACAAAGAGCTCCTGAACAGGTGAGAAAGGGAAGTTGAAACCTGTGGTTTTGGTTATGAAGAAGTTGGATGAGGAACACAGGAATCCAGTTGTTGGAGAGGCTCTTGGTTGAGAAATGCGCAGCAGCCCTCTGCTGCCCACAGAAGGTCTTGGCTTTCTTGGGTTGTTTCTGCCCTTAATTGTATGGGAAGAATTTCTCATCTGTGGATATAACTGTTAGATATTCACATATTTAGTTAATGTCTGGAGTCCCTAATTAAAGTGGTAAAAACACTCAGAAAAATTCTCCAAAACAAGGCCAGGGGAAGGACAACTATGCTTCACTCAGGGGGTCAGGAAAGCTAGAGATTTTGGTGAATAAAAATCTAATCTCTTGCTAGAAGGTACTTTGAGGGCAGAGTGCTATGTATTGTACAATAAACAAAGTTGTCTTAGAGCTGGGCCTTACCATGGTTCTTGCTGCCTGGATTAAGTGGTCAGTTTGGGACAGTCGTGGGGGCTCACAAAATATCCTCTTGTAGTTGGGATTAAGTCTGAGACCTCATCCGTGTAACCAGCTTGTATCTTCTGGGAGAGGGGAGGTGTGACAGCCATAGGAAAACGAAAAGTAACATGTGGGCTTTGGTTGTGGGAGAGTTGGTGGGAAGAAGGCAACTGAAATCTGTTAAGTCTGGGGAGGCCTAAGTAATGGAGGGGTGTGTGTCGAGGAATGCTAGTCAGCCTGAGTGGGTCTGCAGTCAGAGCAGGAGGGTGCCCTGAGTCTGCGTGGCTGGAGTGGGAAGGACCCAGGAAGTGGAGATGCTTGTGTTTCCCAGTGAGGAGGCGGGGCTGTGCATGGGCAGGAGGAGGAGCGGGGAAGGGGGATGTAGATGAAACTTGGTAGGATTGAGGACTGAGTACTTTTGACTGACTTTAGAGAGCGGAAGAGCAGCATGGTGGTGATGCTTTAGGGAAAAGTTGAGGAAGTTAGTTGGAAATCTGTGGGATTGAGTGGAGAGGCGCAGTAGCACACATATGAATGTAGAGCTTGGAGAGGTGAACTAAACAGAGTGGGAATCCCAATATGCTATCCTGGCCCCAGTTCGGTGGGGAGTAGTAATGGAAGTAGATGTAATTTCTCAGGACCCCACTTGCCTCCCGGTACCTCTCCTCATTCACTTTAAGGACAAGTTATAAGCATGGGACTTAAAGAATGAAGATGCTTGTGAAAGACAAAAGTTGATTATAAGTGACCACGATGTGCCAGATGTCAAGGATTTTACAGTGAACATGGCAGGCACGGCCCCTGGCCGCCTGCAGCCCATATTCCATGGGAAACAGACAGACAATAGCAAATGAAAGGCAGTTTCAGATAAGTGCTCAGAAGGAAATGAGCAGGGTGATCTGGTAACTGTCATGGGGGGAATGATAGGTTGTGAGGCAAGGCCTCTCTGAGGTGACACTGAAGGAGGAAAAGGGACCAGTGACTCCAGGCAGAGGGCACAGTACGTGCCAAGAGCCTAAGGTGGGAGAGGACTTGGCATGTTTGGGATAGAAAAGGGAGGGCGGGTGGCTGGAGCTCCGGGATCAGAAGAGTGCTACGCAAACGTGAGAGAGGAAGGCGGGGCCGAGTCGTATGGCCTTTCAGGCTGTGAACAGAGTTTGGATTTTATTCTGTGTGCAGTGAGAAGCCACTGAAGAGTGTTACCAGGAAGGGATGTGATCCGAGATTGTAGAAACATCACACTGAAGGTCCAGCAGCAGAGAGAGGATGCAGGGCAGCCGGTTAAGGGGCCATGACAGCAGTCCAGGCAGCTGACAGTGTCCTGCACCTGGCTGGAGGCTGTGGAGGTGGAGAGAGAAAACAAATGCAAGGTATCTTTTCGAAGGTAGAACCGACACTGGATTTGGGGGGAGAGGAAATAGCTTTGTGCTGAGGTCACAGGGGCTTTCTAAAGTGAAAGCTGATCTTCTCACTTCTCACAAATGTACACCATTTTTAGCAGTTCTGTCTCAGGCTCTATATGCTAGATGATTTCATATAAATGTTCTTAACCACTTCAAAGACCTAATTCTATTAATTTTTGTTTGATTACCACAGCAATATAGTGACTCCTAGATACTTCTTTTCTGCTTCCCTATGTTCCACATCATTTTTAAATGCCATTCTTAGGGGTTGTAAAGCCCAGCTTAGGTAGGAATTTGTAGTGCTGGATCATGGGGTCTGTTCTCAGGTCTCAAGTTCTGAGAAGGACTTGAAAGTGCTCTTGGAGGAGACGGCCCCGTGGGGAGCTGCCAGAGAATCACTGAGATCCCAGTGGACACAGGCGGTGCAGCCAGAGGAGCAGACCCTGAAGGGATCACAGAGCTCACACCAAAGTCCAGGGGAGCAGTCAGAAGGTGAGCAGAAGCCTCTGTCCTCACCTGGAAACAAAGGTCTGAACTTGAGTCCACTCAAGGCTTCCAAATTAAATGCCTTTGAAATATGTCCAAAAAGCAAGACTTCAAATTTCAGTCAAGGGTAATAGCACTTAAAATAGGGATGAAGATTCTTTATGTGTTAGCCTAATTCTCTTTCCTTACAATTTCATTCTATTAAAAATGAACATGGTTACCCTCACCTTCTGCACAGCAGTTCTTCCTATACTTGAAGACATAAAACCGCCTTCCCCATCCAGCTTAATCTTTTCCAGAATACATTTCTCCTATCATTCTTCCAAAGCTCTATTTTTTTGTTTTTACTTGTCTTAATTTTTTAGAAAACTTTTTTAATTAAAAAAATTTAATTGAGGTGAAATTCACATAACATAAAATTAACCATTTTAAAGTGAACAATTAGGTGGCATTTGGTACATTCACAATGTTGTGCAACAACTACCTCTGTCTAGTTGCAAACATTTTCATCATCCCAAAGTGAAACACTGTACCTGTAATGCAGTTGCTCCCACTCTGTCTCTGTAGAAATACCTGTTCTGGACATTTCATATCAGTGGAATTATACACATGATATGACCTTTTGTGTCTGGCTTCTTTCACTTCTTTTGAGCATGTATCAGTACTTTGTTCCTTTTTTGTGGCTGAGTAATATTCCATTGTGTGGATATACCAAGTCTTTATTTATTTAGAGACAGGGTTTTGTTCTGTTGCCTGAGTTAGAGTGCAATGGCATCATCATAGCTCACTGCAACCTCACATTCCTGGGTTCTAAGCGATTCTCCTCCCTCAGCCTCCCAAGTAGCTGGGACTACAGGTGCTCACAACCACGCCTGGCTAATTTTTTTTTAAATTTTTTGTAGCGATGAGGTCTTGCTATATTGCTCAGGCTGGTCTTGAACTCCCAGCCTCAAGCAATCCTCCTGCCTTGGCTTCCCAAAGTGCTAGGATTATAGGCGTGAACCACTGCACCTGGCCCAGGCTCTATGGTTTTACAAGTCTTTTTCCATGAAGGAATTTGGCTAGATATATTCTAGATAGCCTTAAGGCCCACTGCTGCCTTTTCTGCTAAATGGAAAGCTGCCATTACATGTTGCTAGGTAATTTTTAAACCCAGCTCATCTTTGCATAATTCAAATCCTAGAGGAAAACATTGCCTTGATGTTAAGTTGACAAACTTGTGTTTATAAAATGGAAAATTGTCTAGGAGGTTTATTTGTTTTAGTATTCTTTAGGCAAAATAAATACTCTTATCAATATTTTTCTAAACTTTGCCATTTAGTGTTTATTTCCTTTTAATCGTCGGGAATACCTGTGCTCTCTGACGTGTGATTCCGAGGCTTGGGGCCTCGCTGTGAGTAACGGGAGGCAGCCTCGCAGTGCTCCCTCTGCTTGCCACGCCCACAGGCTGCTCACAGATCTGGAGTGTTATAACCGCCCCGGGAGTCACGTACCTGAGTCTACGCTGAAGTTCAATTAATATATCATAAAAATGTCTCATTTCATTTGTAGAATTCTTAAAAGTGGGGGTTTCAGAAAGAATATATTATCTTGGTCTGAAAAATATAAAAGTTTTCAGTTACTATGGTGTTTTTAAGAGTACTATGGTTATCTCTGGGTGGTGGGGCTATGGAGAGATTTTTTTCCCCCCTCTATTATTCTATTTAATTTTTTTTTTGCCTCTAACATGTACATATTTCTCTAAAATGAAAAAAAAATTTAAAGCTGTTATGCCAAGAGGAATCCAGTGAAAGGAACTTCTCAACACACAGAGGCCGTTGGATATGGCAGTGGTTCTCAAACCTGAGCGTGCCTTGGATTCATCTAGAGGGCATATTAAAGCACAGCTTCCCAGGCCCTGCCTGTAGAGCTTCTGATTCAGAGGATCTGAGGTGAGGCCCCAGAATTTGCATTTCTGACAGGTTCCCAGGTGCTGCTGATGTGGCTGGCCCAGGGAGCCCACTTTGAGAACCTCTTTTCTGTGGCTGTTATGTGGAAGTTTTCCTCTAATAGTGACTATTCTCTTCCCCAGCTTGGCTTGCACCTCAAGTTCCTAGGAATCTGCCCCAAAAGAAGGGTCTCCGAGCCCAGGAGACAGGTACGATGGTCTGGACAGCTGGGTCCCAGGTGAGCTGTGGTTGATGCCTTCTGTTTCTTTTGAAGTTCCCACTTCACCTTAGCACTCAGTCTCACACTTTTCTAAAGACATTATAAAGATTTTATGTAGTCCACTGAGCTTCTCAGGTATTCTGTCCTCTCTGACACCATCACATGGCTCGTTACCCATCCCGATCCTTCCCACGGAGGGCTGATCTCCCCCTGCCTTTGCATTGCCCCTGATCTGATGACTGTGGTCCTGTCTCTGCCCCTACCCCAGGCTAGAGCGGTGTTATTTTATCCGTAGCAGCAGCCCTGGTGTTGTTACAGGGACCAGCCACGTGTAAGGACAGAGCCATATCTCTCTGTCAGCAAGACTGGGTGCACGTTGGCCCTGCAAAGAGGGTGCTCCACAGGGGTGCTGCACAGGAGGACAGACATGTCTCGCTGGGTAAGGATCCACCTTCCCTCTAGGTCCAGATGGATGTGTTCAGTTGTTCAGAGATACGAAAGAATCCAAGAGGGAAGGAGACAGAGGGAGTGGGAGACTTTTAGATAGAAGGAAAGGAGGAAATCAATGGGAAGCCAGAGCAGGCAAGATAGACGCAGGCAGAAACTGAAAGAAAGACGCAGCACGGGAGTCAGGCCTTGTGACAGGGATGGCAACAGCAGCATGTGTGACAAGGCCAGCAAGAGCAAGGGTGGGAGTGTGAGACCAAAAGCAGTGGGACAGAGTGTGAGGGCATGAAGGATAAGAGAGAGGGGGAGAAGCTAGTGCCAGGGCGAGACAGAGACAGGCAGGCGCCAGACAAGCAGTGGCCAGATGGGGAGAGGGAAAGGTGAGAGTCAGGTGAGTGTGTGCTCACACACACAGGTAGCTATGGTAGCTCCCGAGTTTCTCCAGTGGCAGAGGAGATTAAAAACAAAACATCCTGGCTGTGATGGTCTACTTCTATGCCCAGGCCTTTCTGGGGAACCAAGCCCTTTCCTGGAGTCTCAGGACACTTGGGGAAGGTCTGCCGATTGGACTGCTCTCTTGCCTTTCTCAGATCGTTCTTCCCCATCCGGGCCAAATGCCACCTCCTCAGAGCAGCCATCCGGATTCAGAGACAGGTGCTCTGCAGCTTGCTGAGCCTTGCTGTCTCCTCTCTGCTTCTTCACATGCAGGGTTTCCCATTCACGGTCCGAATGTTGGCTCTGGGCTGGATCAAAGAGAACACACAGGGACCCCAGATTTTCATGGCTGCAGAGTGACGAAAAGGTCTAAGAGTTCCACAAGTGAGACTGGAGTGGAAGCCCATGAGAAATCAGCGAAGGGGGAAGAAGAAATCAGGGATAATGCAAAGCAGCTGGACTCAGCAAATGAGACAGTGACAGGTGTACGCTGGGCTTCCGAGGAAACTAGGACTTTCCTTTCTATTCTCAGTGAGTCTCGGTTTTATGAAAAGCTCCAGATGCGGCAGCACAGCGGCCAGCTGTATGGAGAAGTGGCTGAGCTCTTGCAGGAACAAGGTTTCCACGGGGCGCTGGAGCAGTGTCAAACCAAGTTCAGAAGCCTCCAGGCCAGTTACCGTCCAGGGAGGCAAGGCTGCAGCCCAGAGCCCTGTGCCTTCCAAGAGGAGATAGAAGCTCTACTGGCCTCACAGGGGCCCACCAATTCTCCCAGGAGCTTGGCAGACAGAGCTGTTGAGGCCAAAGGGCCAGGCCAGGGCCCACAGGCTCAGAAAAAGGTGGAGGATGAGGACACAGTAGAGGACTCAAACAGCTGCAAAACCAACGGCAAGCAGCCAGTCCAGGCAACTGGGAGCCCCCTCAGCTACAGCCTGCTCCAGAGCCACTTGGGTGAGGACCGCTCTGCATCTGTCCTTGTGCTGATTGCTTGTTTGTAAACCACGCCTCCACAGAGCTGTCTTCCAGCTATAAAATTGGTGCCGGTTCATATTCGTGGGGGTTCCTGTCCCTTAAAACAGTTGGGGGCATTGTTGGGATAAAAGCTATTCATTTTGCCATGTACAGGTTACATACAGGGAAAAGTAGTACCTAAATTTTTAGATTGTCTGGGTCAATCCAATTTTCTTTTCGGTATGAAATTTGAAAGCCAGGTATGTTTCTATCACCAGAGTAGTGAATGTCTGAGGTGCTATATCCAGATTTTGTTAACATAAACGAATGATGATGACATTAGCCTAGGAATGAATGCTGTATTCTCTATGGAAGGTGGGTGATGCCACAGACAGGTACCTGTGTGATTTCAAAAGCTTATCATTAGGAATCGGGTTCCACTGCAGCTGCAGATTGATCTGTGTCCAGGGTGAGTATATTCCTCAGAACATATACAAGTTACTGCCATCAGTAACCAGCATCATAGCCGTGTTTCAGTTGCTTATTGCTGCAAAACAAACCACTCCAAAACTTGGTGGTTTAAGACAATTATTTCTCACCATTCTGTGGGTTGACCGGGTAGTTCTGCTTCTTGAGGTTGAGATTGGAAGATCCAGAATGGCCTCATCACCTGACTGGTACTTGATGGTGGCCACCAGCTAGGAGCTCAGCTAGGTCTGTCAGATGGGCACAGCCTCACACCTGCTTCCACAAGCAGGTTTTCATGTTTTAGGGGAAAAGGCCATAGTGAGATTTCTTCCCAGGAACAGCAGTAGCCAGTTGTGGCATAGTTTGAGAAACTAGGATTAACTTCTTAGGCTGCTAAAACCCTGCACTGCAATATGTACAGTCCTCCCTGATCTGACTGTCAGACCTCATTGATCTGTTCTTTGTCCCCTGGCAAGCAGGTGTGCACTGGGTCTATGAATAGACCAAGACACTCCTGGCCATTCTCATTAGTTGTCGGTTTTATGGAAAACTCCAGACCCATCAGTGGAATAGCCAGATCTACAGGGCCATGGCGGAAGGACTCCAGGAGCCGGGCTTTCTGCGGACCCCGGAGCAGTGTCGTAACAAGTTCAGAAGCCTACAGTCGAGTTACCAAAAAGTGAGGCAAGGCTGTGTGCCTGAGCCTTGTATCTTTTATGAGGAAATGGATGCTTTTTCAAGCTCCTGGGCCTCTGCCCCTCCTATGGCAAGTGATGCTGTTCCTGGCCTGGAGGGAAGTGTTATCCAGGCTAGAGAGCTGCATCAGCAGAACAGGGAGCCCACAGAGGTTGTCGAAGATGGCACTGTGGATGGTACAGACAGGGATGACAAAGACTTCAGGCACCCTGGCCAGGAAGTCAGAAAACTTGACCTGCCGACCCTGTTCCCAGACAGTCTTGGTAAGACTGTTGGCTCTGATGGTCAAGAATGGGAAAGTCCACCTAGAGGCCATTAGCCTAGCAGTCAAGAGGGAACTGTCACCACTGCTGGCTTTGTCATCATGTGTGACCTTATACAGGCTAAGAGTCTTGGTTTTCATGGTGTTTAAGGATTATTCCCCTTGGATTTTAGTGCCTTGATTTTGTATTTGCCAACCTCTTTGTCATCTTTTACCTTGGAGTTCCAATACTTTGCTTCCTCAGATTGCTTGGTAGGCCTCCAGACCAGGCTCCTCCTCCTTCCTCCTTCTCTAGTATGCCTACTCCTTTCATAACCCGAACCTGTACTGGCCAGGCACTTAGCACTTGCTTTATTGCTGATTAAGCTGGCCAACCCACAGTGGCCTTTTCTTGTTCTGCTGCCAGAAGTGAGGCCATTCAAGAATTGAGAGTACACCTATAAATAGATTGGGTAGATGACATAGAGTTTGACCCTTTGCTTCAGTTTGTCATTGTGTCGGAACATCCAAAAAGACATAGGAGAAAAGTTGGTGGAGTTTAGGGTGTGATTTGCCTGTGACCACAGAATTTGGAGCTCAAAAATATTACAATTGGAAAATAAAACTTAGGCTTTTAATTAGCAGGAGACTTAATCACATGAAGAATTCCAGTTGTGTATTTCTTTTTTTTTTCTTCTTTTTTTTTTTTTTGAGACAGAGTCTCACTCTGTTGCCCAGGCTAGCGTGAGTGCCGTGGCGTCAGCCTAGCTCACAGCAACCTCAAACTCCTGGGCTCAAGCAATCCTCCTGCCTCAGCCTCCCGAGTAGCTGGGATTACAGGCATGCGCCACCATGCCCGGCTAATTTTTTCTATATATATATATTTAGCTGTCTATATAATTTCTTTCTATTTTTAGTAGAGATGGGGTCTCGCTCTTGCTCAGGCTGGTCTCGAACTCCTGAGCTCAAACGATCCACCCACCTCGGCCTCCCAGAGTGCTAGGATTACAGGCGTGAGCCACCGCGCCCGGCCTCTTTTTTGTAGTATAGTTATACCTTTTTTTGCATTCCATTGTTTGCCTTCTGTACAGCCCATTTATTTCTTTTTTCTTTTCTTTTTTTCCTTCAGGTTTTGAGAGCAAGAATGGGATTAAAAAAGAAAATCCGAAATGGGATGATTCAGAGGAAGTAGAAATGAACAAGGCTTTACACAGAAAGTCTACTGGAGAAGTTTTTTGGCACTCTGAGCTAAAAAAAAGTCTGGGAGGGTGAGCCAACATCAAGAAGGCAATATAGAAATTCTCCAGTGGAGAGTGAGGAAAAACCCCCATCCCAGGACAAAATGAGTCACCAGAGACTTTATACTGGAGACAAAGCCTGTAGATATTTCCTCTGTGGGAAAAACAGCTCTCAGAGTGTGCTCTTTCCCCACAAACCAGCCCCTGAATTGGAAGAAGCTTCTCAGTGTCCTGAATGCGGAAAAATCTTTAGCCGAGGTTCTTTTCTTATTCGGCATCAGAGAATCCACACAGGCGAGAAGCCTCACAAGTGCAGTGAATGCGGGAAAGGCTTTAGTGAGCGTTCCAACCTCACTGCCCACCTACAGACTCACACAGGGGAGAGGCCCCACCAGTGTGGGCAGTGTGGGAAAAGCTTCAACCAGAGCTCCAGCCTCATTGTCCACCAGAGGACCCACACGGGGGAGAAGCCTTATCAGTGCATTGTTTGTGGAAAGAGATTCAACAGTTCCCAATTCAGCACTCACCGGTGCATCCACACTGGGGAGAGCCCCTACAAGCGTGCAGAGTGTGGGAAAAGCTTCAACAACAGCTCCCACTTCAGTGTCCACCAGAAAACCCACACTGGAGAAAAGCCTTGCAAGTGTTCTCAGTGTGAGAAAAGCTTTACTAAGAACTCTGCCCTCACCCGCCATCAGGCAGTACACATAAAACATAACGCTCATCATTGGAAGGGAGAGGTGTGTTATAAGTATTTGGGAAACCTGAGAGATCAATTCCTTAGGTCAATGTGTATTCCTTAGAACTTCCTCCTGCTTATGGAGAGATCTAGCCAATCCCTGGCTTAGTAACTAAACTTACTGACAACTGGATCTTAAGAACCATGACCAGGAACAGGAATCAGCATAAGGATGCTGACCTCTTCTGGCTCTGCCTGTGACTTCAGAGTCCTGTCTTACTGTGACTTAAAGTTTTCTCTAATGGGGAGAAAGCTGTAGGATCTGTAAGTTCTGCCAGAAAACTAGGATCTCCCTGTTCCAAACATTGTTTACAACAAGCATAACATCTAGGTTAATCTTTGTAAGATCTCACTTTACCGTCACCCATACCTTAGTTCCTGATTGTCTCTTACAGTAAATGGTTTATACACAGTACTATTTCTGATAAAAATAAAGGTGTTTCTACCTCCACTTCCTTGGCCTTTGGTTATAATTTTCTTCAATAGAAACTTTACTTTTTCTTGAGACAGAGTCTTCCTGTGTTGCTCTGGGTAGAGTGCAGTGGCGTCATCACAGCTCACTGTACCCTTAAACTCCTGGGCTCAAGTGATCCTCCTGCCTTAGCCTCCCAAGTAGCTGGTACTACAGGTGCATGCCAGAACATGTGGCTTATTTTTCTATTTTTAGTAGAGACGGGGTCTTACTCTTGCTCTGGTTGGTCTCGAACTCCTGAGCTCAAGTGATCCTCCTGCCTGAGCTTCCCAGGGTGCTAGGAATACAGGTGTGAGCCACTGTACCCGGCTCAATAGGAACTTTATGCTTATGTAGAAGCCTGCAGGGTCCTGAAGAGGATCTAAGTGTAGAGTCTATTTCAGGGCAGTCGGACATGCAGAGACAGAATAAGGGGCAGGAAATGGGGAGAGGAGGAAAAGAATTAAGTTTGGAAAGGTTTAAGCCATCATGAGAAGGAATATCATAGGAATAAGGAAAAAACAGGTACTATAGGAGGATCTGACTGCAAAGAGAACAGTAGGTTACAGGAAGGATGGGTGTGAGGAACAAAAGGAACCAAACCTAAAACTTAATGATCCAGAACAAGCCACAGATATTTAAGCTTTTATGAAATTGCCATGGATTAAAAATGGTAAAAGGCGGGTACATTGTCTACAGTTGTTGGCTTGTATATGCGGAGTTATAGGACCTTGTCTAAGCTATGGTGATAAGCAAGCACCATGGCTCTGCTTGACCCTTTTTGAAGAATTAAATATGAGCAAAGGAGAATGTACATTCTACCTCAAAGCCAGAAAAAATTAAAATTGAAGGAGAAGCAAAGGTAGAATATACTTAAGTGTTTCCTCAGGTTGAGCCCTTCCTGGGCCACTATTTTTCCCTGCCACTGTCCTTGAGCATGGCCCTAAGGGGAAGCTATGCAGGGCAGTTCCTAGAGTCACAAAGTTAACAGCCTCTGCTCTACACAAAAAAAGCCATCTTTGAAGGGCCTGGGCAAAGTCAAAGAGGTCAGCTGGAATGAGGCCTGTTAGGGACAGCATGACTTTATTGGCGATTCGTGGTGGGAAAGAGGGAGACAGCCCAGGGGTGGATCAGTTACTGAAGGGCTTTGGATATCAGCTCAAAGAAGTTAGTTCAATAAATGAGGAGAGCCAGTGAAAGTAATTAGAAGAGACAAGGAAGTGGAGATAGTTTATGAGGCCTTATTAGTAGGCTCCTCCCATTCCTGGGCCTACTGCGACCAGGGAAATTGAGAGGGAACTGTTGCACTCCTTGCACATTTAGGTTGCCTTCACCCTCCAAACTGCACTGTTCTCTAGTCTGCTGGGCAGAAAAAGAAACACCACAAGTACTAGAATCCCTAAGCCTTGCCTGTCAACCCTTCCAGATGATCTAGAGTAGACAGGTAACAACTGGAGAATACGTTCATTTATTCAGGAAATATTTGGTTACCTATACCAGATATTGGAGCCAGATATAACACAGTAGACAAAGTAGATACTGCATCTTCCAGAACCAGCCTCATTGGGCCCCTCTCATAGATACTAGCACCAGGCAGGCAACACTGCCTAGCCAACGCCCCCACAAGATACGAGTCCCAGCTCTGTAGAGCCTCTTTTCCAAGCCGCCAAGTTCTGGTAAATCCAACCTTTCCCTATGTTCCCCCAACCCCACGTGAGGTCGCTGTTTCCCACACTATCTCTGTGGCTGCAGTGTTCTCTTTCACTATTTTTTTTCCTCAGTTCTACCACACCCATCTTACAAATTCCTTATATTAAATTTTCTTTGAAATGCTTACAATGGTTTCTGTTTTCCTGACTAGACTTCATTGTTACAAGGCCATGCTACGAATGTTAGATTTTAGCATAAGTGTAATGAGAAGCCCCTGAATGATTAAGCAGGGAGTGACATTATTCTCTTACTCTGACTGCTGTGTGGAGAATCGATTAGAGCTAAAAGAGGAAGCAAGGAGACCAAGTAAGGTTCTCTTAACTGTGATGTCTAGAAACTCAGTTGTCTGGTCAAGTGACAGCAGTGGATATAGGAAAAAAGTGGATGGAATTTGTACATTTTGGAAGTATAATCAACATGCTGTGGTGATGGATTCATTATGGAGGTAAGGCAGAGAGGATATCAAGGATGAACAGGTTTCTGGTTTTTTGTTTTTTGTTTTTTTTGAGACAGAGTCTCACCCTATTGCCCAGGCTATAGTGTCCTGGCGTCAGCCTAGCTCACAGCAACCTCAAACTCCTGGTCTCAAGCAATCCTCCTGCCTCAGCCTCCCGAGTAGCTGGGACTACAAGCATGCACCACCATGCCCGGCTAATTTTTTTCTATATATTTTTAGTTGTCCAGCTAATTTCTTTCTATTTTTAGTAGAGACGGGATCTTGCTCTTGCTCAGGCTGGTCTTGAACTCTTGGCCTCAAGCAATCCTCCTGCCCCAGCCTCCCAAAGTGCTGGAATTACAGGCATGAGCCACCTCGCCTGGCCTATCTTGGATCCTACCTCTAGGGGTTCTGATTTGTCAGTCTGGGGTAGTTATTTCTAACAAGTTTTCTAAGTGCTTCTCTGCGTTTATCCCTATTTGTTAACGACCCTTTCCTTGGAGATGGAGGACACTGGGGCCTAAGGGCATGCGAGGAATTAGTATCACACAAGGAGTCAACCTCTGGCTCTCCAGACTACAAACTCCATCTTTTCACTAAGAATCGTTAGGAAGTAGTATGGTGCAGCGGTGAGGGCTTTGGACTGAGACAAACTGGACTTAACTTTTAATTTTGTTACCTATTGCTGTGTGTCCTTAGACAAATGACTTAACCTTTCTGAGTCCCAGCCTCCCCACCTTACAGTCAGTGATAACAATATCTACTTCTCAGTGTGGTTTAAAGGATTAAATGATTTCATGTGTGCAAACCACTTACATATTACCTACCACACAGTAAATGCTTAATATATACCAGCTATTATAAGATATTATTATTATTAGATATGTCCATGAAGAAAAATAAAAGCCAAACAACTTCAAACTCTCCCCATGCATTGCTGATATCTGTATCCATGTCCTCCAACCTCGTGTTCTTCAGTCAGTGAATTCAGTTGTTCATGAAATACAGCATGATTAAATTGATATTGAATTTGCCCAGAAATGTTGACTATGTTCAGCCACAGACAGATATGGAGATGAGGAAGATCTGGTCACTGCCCTCCAAGGAAGAAGAGGTGGATTTTCAACACAGGTCAGATCAATTCTGAAATCTTTCCTTACTTCCATCTCTCACTTTCAACACTCTTTCTGGGTAACAATTTCTGTGCAACCTTGGGGCACAGACCTCACACTGCATGTGGCAGGAACTGGAAGCCTGGCCTCCTTGGGAGGATGAGGGCACAGCTGCGGTTCCATGTCACACCCAGTACCACAACTAACTCCCAGCCATGCCGTCTCGCCTGGCACTAGAGGTAGGTGGTAATATTACGTAGTATAGATTACACATGGACTCTAAGAAGCTTTTATAGTCTAAAGGTAGAAAAGGCAAAAAGAGATCCATTTAAAAGAAAGAAAGAAAGAAAGAAAGAAAAGACCTGTCAGAGATCTTGCTTGTTACATAGTCCCCCTTCCCTTCCATCAAGGTGTTGTCTACCGGAATCCAGAGCTGGATTTTTTTCACAAGTCAAGACTTTAGACCAGACCTAGGAGACAGTAACAACAAGTTGACATGTTAGATGTAGAATTTGTATACCCAAGCACCAGGAGAGAGATCTCTGGGGCTCCCAGGGTTGGCCAAGCACCCAGTGGAGCTTCATCCATTCATCCACACCCTCCCTTGCGCTCTCACCTTGGCTTCTTAGCCTGTGCTAGATACCTGGGTTCTGGATCATTTCTGCTGTATTTTCATTCTTTCTGAATTGCCAAGCCACCTGACATGTCCAAATGGGATCTTCTATCTCTCTGGTAGTATCTTCTGATTCAGGCTCACCCTGTCCAGCATGAACTAGCTCCCATAAGCCTGTTCAGAAAACTTGCTTATCAGTCTAAACTAAAATCTGGTTCTCTTCCTTGGGTGCCAGTAGGCCACCATGAATGCTCAAGTGTTTTGGAAGTAATGAAGAAAACCATAGGTGATGGCTGCCTAGGTGTGGCCAAGTCTGACTAAGACAGACAAGAAGTCCCTCTGTAGAGCCCTGCTTTAATCCCAGGTTAAGGCCAACCCACTCAACTGTCTTTGCCACCAGAGTTGTTTGAAGTACCCAATAGAAAGTAACCCCACAAAATTAGGACACCCTACCCCAAATGACCCTTAAATAGGGGAAGTCCTCTCCCGTGGGAGTGCAGTTGCTGTTGCCACATGAGACCTGGGGTGGAGGACTGCTGTCTGCTCTTCTCTGGTCACTCTGCCTACCTTGAGGAACTCATAGGTAATAAAAACTCTTCACATTGTGGTTGTGTTATTGAAACCGTGCCAGTGATCTGACCTCCAATGGTGAGACCATCATGGAGGAATCCATGCAGGTGGATCCCCTGCTGGTGCTTGTCTGTCTGGGTCTCTGGTAGCTGCTGGTGACAGAAGCTACCTGCTAAGTTAATAGAGAAACTTGAAGAGTTTTGTTCAAAACACCAAGACATGACCCTTCTAAGAGCTATCATGGAATGAGCCTTTCTGAAGGGAGGACCAGAGGAAATGACAATGCTTAGATAAAGAAGTGAGCTGCCTCAACCTGGCAGGTGCACCATCATTTCACATGCTTACTGCTCCCAATTCTGTTCATGACACATGTTAGGTCATATCTGTGATGTCACAGGCACTGACAAACTCTCCTCCCTGGACTCTTCCTGCTTCTCCCCTTTCTAGCCTGAGACTCTGTGGCTCACCACTTTGAAGTCATTGGTTCCTCTCCCCCTGATCTGAATGGTCCTGCATATGAGTTCTAGCTCTTCTCTTGGGAAAGTCCCGAGGATGGGGCCTCACTGGCTCCAACAGGAGCTTGGCAACTCCCCCATAATCTCAGGGTTGCTACTCTTGGAGCACACACAGTATCACACGGAAAAAAAAACCCCATCACCCTACAGATCACCATATGGGCCCGGAGAGGAGAGGTATGGGAATAGAGATTCCTGGAAAGCCAGAGATAGAAACTTGAATGAGGAATAAGTATGTGCAGCTGGACAGAGTAGGATTATAAGAAGAGTCAGGGACCCAGCACCACAGCTGGCAGGAGCACAGAGCACATCAGAATCCTGTTTGCTCAGGGGAGCGCAGGGAGGTCTGTGGCTGCCCCCACCTGAGCCCTGCAGCTCTCTTATGCCCAGTAGCACAGCTCCAGCCCCCAGCAGGTCCTACTTTGGCCCTCTCTTGATCAAAAATCCAGCTGTATTAATCTGTTTTGAGGAGAGGTGTGACTCAGACACTGAGGACTTAACTCAAGTACCCATACCTTGCTGGGCATTGCAATTCCTTCATTACAGAGCAGGCATTTCACGACCCAGAAGATTTTCATTCAAAGAGCTGGCTCATGTGACTATAACCTGCAGAAGAGAAAGGCTATGTTCTACAGGGGACAAATATCTCTCCTCCTTCATTCTTGGGACGCAGAGAACTACTGAAAACTTGGTGATTGGTAAGGGCATCCAACCTTGCTCTCCTCACACCCTCTTCCTGCAAAGGGGAAAGAAAGTCTGTTCTCTTAAGAAAGCTGAAACAGACACTAACTAGGAAAATAAGCAAGTGTTTAAGAAGCAGCAGCCACAAAATCAAGTTTCTCCACCTTGTTCAGCTGCCTATCCCCTAACCCAGGCCCTCCACAGCTGGATCTCCATTTTCTGTTTACATATTCCCCTTCTCACCAATTGCCTTGGCATCCCAGGTTCTCACTCCAAATCCTGCACCAAAGTCATTGCCTTCTCACTGCTTTCTGGATGACATTCCCTCACCCAGGTATGCATCTCCCTGTGCAGAATGGTCAGGAATTGTTTCAGCTGCAGGATCTTCTCCTTGAGTGCAGCTTGGGCTGCAGCCATCAACAGCAGAGCTCCCAGTGCTGGCCAAAGGCCTTGTAAGGCCCAAACACTTAATTAGAAGTCTGAAGGGCTGGCGGGAGATCTCCAAGTTGCCAACCCCTCTGAGAGATTAGCCAACAGATGCCCAAGAGAATGTGAGGAGTGGAGAGGAATTCAACTCCAACTGAGGCTAATCTCTGGCTCAAAATTCAGTTCCTACAACTCTAAAGAGTCACCTCCAGCTAGGACTCTCTGATAAAAACTCCATTCTGGAAAGAGCAAAAAGAGCAAGAGGTCAATGTGAGAGTTTGTTTCTACTTCACTTTCCTAGCTCTAAGGAAGAAGGTATATATTTCTCATCCCATTCAAATTAACCTGGTATAGGAGACACAGTGTTAACTAATGGAAATAGTACAGACTTTGTCCATCAGGTAAATCTGGGTTGAGTCCCAGCTCAACTCCATACTAACTGATTTGGGGCAAATTATTCAACTCCTCTGAGCTTCTTTTTCTCATCTGAGGATAATAATACCCACCTTGCAAGATAGAGGAAAAGATTAGAAACAGTATCTGCAAAGCATCTAGCCCAGTGCCTGGCATTTGAAGGCACTAAGTAAATGCTACATGGTGGTAGTAAAAGAAACTCCATCTATGGGAACGTCTTCACAGTATATGTAACTACTTGGCATATATTTATGGGCTTAGGCTTAGTATCTGTCATCCCCTGCAAGAATGTAAGGTTCCTGAGAGCTGAGACTTGATCTCCTCCTTGCTGAATCTTAGCACCTTGAATCGTGTCTGGTGCTAAATAAATACTTGGAAAATGAATGAATGGGTGAAAAAATAAGAAGAAGACTGAGGTCATCAAACCTTATTAATCAAGTGGGTGTCAAATACTTAAGCATTATGAAGAATACAAAAGGAGACAAAACTGATCTCTGGACAAAATACCTCTAACATCTGTCCCCTCTCCATTTCCACTACTATCACTACCACTTCCACTACCTAGAAAGGCAGGGGCGGGCTTTCTAAACCTCAGCACTACCGACGTTCTCGGCAAGATGGTTCTGGTTCTTGGAGGGGCAGGGGAGTGACGCCATCCTTTGTCTGGTAGGATGTGTAACTGTATCCCTGGCCTCCACCCACTAGATGGCAGTAGCACCCCTCAACAAAATTGTCTTCAGACATTGCCAAATGTCCTCTGGGAGTCAAAATCGCACTTGGAAGAGAAAGACTGGTCTAGGGACATACAAGTACCTTTGCCCACCAAACTCTTCCTACCTGAAATACTCTTTCCACAGACAATGAACACAAAGGACTGCCTGTCTCCACTGCCAACCAGGGAAACAGGGCCAAGTGAGCCTAGGCATTAGAAAAATAAAAGAGAAACTCAGTGTTCTTAAAGAGTGCACCATCAAAGGCAAGAAACCCACAGGATGGGCACTGGTAACGACACTACCACTATCTTCTTTAAGCCTCCTGATCCTTTGAACTCCTCGACCCTGTCTGTAACTGTCTCTCGGGGTGCTTCATCTTAACCCTTCCAACACTAGAATTTGTTTCGGGTGGGGTTATCTATGCCATCAGTCTGGGAGCTGTGTGGTCTTCGAGTCCCCACCGCTCAGCCCAAGGGCGCAACGGGGCCTTAGTGAACAAGTGTTTTATTCGCGCAAACTGCAAGAGGAAGAGGCACCAAGACCTTAAAAGGAGTCTTCACCGGGGAACATCAACAGACTGGAGCCCCGAAGGCACGGGGCGGGCACGCCGCGCGGCCTAGCTTCCACGCCTCTCCAGACAGAGGACCCAGTTCACTCTGAGTCACACCGCCACTCCAAGGTTTTGTGTCCGGGAACTTAGGACGCGAGCGAAGAGCGACAGGGCAGAGAGCGCAGCCGCAGCCCTTGAGCCCCGCCCAACCAGGAAAAACCTCACACTCGCGACTCACCAGCTACACCATCTTTTCTACCGCGCCACGCCGCAACCTGCCGCGGGGCACGCCGGGACTTTGAGAGGGTCAGACGCATGCGCAAACGCTAATCCTAAAAATGTCAGACAAGTGTTGCGTTAAAGGACCACCCTCCACACCTGGTTTCCGCCCTTCGCTAATTGACAGCAGTTCTCGCTAATGAGAAGACAGGATACGTCTGCGTCATGCGCGGGGACCAATGACAACATCTGAGAACCCGGGGCCCTGGATCTAGGCGGTTGTTAATCCCGCCTACTCGTCTTACCGATGCTCTGCTTGCATGGCGTTTCCGCTTCTGTTACTGTGCATGGTCCTTGCACCAACCGTGGCTGGGCACGCATCCTAGTTTTGCAGATGAGGTGACGACAACCATGGTAGAAAACGTAGCGTTTGCTGCGTGGTAGGCATAATTCTAAACATTTACTTTTAGCATCTTCACAACAATCCTATGAAGTCAGTACTGTTATTATTTTTACCTTCCAGATGAGGAAACTGACACAGTTTAATTGAATTTCTAATGATAGAAGTCGGACTAGAACTCATTTCTAACCCAGTGTTTTTTCTCCAAGTTTTTATTTTTAAATATTACTGAAGTACCACAAAACAGTCTCACTTAAAAAATGAAGTGTTTTCATACCTTACCTCCTTAACTACAATCCCTCCTTAGAGAAAATAACTGTTAATAGTGTGTATCTTTCTGGAGTTTAACATATGATTTTCTCCACTTACTATATCTTGTAAGTTTTTTCTGTTTCAATATATCTACCATATTTTTTTAAAAAGTGATGCATTTAGGCATGTACCACAATATATAGTCAATCATTTCCCTTTTGATGGGCATTCAAATACTCCCCTAATTTGCACATGTGTGTTATTCTGAATTGTATATCCTGGATATATTTTGAACAGAGAGCTGGTGGATTGAGATGTGGAATGTGAGAGAAAGAACAATAGGAGATAATAACTAAGGCTTGTTCATGGTCTTTCTTTCTGCCTTCAGTCTGGTCCTGCATCCAGCCATCATTTAGGATGGCTCTGGTAACACAAAGAAGGAGTACTAATCCATCAGGATATAAATGGAGGTGGGATATAAAATAGATCATTAAAGTTTCTTAGCAAAGTACTCCTTTGATTAGGTATAATACCAGAGCAGTTTTATAAGCACATAAATTTATCAAATGCATTATCTATTTTGATCCTTACAACATTCCTGCCAGCCATTATAGTCATTTTACAGATGATGAGACAGAGTGCTATAGAGAACCATTAACTACCATAGCTAATTAGTTGCAGAGTGCACCCAAATACTCAAGTCTCTTGACTCCCAGTGTCATGAACTTTCTGAGGTATCTTCCAGCTTTCCTATTCAAAGGTAAGGGAGTAAATGACTACATTAATAAGGGAAGTGGGGTGGGGGGAGTGGCCTAAGTGTGGGGAGAAGCAAGGGAGGAGCATTGTTTCTTGGTAGCCCTAATCAGGAGTCTTCTGAGCCACCTAGAAACTTCTTCAGTGCACGCTTAAGGGCCTTGTTCATCAGGCTGTAAATGAGAGGGTGAAACATGGGTATAACTGTGATTATAACAAGATAAAGATAAAGAACTTGGTCTGATTAAGTAAGTAGCTGTTCTTAGGCTACATGTAGTCAGAGGTGATTGTCCCAAAGAAAAGACCACTACCACTCTCAAAAAAAAAAAAAATACTAGCAAACCAATTCAACAGTACATTAACAAAAAAAAATTCACCATGATAAAGCAGACTTCATCTCAGGGATGCAAGGGTGATTCAATATACACAAACTGATAAAAGTGATACAGCACACTAACAGAATGAAGGACAAAAACCATATGATCATTTCAACAGATGCAGAAAAAGCATTTGACAAAATTCAACATCCTTTCATGATAAAAACTCAACAAATTAGGTAGAGAAGGAATATACCCCAACACAGTAATATATATGACACATTCACAGGTAACATCATATTAAATGGGGAAGAGTTGAAAGCTTTTCCTGTAAGATCTGGAACAAGACAAGGATGCCTACTTTTGCCACTTCTATTTAACATAGTAGTGCAAGTTCTAGCCAGAGAAATTAGGCAAGAGAAAAAAATAAAAGGCATCCAAACTGGAAAGGAAGAAGTTAAATTGTCCCTGTTTGCAGATGACATGACCTTATATATAGAAAACCCTAAATACTCCACTAAAAAACTGTTAGAATTAATAAACAAATTCAGTAAAGTTAGACCAGGTGTGGTGGCTCATGCCTGTAATTCTAGCACTCTGGGAGGCTGAGGTGGGAGGATCGATTGAGGTCAGAAGTTCGAGACCAGCCTGAGCAAAAGTGAGACCCTATCTCTACTAAAAATAGAAAAAATCAGCTGGGCATGGTGGCGTGTGCCTGTAGTGCCAGCTACTCAGGAGGCTGAGGCAGGAGGATCACTTGAGCCCAGGAATTTGAGGTTGCTGTGAGCTAGGCTGACGCCATGGCACTCTAGCCTGGGTAACAAAGCAAGACTCTGTCTCAAAAAAATAAAAATAAAAAAAATACAGCAAAGTTTCAAAATACACAATCAATATACAAAAGTCAGTAGCTGCTGGGCATGCTGGCACACAACTGCAGTCCCAGTTACTTGGAAGGCTGAGGCAGAAGGATCACTTAAGGCCAGGAGTTGGAGGCTATAATATGCTATGATTGAGCCTTTGAATAGCCAGCACTCCAGCTTGGGCAACATAGTAAGACCCTATATTTATTTATTTTTAAAAATGTTTATTTTTATCTTTTAATATTTTTCTTGTTCTTTCTTTTTTTACTTTTCCTTAGTCTTTGATACCCCCAAGAGTGAGGCCCTATTACACACACATACCCATATACTAATAGAAAATTATCTGAAAAAGAAATCAAGAAAACAATCCCATTTATAAGATCTATAAAAATTTAAAATACTTAGGAATAAATTTAACCAAAGAGGTGAAAGATCTCTACACTGAAAACTATAAAACATTGATGAAAGAAATTAAAAATGATACAAATAAATAGAAAGATATCTCATGTTCATGGACTGGAAGAATTGATATCATTAAAATGTCCAAAGTGATCTATAGATCTAATGCAATTCCTATCAAAATACCAATGACATTCATCACAGAAATAGAAAAAACACTCCCTAAAATTTGTATGGAACCACAAAAGACCCCAAATAGCCAAAGATAGCCAAAGTAACCTTTTTTTTTTTTTTTTTTGAGACAGGGTTTTGTTCCATTGCCTGGGACTAGAGTGCAGTGGCATCATCATAACTCACTGCAACCTCAAACTCCTGGGCTCAACCAATCCTCCTGCCTCAGCCTCCTGAGTAGCTGGGACTACATGTGCACACCACCACACCCAGCTAATTTTTCTATTTTTGTGGAGACAGGGTCTTGTTTTGTTGCTCACCCTGGTCTTGAACTCCTAGGCTCAAGCGATCCTCCCATCTCAGCCTTCCAAAGTGTTAGGATGACAGGCATGAGCCACTGCGTCCAGACCCCTCCCCCTTTTAAGACAGGGTCTCACTGTTGTCTGGGCTGGAGTTTAGTGGCATCATCATAGCTCATTGCAACCTCAAACTTCTGGGCTCAAGTGGTCCTCCTGCCTCAGCCTCCTGAGTATCTGGGACTCCAGTTCCTTGAGGTGAGTCATTGTGTGTTGGACTGATTGCTGAGTTTTAGGAACTTCAGGGCTGAAAAGACTAGATCTTGAGGCAGAGGACACACTTTATGGATGGATGATCTTTCTTGGGCTCTCAAAATTGCTTAAGGAATCTTAGGACATTTCATCATCCACCAACCAGACTGGCATATCCAAATGCTGTCAGCAAACCTGATAGACTTTTAGGTGGGATGATTTAAATAAAACTGTATCAAGGGATTCTCTTTGTCTAGAATAAAAAGGCAAATGGCTTTTCCTACCTTTTCTCCTTAAATATCAGATCAGGCAGAAGGGAAAGTGGAATGTGGATGTAAGGGAGAGGATAAACAAGATGAGAGAGATACATGGGTGAGAAGCATGGGTAGACAGAGTGCAGTATTACAAAGAAGAGACAAAGAGAGATGGACAAAGGTAATGGATGGATAGGGTACAAAGATGGATTGCTTGGGTCTTCACATGAAGTTAATAATACATGACTTGATTTTATGGAATTATAGTAACATTATATGAGATACTTCAAGTGGAGGTGCTTTGTTTAGAAAAGTACAGGGTTCTGTAGAAATATAAGGTATAATAAATAATATGTGGACGATTGAGACAGAGACAGTGAGATAGGTCTGTACAAGGTCAACCACCTCTGAGCCTTCAAGAACATGTCTGCTCTGCAATCTGTTGTTCACAGTAGGATTTTTGGTAAGTGTAGAACATTACAAATAATACTAACCATGTCTCAAGAGCTTAGAGTTGTCAGAAACATGCCTTGGTTTTACCAGGGTTAGTAGTACTCCTCATGTTAACCTGGCCAGGAGATAGTGAGAAAAGTGTGTGGAGATGAAGAAGCAATAAACAGCGAAGGTGTTTCCTCTTCTCTCAGCCGACTTCTCTTCCTTTCCTCAGCAGCCTTCTCAGTGCCCCCTTCACTTCCTTGTTCCTTAGAGTGTAGATGAGAGGATTCACCATGGGCGTGACCACAGAGTAGAACAGGGAAATGAACTTGCCCTGGTCCTGGTTGCTGTTCTTAGCTGGAAGCAAATACCCATAGATAGCTGAGCCATAGAAGAGGAACACCACCACCAGATGGGAGAGGCATGTGTTAAATGCCTTTCGCCGTCCCTCTGCGGAGCGGATCTTCAGCGCTGCCTGAGCAATGTAGCAGTAGGAGATCAGGATGATGCTTAGTGGGACTGCAGTGAAGAAGGTGCAGACACCGTTGAGCACAGCCTCATTGAGGCTAGTGTCTCCGCAGGCCAGTTTGATCATGGCTGGCACCTCACAGAGGAAGCTGTCCACCCTCCGGTGCCCACACAATGGGAGCTGCAGAGTGAATGTTGATTGGATCACAGAGTTGCCCAAGCCACCCAGCCAGGCAGTAGCAGCCAGCAGCCAGCAGAGCCGAGGATTCATAATGGTGGTGTAGTGCAGGGGCCGGCAAACTGCGATGTAGCGGTCAAATGCCATCACCACAAGCAAAATGCACTCAGTAGCCCCTAACCAAAGGAACACATACAGTTGGGTCACACAGCCACCATAGCTGATGGTCTTTTCTGGTCCCCATAAATTGGTTAACATTTGGGGGACTGAGCTAGTAGTAAAGGCAAGGTCCAGGGAGGAGAGGTTGCTGAGGAAAAAATACATGGGCGTGTGGAGCCGGGCATCTAGGCAGGAAAGCAGGATGATGGCGGAGTTCCCAACCAGGGTCAGCAAGTAAGAGAAGAGGATAGCTATGAAAAAGACCATCTCCAGCTGGGGATAGTCAGATATACCCATCAGGACGAAGCCCTCTGAGGAACTGCTGTTGGCTCCTCCCATCATTTGTCGCCTTCAGTCACAGGAAGAACCTGTTCAGAGCAAACTGCTGAGAGAAAAGCAAGTGAAGAAGGAGCTATTGGAGAAGGTGGATCTGCACCAGGAAAGGTCTGGTAGTTCTCCGGGCTCCATAGTTAAGTACAAAGTTAATTTTTACGATTGCAAACTTTTGTTGTAATCTCAAACTGCTGTCAGTTACACAATAGATGGAAAAGTTTATTCCATTAGAATGCCAAATAGGAGCTAACATGGAAATAAAAGACGTGCATTATGAAGACAGAACAAAAAGATTAGGGCTCCTCAGTGCAGAACAATGGTTGCAACAGACTAGAGGGAGGTGATCATTAGAATTACATGTAGAAATTCTCTAAATACGATTTTCCCCAGCCAAAGTTTGGATATGCTCAGGGAAGGGGGAAGCAGACACACTGTATTTGGAAAAGCTCCCCTAGAAGTTTCTGATAAATTTCCTCCCCTGTCTTCTACATCCCTCCCCTCTCAGGTAAAAACTTCTGATCAAGAAAGGTGAAGTTTGAGAAAAAAGATGATGAATCTATAAAATCATGAAAAGAAAGGAAAGAGTGACTACATACAGAAGACATGCATATGTGATTCACAAGGACGTAAATGTAGAACAAACGAAACTATAAATAAGCCCAAATAAGTTTACATGGAATAGGCTAAAGATATAAACACGGGTTATCCCAAAAGGGGTTTAGTATGTTAATAGGTATCCATAATTAGTAAGGGAAACTAGAAGATTTCAGAGAAGATCTCTGATCTTTTGAGGTATATTACCACTATGCCTACCTCTAAACCATGGAATTTTTTTTTTTTTTTTTTTGAGGCAGAGTCCCGCTCTGTCACCCTGGCTAGAGTGCTGTGGTGTCAGCCTAGCTCACAACAACCTCAAACTCCTGGGCTCAAGCAATCCTTCTGCCTCAGCCTCTCAAGTAGCTGGGACTACAGGCACGCACCACCATGCCCAGCTAATTTTTTTCTATATATTTTTAGCTGTCCAGCTAATTTCTGTCTATTTTTTAGTAGAGATGGGGGTCTGGCTCTTGCTCAGGCTGGTTTTGAACTCCTGAGCTCAAACAATCCGCCCGCCTTGGCCTCCCAGAGTGCTAGGATTACAGGCATGAGCCACCGCGCCCGGCCAACCATGGAATCATTCTTAACATCTCACAGACAAAAAAAAAAAAAAAGCTCTTGTTAATAATGAGCCAATTGCTATTTCCTTTCCTTGGCCAGAATTTAGACTTTCTGAAGATCATAAGCAAAGCGCTTTCCCTTCTTTTGACTAATAAATTAGTAAATCTGAGAAGAAACCATAAATATTTCTTGGGTCATTTGTCCTCATCTGGACACTGGAGATTGGGAGGGAATGCTGCCTCTCTCTCCAGGCCATGATACCCACAGAAACCTTGGCTGCTGCCCAAAGAGCAGGCCATTGGGAGGTGCTATGCAAGGGAGGTGTGCAGGTGTGTTTAGCTGGTTCTGGTGCACCAGAAAGAGACCACTTGGCCATACCTCTTGGCTAAAGGCCCCAGGAACTATTCTTTTCATCAATATAAAGCAAAAACATTGGAGATCCTGACACTAAAATCCACCCAGAAGTCAAGAAGGGAAATTTCTTCTATTTTTCTGTTTCTTTACTTATTGTTATTATTATTTTATTAGTACTGTCAAGGGGTCAGGGCATAATTGTCTGTTTCTTTAGGTCAGCAGTGGAGTCCCTCTACTGAGTCAGGGATGATAAGGATTTCAGGGGACATTTCAACCCTCCTTCTTACCCCAATCTCATACTTGAAGAAGAGGTGATTACTTACTGTTTTCATTTAGGACTTAAGGAAGCTGAGGAACTGAGTTGCCAGCCTGATAATCAGCTCATCTTCCTGTTTAGGAGTTCTTCCTGATACCCATTTTACTACCTCCTGCTAGTTCAAGTGCTTGTTCCTTTGTGTCTCTTCAGGAGAAAAAAGACAGACAGACGCTAATCATCTTCTTCTGTGAGTTGTTTGGTCTCTGGGAGGGCTGGTGCTTTGTGGCACTCGGTGATGCCAGAATTCGTTTCAGGCCCTGCTGTGTGCCTGTTGAGCATTTTTTAGCCCAGGAATAAAACAGCCAAAATGGAAAAGGAAAGGCTATTCCTAGAGTGGGATGCGGTTGACCCCAGCTGCTCAGAAGGTTCAGAAGAAATACTGCACCAGCTAGATCTTTGGCCTGAGCCTGGAAAACTCCAACATGACTGTAACTTCAAGGGTGTATTCAGTAACTCGACTGCTCTTCAGGGCCTTTTTCTCCCTTGAAAGGCCTCTCCCTTTAGTTCCTGGTTCTCTCACAATCTGGGAGTGTTAGATTAACCCAGAAGTACCTGCATTTCAAGAAGAACAGAGAGAGAACAATATCGAATTCTCAATCCTAGAAAGGGTGTGCCATGTATAGTGCAACTGAGGCATGGAAGCAGCCCAGTGGAGCATCACTTGGGAATAGAAGGATTCTTAAGAAGTGCTTAATGATGCATAGATGGTTCTTGCCTCTGCTTGCCTATAAATTTGGTTTGAAAGTTCGGGATGTTGAGAGAAGAAGCCAAGACTTGCTTCTTAAAGAGAATCCTGGATATTGTAGTTGCTCACCTTTGCCCAGTTTTCTGCCCATTTTTCCCCTAAATTTCACAACTCTCGATTGGCCACTTGTGGATCAGCCACAGCAAATCTGTCATTTTGGGCTGGCGCTCTCCTACTATGAAGATTGTTCCTAGGCTATTGGCACTCCCTGTATGTGGATGCTTGTTCTCAGAATTTAAGCCTTGCTTTAATGTTAGCCTGAGTAAGAAAAAGGGAAATGGAATCATCAAAAACAAAAACAACCAACCAACCTAATCCTGCATTCCTGGTCCTAGTAGGGAAGTTTTTAAGTATGTTTTATTTTATTTTATTTATTTTTATTATTATTATTTTTAGCCAGTCAAATTTAGCAGTGGGGGGTTGAATACCAACTTTATTGACACCAATGTTAATAAGTTATGATAACCCACTACCATCGGACCAGCCAGTATGTTTTATTTTAAAATATTTCATATATTTGGGAGGTGGTTGACAATGATATTCCCATTAACTTAGTTTGTGCATGACTATTTTGAATATGAGGTCTAAGCTAGTATTTTCTTGATGACTTGGTCAGGATTGGAGATATGGTTTTTAAAGCAGGATAATATTGTGGCAGTATGGTGTACAAAAACCACAAAACAAAATGGAAGATTTTTGTCTAGAAGGATGAAATCTGAGTTAAAAATACAATCAACACCGCTTTAATCAAAAAGATTTAAGGTATCAGACAAAATGAACCAGGGATTCCCCCACTTCCACCCCAAATCTTAAAATTCAAGAATTGAATCTTAAAAGAGGTCAATTTAGGACCAATAAAAGAAAAAAAAATTACATAGTTAATAGTAAACTTGTGGAAATTATTACTTCCAAGAGGCACCACAGTTTAAAAATATTAAAATTCAGGAAACATAATTATAAGTGCATTAAGGGAATCTATGCTGTTTGGAGGAGACATTAATTTTTGACCTTTGTACCAGGGAAGACAACCAAGCTCTCTTAAAATGTATTTTTTGCTGGTCGTGGTGGCTCACGCCTGTAATCCTAGCACTTTGGGAGCCTGCGGTGAGTGGATCACTTGAGCCCAGGAGTTTGAGACCAGCCTGAGCAACAGCAAGACCCCATCTCTACTAAAAATAGAAAAATTAGCCAGGCATGGTGGCAAGTGCCTGTAGTTTTAGCTACTTGGGTGGCTGAGGCAGGAGGGTTGCTTGAGCCCAGGAGTTTGATGTTGCAGTGAGCTATGATGACACCACTGCATTCTAGCCCAGACAACAGAGGAAAACCCTTTTGGGGAAAAGAAAAAAAAGTGTTTTTTGATTCTACTGTTGGAGAAAGAATCCTGGCTGAATGGACCATGAACTGGGCCCAGGTGGCAGTAATAATGAGTATAGGATCTTATAAAAATAGGGGAAAAAAAAGGATTACATGCATGGTAGTACATCAAATAAGTATAAAAATTCAACATCACAAACTCGGAATGGAAAAGGTTAGATAAGCATAGGTGTCACAGGAGCAGCTCTCAAGTTTATATCTCTCCAAGCTGTAGGCATCTTGCAACGGGTGTTCCCAAAGAGAAAAAAACGACAAAGAGCTGTTCCACGTACCAGCCAGGAAGTAAGCCGTCTGCTGGGCGCTACTCTAGCAATTCCTTATGGGAGGATCTTACTTGATTTTGCCTGGCATTTAAAAAGAGATATGGAGAACAGGGAGCAGGAGGAAACAGGTCCTATGAAAAATGGCCAAGACCTTAGACTTGTTTAAAAAGAAGGGTTAAAGAGAGTTTTCCCCCCCTTCCAGTTAATGTCTTCACTATTCTGATGAGACTTTAAAGATTTATGCATGCTGAACAGGTGCTCTCCTTGTCTATGAAAAGCAAAAAACAGGCTTAAATTAAAAGCAGGCGAAGTTGTGATTGGACATTTTGAGATTTCAGCATGATAAAATATTGGTAAATTCCTCGGCAAGATAAAAAGGTGTGTGCTTAGAGACAGGCACCGAGGATACTGTTGTTAGCCTTTTTTGCTTGAAGATTCTGTTCCCAGCACCGGGTGGTGCATATAAAAGTGTTAAAGGGCTGTTTAAATTGTTGTTTTAAAACATCCCTTAATCCACGGGCACACCGGAGCACAAAGAGGTGGAAACGTCATTGGAAATCACGAACGGGGAGAGGGAGGGGTACAAAGTTACCCATTGGGTACAATGAACACTATTCTGGTGATGGATGGGCACACGAAAAGCCCCGACGTAAGTATTATAAAAGGCATCCATGTAACAAAACATTTGTACCTCCTTAATATTTTGAAATTAAAAAACAAAACCAAAAAAACTTCTCTTTGCAGTTTAAATATTTTTCCTTCCTATCTCTTCTTGATGGTGAAGGTCACCGACCTCTATACAAATCGGCTGGGGCTCTAATACCACGTCACCTCCAACCTCTCTCCTAAAAAAGGAATCCAAAAGCAGCGCCTTAAAACAGTTCCTTTTCTCTCTCATTTCCCCGTATCTGCTCTTTTCCTTTCCCCCATCTTTTTTCCCTCTTTCCCTCTCACTCCCTTTTTTCCCATAGTCAAGGGACCATTTATGGAAATATACCTTTGGCTTCCGGATCCCCCCATCCCCGCATCCGTCGCGCTGTCCCCGGTGCTTGGCGTGTCCAGGAGAGGGCAGGCGCGGAATGAAGAAAGAGGCGGCGCTGCGCGCTCCCTGGCCCACGGCTGGGACCGCAGCTTTTAACCCTGGGGCTGGCGCCGGCCCTTGGAGGAGCGCTGGGTCCACCGCCTGGAAGCCTGGCTCGCTGCGGCTGGTTCTGCCCAGCCCAAGGGGGCACCTCCTCCCCCCTAGGAGTTGGAGGTTGCTGTGAGCTAGGCTGATGCCACAGCACTCTAGCCCAGGCAACAGAGCAAGACTCTGTCTCTAAAAAACAAACAAACAAAACAAATAAAAACAATCTTGTTTGAATTAATACCAACTTAGTTTAGATACTGTCTCAGTCAGTTTGGGCTGCTATAACAAAGTACCATTGATTGGACAGCTTATAAACCACAGAAACATATTTTCCATAGTTCTGGAAACTGGAAATCTTAGATTAGAATGACAGCATGGTCAGGATCTGGAGAGGGCCCTCTTCCACGTTGCAGACTGCTGACTTCTTGTATCTTCACATGTTGGAAAGACAGCAGGCTAGCTTTTATGAGGGCACCAGCCCAATTCATGACACTTCCACCTTCATGACCTAATTACATCCTAACTTCCCCGTCACTAAATACCATCAAATTGTGGATTAGATTTCAACATATGAATTTGGGGGGGACACATTCACCCTGTTGCAATTACTACACAAAACTTTACTCCTATACAGTTCCTCCTCACCACTTTATGTTGTTATTGTCACAAATGACATCTTTCTTTTTTTTTTTGACAGAGTCTCACTCTGTTGCCCAGGCTAGAGTGAGTGCCGTGGTGTCAGCCTCGCTCACAGCAACCTTAAACTCCTGGGCTCAAGCGATCCTCCTGCCTCAGCCTCCCGAGTAGCTGGGACTACAGGCATGCGCCACCATGCTTGGCTAATTTTTTTTCTGTATATATTTTTAGTTGTCCAGATAATTTCTTTCTATTTTTTTGGTAGAGATGACGGGGTCTCACTCTTGCTCAGGCTGGTCTCGCACTCCTGAGCTCAAACGATCCCCCTGCCTCAGCTTCCCAGAGTGCTAGGATTACAGACGTGAGTCACCGCGCCCGGCCCACAAATGACATCTTTATCCTATACTATAATCCTAGCACTCTGGGAGGCCGAGGCAGGTGGATCACTTGACCCCAGGAGTGCGAGACCAGCCTGAGCAACAGCAAGACCCCATCTCTACTAAAAATAGAAAAATTAGCTAGGCATGATGGCAAGCACCTATAGTCTCAGCTACTCAGGAGGCTGAGGCAGGAGGGTTGCTTCAGCCCAGGAGTTTGAGGTTGCTGTGAGCTAGGCTGACATGCCATAGCACTCTAGCCCAGGTAACAGAGCAAGACTGTGACTCAAAAAAGAAAAAAAAAATCAACAAGGAAACATTAGAGTTAAACTACACACTAGACTAAATAGGCCTAACTGACATTTACAGAACATTTCACTCAACTGCTGCAGAATGCACATTCTTTTCATCAGCACATGGAATATTCTCCAGAATAGACCATATCTAAGGCTACAAGTCTCAACAAATTCAAAAAAGTAGAAATCATATGAAGTATCTTTTCTGACCACAATGAAATAAAACTAGAAAGCAATAATAAGAGGAACCTTGGAAACTACACAAACACATGGAAATTAAACAACACTCTATTGTATGACCAATGGGTCAATGAAGAAATTGAGAAGTAAATTTAGGCTAGGCACAGTGGCTCATTCCTATAATCCCAGCAATTTGGGAAACCAAGGTAGGACAATCACTTGAGGCCAGGAGTTCAAGACCATCCTGGGCAACATAGTGAAACCTCATCTCTACAAAAAACAGAAAAATTAGCCAGGCATGAAGGCACATGCCTGTAGTCCTAGTTACTTGGGAGACTGGGGCAGGAGGATTGCTTGAGGGTAAGAGTTCACGGCTGCACTGAACTATGATCACACCACTGCATTCTAGCCTAGATGACAGACTGAGACCCTGTCTGGGGGAAAAAAAAAACCCACATTAAAAAAATAGAAAGACCTCAAATAAATAACCTAATGATGCACCTCAAGGATACAGAAAAGAAAGACAAACCAAACCCAAAATTAGTAGAAGGAAAGAAACAATAAAGATCAGAGAAAAAATAAATGAAATTGAGACAGAAAAAAAATACAGAAGATCAACAAAATAAAAAGTAGATTTTTTGAAAAGTTAAACAAAATTGACAAATGTTTAGCTACACTGACTGAGAAACAAAGAGAGAAGATCCAAATAAATAAAATTAGAATGAAAAAGGAGACATAACAACTGAGACCACAGAAACACAAAGAATCATTACCAACTATTATGGATAACTATATGCCAAGAAATTGGAAACCTAGAGGAAATAAATTCCTGGACACATACAACCTACCCAGATTGAAACATGAATAAATATAAAACTTCAGCAAACCAATAATGAGTAATGAAACTAAAGCCATAATAAAGTCTCCCATCAAATAAAAGCCCAGAACCTAATGGCTTCACTGCTAAATTCTACCAAACTTTAAAGAAGAACTAATACCAATTCTACTCAAACTCTTCAAAAAAATTGAAGAGTAGAGAATACTTCCAAATGTATTTATGAAGCCAACATTACCCTGATGCCAAAACCAGATAATGACACCACAGAAAAAGAGAAAACTACAGGCCAATATGACTGATGAACATAGATGCAAAAATTTACAACAAAATACTAGAAAACTGAATTCAATAACACAAGGAAAAGATCGTTCACCATGATAAAGCATGATTCATCCCAGAGGTGCAAGGATGGTTCAACACATGCAAATCAATAAATGTGATACACCACATTAACAAAATCAAGATCAAAAAACATATAATCATTTCATAGGTGCTGGAAAACTATTTGATAAAGTCCAACATCTCTTTATGATAAAAACCCTCAACAAACAGGATATAGAAGGAACATACCTCAAAACAGTAAAGGCCATTATGACAAACCCACAGCTAACATCACACTGAACAGGGAAAAATTGATACCCTTTTCTCTAAGATCTGGAATAAAGATGCCCACTTTCATCACATTTATTCAACATAATCCTGGACGAAGCAATTAGGCAAGAGAAAGAAATAAAGGACATTCAAACTGGAGAGGAAGAAATCAAATTAGCCTTGTTTGCAGATGATATGATCTTCTATTTAGAAAATCCTGAAGACTCCATCAAAAAACTGTCAGAACTGATAAACAAATTCAGTAAAGTTGTAGTATAAAAAATTAATATTGGCCGAGCATGGTGGCTCACACCTGTAATCCTAGCACTCTGGGAGGCCAAGGTGGGCAGATTGTTTGAGCTCAGGAGTTCGAGGCCAGCTTGAGCAAGGGCAAGACTCTGTCTCTACTAAAAATAGAAAAAAATTAACTGGACAACTAAAAGTATATAAAGAAATTCGCCGGGCGTGGTGGCGCATGCCTGTAGTCCCAGCTACTTGGGAGGCTGAGGCAGGAGGATCACTTGAGCCCAGGAGTTTGAGGTTGCTGTGAGCTAGGCTGACACCACAGCACTCTAGCCCGGGCAAAAGAGCCAGATTCTGTCTCCAAAAAAAAAAAAAAAAAATTAACATACAAAAATCAGTAGCATTTATAATATATATGCAAACAGTGAATAATCAGAAAAAGAAATCAAGAAGACAATCCCATTTACAATAGTTACAAAGAACATAAAATCCCTAAGAATCAATTTAATCAAAGAAATGAAAGATCTATACAAGGAAAACTATAAAACATTGATGAAAGAAATTAAAGAAGACACAAAAGATGGAAAGATATTCCATGCTCATGGATTGGAAGAATGAACACTGTTAAAATGACAACATTACCTAAAGCAATTTACAGATCCAATGCAATTCCTGTCAAAATTTCACTGACATTCTTCATACAAATAGAAAAAGCAATCATAAAACTTATATAGAACCACAAAAGACCCCCAAATAGCCAAGCAATTCTGGGCAAAAAGAACAAAGCTGGAGGCATCACACTACCTGACTTCAAAATATTCTGCAAAACTACAGGAACCAAACCAGCATGGTACTGACAAAAACAGACATATAAACCAATAAGGAATCCAGATATAAATCCACACATTTACAACCAACTCATTTTTTACAAAGGTGCTAAGAAAATACAGTAGGGGAAAAAGAACTAGACTTCTATCTCTCACCATATAGAAAAATCAAAATGGATTAAGGACTTAAATCTAAGACCTGAAACTGAAACTACGAGAAGAAAACATTGCGGAAATATTTCAGGACATTGGTCTGAGCAAGGACTTTTTTTATGTAAGATCTCAAAAGCACAGGCAACAAGAAATATACAAATGAGATTATATCAAGCTAAAAAGATTCTGCATAGCAAAGGAAACAATCAACAAAGTGAATAAACAACCTACAGAATGAGAGAAAATATTTTCAAACTAGCCTTCTGGCAAGGGATTAATAACCAGATTAATACAAGAAGCTTAAACAACTGAATAGCAAAAAACTCAAATAATCCAATTTAAAAATGAGCAAAAGATCTGAATAAACATTTCTCAAAAGACATATATCCACTCATATTCTGGTTGTATATTTTTTAAAAAGACACACAAATGGTTCAACATCACTAATCATCAGATAAATGCAAATCAAAATCACAATAAGATATCATCTCACCCCAGTTAAAATAGCTTTTATCAAAAACACAGGAAATAACATATGCTGGCAACAATGTGGAGAAAGGGGAACCCTCATACACTATCGGTGAGAATGTAAATTAGTATAGCCACTATGGAAAAGCCAATCAGTTGACCAAATGGAAACGATACACATATTTAAATTGTTTATTTAAACAATGTAAAGAAGCCTAGAGAATGCCCTATTTATCTAAAATCCAATATTCTGTAGAAGCAAAAACAAAACCCAAAATGTTTGTAAACATAAAATCCCTACACCTAAAACAATGCCTGGCACATAAAATGTACTCAGTAAACATTTTCCATGGCTGGGCACAGTTGCTCACGCCTGTAATACCAGCACTTTGGAAGTCCAAGGCAGGTTGAGCCCAGGAGTTCAAGGCTGCAGTGAACTATGATTGCACCACTGCACTCTAGCCTGGGAGACAGTGCAAGACCCTAGCTGTGAAAAATAAAATAAAAAATATTTTCCCAATGTTGAATGAATAAATGAACATACAGAGTACACATCTTTCAAAAAGTTTTAGGGAACTTGGGCTGGGCGCAGTGGTTCATGCCTGTAAGCCTAGCACTTGGGGAGGCCAAGATGGGAGGATTGCTTGAGGTCAGAGAAGTTCAAGGCCAGCCTGAGCAAGAGCGAGACCCACCTCTACAAAAAAATAGAAAAATTAGCCAGGCCTGGTTGTATGTGTCCTGTAGTCCCACCTACTCGGGAGGGTGAAGCAGAAGGATCACTTAAGTCCAGGAGTTGGAGGTTGCGGTGAGCTATGATGAGGCCACTGAACTCCAGGTTGGGTGACAGAGCAAGACCCTGCCTCATTAAAAAAAAAAAAAAAAAAAAAGTTTTAGGGAACAAACACCCTTAGGCAGAGACAAGGACAGAACCAGTTTTTGTTAGCAGATTAATATGTGTCAATTTGGTAATCACAAAAGGTAATAAACAATAGCTTATGGCACCAGGAATTCTGTTTACAAAGAACTCTTGGTTGATAAAGTATGGCAAGTATTAATATTAATTGGCTGTAAAGGGTCATTCAAAACAGTTTGTACCACACTTTTTTTTTTTTTTTTTTTTTTTTTTTGAGACAAAGTCTTGCTCTGTTTTCTGGTCTAGAGTACAGTGGCGTCATCGTAGCTCACTGCAGCTTCAAACTCCTGGGCTCAAGTGATCCTCCTGCCTCAGCCTCCCAAGCAGCTGGGATTACAGGCCTGTGCTACCACACCCGGCTAATTTTTTCTATTTTTGGTAGAGAGAGAGTCTCTCGCTCTTGCTCAGGCTGGTTTCGAACTCCTGACCTCAAGCAATCCTCCCGCCTCTGCCTCCCAGACTACCACACTTCTTGACTGTCAGGGCACCCAGTGTTAAAATACAAAGTAACTACTTTAGAATAAGACCAGCAAGAGGAAGGGAAGGAATGGACACCAATCAAGGGGAAGGAGAGAAAAACTCATTAAGAGGAAACATGATAACAAATGAGGAAAAATGTAGAACAGGGATATTAAATTTCTAGGTCATTTGTCTTCTTAGAAGTTACCCAAATGTGATGGTCAAATGCTAATTAAAAAGAAATATAATCAAGCAGGAATGCTAAGGGAGGGGTGAATTATAATGAAATTATAATGCTTTCAATATTCATTTACATATTATTTCAAGAAAAAGAAATTTAAAGCCAATGCAAGTAGGTCAATGATAAGCTCTTCTGAGTGCACTTCGAGCTCCTAGGGAAATGCCCTATATACATTTGAGGGTAATTATTATTATTTTTGTTCTTTAAGGCTCAGGAAACCAATAATTAACTGATGCCACTGAACTCTTAATGAGTGAATCACTCTGGGGCTTGTTAAAAGTGCAACAGTAGATCATGTAGTTTGAAGTTATTAATGAGTTGCTCTGGTGATCATTACAGGCATCTATAATCCCTCTGGACCACCCTCATTAGGAGGCATTTAGGACGCCTGGTGTTCTCATAAATGGAACCCCAGGGAGGAGGCCAAGAGGGTCCTCTTGCAAAGCCATCTTGAGAAGTTGTTGGTCAAGTTTTGGTTGCCCTCTGGGGGAGGGAAATGCAGATGCCTTCTTCCCAATTAACCTTGCTCCTGGGGCAGAGAGGGCCTCCGTGCAGTGGGAGCTCTTTGTCACAGATGGTTTAGGGCAGAAATTGTCAAGAATTGCTTCTCTCTTACAAATTGAGCTATTTATAAATGAAATATTATACTGTCTGAGATTTGCCTTAAAATACTCCAAAACAAATAACTCTCTCAAAACAAACAAACAAACAAAAAACCTGGAGGGGATAAATGAAACAAGGTTGGCAAAATGTTGATAATTTTTGAGGCCTACAGGGGGTTCATCATACTATTCTTTACTTTTATGTATATTTGATAATTTCCATTTTAAAAAGCTTCTAAGTAGGTATATTTAAGGATTGTTCATCTCCTATACATATTATTTTAAATCAGTTATTACTTTATATGTTTATTAGGATTCTTTCAGATACAACTAACAGACACCCCAATTCACATTGGCTTACATAATAAAGGGAATGTGTATATTCATGTACCTGAAAAGTTTCCAGAGCTGTTCTAGGCATCAGCTGATACTTGATCCTACAGCTCAATGATGGTCAGCAAGGACTGAATTCCTATCATTCTGCTCTACCTCCTATGATGTTGGTTTCATCCTAAGGCTCACATCTCTCCTAATTTCAAGAAGACCGTCTACAGTTACTGGGTTACATGTTTCATCCAGCAAGAGCTGGATTTGTCTAGCATTTCCAACAAAAGCCATGATAGAACCAGATTAAGGTCATGTACTTAACCCTGAGCCATCATCTAACCGAGAAGGTAGAATCCTTCTCTAAGTAGCTTAGATTAGGTCTCATTCTCCACTCCTGGAAACCAGGATCAGGAACCGTTCAGATCTTCAAATGGAACTGGGCTCTTGGGAAGGAGGAAAGGTGAAATGGATGCTAGGAGGAGTCAACAAATGTCCGTTACACTCCCCACATGTAAAGCTCCCAGGAGAATAGAACGGGGGCATTGAGCCTTATCTTCTAAAACGGCAACACAGGTGTGAAGCTGTGGCCAGAGATCAGGGACCTGGGATGGTCTGTTGAGGTGGAAGATTTCCTTAAGGATAGGACCAGCAGTGTCTGGTGTGGATGGGAATGGGGGTGAGGATATAACGTGCTTCATTTTTGTAGGTTTATTGATTGTAAGAAATGTTTCATTCTGGTGGCAGATGTTGACAGTGGTGGGACAGACTATGAGTGTGTGTGAGGGTAGGAAGTACAGGAGTACTTTCTATTCAACTTTTCCATAAATCTAAAATTGCCCTAAAAAACAAAGTCAATTTTTTAAATAAAATATATTAACAACTTGTCTCACCTTGGAGGGTAAGTGAACTGGGAAAGAGGAAAAGAGAGGGTTGTCTATGGGGTGAGCACAGCTGATGAAGGGCCTCGAGGCCAAACTAGGGAGCTAAACAAGCTTAACACACGGGAACTGGGAAGCTGCTGAGGCTTTATGAATGGAAAAGTGGTGAGAGTGTTGTTTGTGGAAGATCACCGAGTTTGTCGCATAGAAATGAGGAGTAGGGATTTTGAGGAGTCTGACTCCCCAAGGACACATCTCTGTGTCCAGCATTTCTGGGTGTCTCTAGAGGCATTTGCGTCTTTAATGTAGTCAGTCAGCCCAACCTATCACTAGGGAACAGAGGAAAGGGACAGAAATGCACACTGATTGTGCATCTACTGTAGGCTAGGGCCTGTTTTAGGGTGCTTTGCTTTTTTTTTTTTTTCGAGACAGGGTATCATTCTGTTGCTCAGGCTGGGGTCCAGTGGCATAATCATGGCTCGCTACAGCCTCGAGCTCCTGGGTTCAAGCACTCCTCTTGCTTCGGCCTCCCAAGTAGCTAGGACTACAGCCGTGTGCCACCCCATGCCTGGCTAGTTTTTGTTTTGTTTTGTTTTGTTTTAAAGAGATGTGGCCTTGCTATGTTGCCCAGGCTGGTCTCAAATTCCTGGCCTCAAGTGATCCTCCTGCCTGGGCCTCCCAAAGTGCTAGGATTTCAGGAGTGGGCCACCATATCTGGCCAAGTGCTTTACTTTCATCAATCCATCTAATCCCCAGAACAATACTGAGTTGAGTGTTATCTCTATCTATAAAGAAAATGGAGATTTATTTCAGTAACCAATCAAAAAACAAGAATGTTTTATAAACTGGGAAGAGAAATAACACTGTGTTATCCACACTGTTTGTACAGGGATAACAACAAATTTGTCTTGCTATTCCTGTCATACCTGACTGAAGCTAAGTGACAGCCAACACACCCTCTTGCAATGGGGTCTTAAGTAAGTACTTTGCACTTCTTTGAACATTAACTTCCTCAGTCATAAAATAAGACATTTGGAAGAGATCATTTCTTTAATCCCTTTCCTGATATACCTAAAAGCTCTAACAGGAACACACCTGAGTCACAGCTGTAGCTAAACAAGTGAGTTATAAAAAAATCCATAGGCTATACAGACTTTCAGCAGTCCATCAAATTTATTACCTGAGGCTGCTGTTAAATGCTGTGCTGGAGAGAACAGAGACAGGTAAAGCTTACAGTATAAGACAAAACAACATCGATGGGGATTTGCCCCTCCTTGCCCAACACTCAGCATCAGTTTCCAAACCGTTCAAGAACCCAGGCTCTTACTGACCGGATGTCCAGGTCTCCATGCCAAGTGAGCCACAGGATCCTGCCTACAGCACCCACACACTCCAGTTCCCATACAAACCCGAGTCTCTTGTTCTTAATAACAAACAAAGGCTAAATTTAGAAGTAAACAAACAAAAACCTGAAATGATCCTGAACTCCCACTAATTTTCTTTCAGGCCTTGGGGAACTGCTAATTTTTATGGCTGCTTTATCCAACTGACACTGTGAGGTAAGGAAACAAGTCGAGTTTCTTTTATTGTAGAAAATTCTTCTTTACATCTAATATATATTCCATGGGTACAAATTCCAACCAGTTTCCATATGATCTCATTAGAGATGTTTCCATTTTTCAAACATCACCAATGAGAGGCATAAAATAGTGCATTATTAGTTCATCTGGCAGATTCCCCAGTGGTAAAGGAAATATGATTTCATCAGTAAAAACTGTGATAACAAGACTCAAGAGCAGAAGTCGCTAAAAAGTTCAAGAAGGAACTCAAACGATTTCAAACTTTGTAAACAGTGTCCAATTAACAAAAGAAATGAAGAAAATTCAATTTGGTTCTTGGAACACTTTACATTAGAATTCATTTCTGCTCCCCAAGACTACTGAAATTGGTAAATCTACTACCCTGAAGAAAATGGTATACAATTAAACATGCGTGTTATTGCTTTATGTTTTGGAAGACCATGCTATAAATGTTACTATTGTACATGTTCAAGAGTAACTGGGAAGATCAATGCAAAACCAACAATATTTATTTCTATGGCCACAGAAGACTACTGATTGGCTATATCTGCTATTTGTAACTGAATTTTCTATTTTTCCAGGGAGAATCCCCAAATGGCCTTTCCCCTTATTCAGAATGCTCCTAAAACCTCTCCTGTTAAGGAATTTCCTGACGGTTAAAAGTAAAAATAGTAAGTAGTACAACTACTAGTGTACCCCCTGCAGAGCCAATCTTGATTCTTTTCTGTGAAATATGACATTTATGCCCCCAAATTTTCCAATAATGAAAAATTCCTCATGCTTCATGATTTTTTATTTTTTCATAAACTTTAGTGTTAAGCTGCATTTGGTGAATTTCTTCAGAGTGAGTACACTGAACAAGCTTCCCTTCACAAGTGAAGTTTCTGGTGTCTAAGAAGGCTTGAGCGTCTGCTGAAGTTTCTCCTGCATATGTTACAGGTATAAGGCTGCTCACCCGTGTGGGTTCTCCGGTGTTTAATAAGGTGGGAGTTCTGACTAAACTTTTTTCCACATTCATGACACGTAAAGGGCTTCTCTCCTGTGTGAGTTCTTTGGTGTGTGTGTAGATTTGTATTTTGACTGAAGCTTTTCCCACACCATGAACATTTATATGGTTTTATTCCTTGGTGTGTTGTTAAGTGCTTATTAAGATCTGAACTCCATCTAAATCTCTTATCACATTGTTGACATTTATAGGGTTTCTCTTCAGTGTGAATTCTTTGGTGCTTAATAAGGTCAGAGCTAACTCTGAAGGTTTTCCCACATTCCTGACATTTAAAAGGCTTCTCTCCTGCACAGCCTTTCTTGTGAAGATCCATAAGTTTCAGCAGCTCCTGTTTCCAGGTTGAAAGTTTCTTTCTTTTCTTCACTGGAAAATCTCGGTGCCATTTCCCCACTCTGTGTGTATCACCATGATTTTCTTTGCCTGTTGTTTTCTGGGCAACTTTCACTTTGGTCTTTTTTGATACTATGCCTACTGGCACTTGTATTTCCAAGTCAGAAAGAGACATAGGTTGACGATTTTCAGTGTCACTTTTGAGTTTTAACCCTGCTAGAATAAATATAAGAATCAGCTATGTGTTTCCCAGAACAAGAAAATCACAGGAATGGAAAGAAAAATTCAATGATCAATTTTAAAACAGAGGAGCACAATCTTAAAACATTAAGCCCTGGTAAAGGTTCCTATCAAGGCACATTTCTCTTCTTCCCATGGTGTCTTTACCTGTAGAGGACTCTCCAGCACTGTCCTTCAACTCCAGGGATACTTGAACCCACGGCTCTTCCCCGTGCTCTAGGCAGGAGATTACTTTAGGTTTGGGAAGCACAAATAATGCTGTGAAATGGACAAAATGAGGTCAAGGACTGGTAACTTAACAGTGAATTAGTACACAAATTCTAGACTATTTCAGGAAGAGCAAAAGACAGTTACAGTTTGTTACCCCAAATGGTTAAATGGATAGACTTTAAGATCCAGTATGATACTTATACTATACTACATTTATGAGTGGATATGCAAAGTAAAGACTAAGAAATAAACCTAAGGTGGATCAATGAAAAGGATGTAGGGAACAGGAATCCAGCACATATTCTCCCTCTTCCGTACTAAGAATACCCCATCTTGAACCAATGGGGAACCAAGCTCCAGAGGTTGTGGGGAATGTAGGCTGGTCCTATTAACTCTTTAGGACTCATCCTGGATAAGATCAGTGATGGCAGAGCCAGTGGGTTCAGTATCATAGGCACAAGTGATATCTATCATAGTTAGTTTTTATTTATTTAGCCCCAGGCCCTTAAGTATGATAGACTTCCAATATTCCTATAGATCCCTGGATCATATCCAGGTAGAGGAAACAGACCAGAATCATTTAGTGAAATTTTTCTAAATACAGATGATCAGGTATGGGAACTGTTTGTCATGTATTCATTCAATAAATATGTACTGAGTGGCTATGGTGTGCCAAGCACTGCCCTATGGGCTAGGAATATAGTGAAGATGACAAAGTACCCTGATTTCATGGAGCTTATATTCTAGTAAGGGCGTGAGACAATTCATTAACAAACAAAATAATGTCAGGAAGTGGTAAGTGTGTTGAAGAAAACTGAACTAGTAAAAGAGCATTGTAAGATTCTGTTCCTGTGAAGCTATTCTAGATAAGGTTGTGCGGAAGGCCTCTGTGAGAAAGACATATTTCAGCAGGGACCTGAAAGTGAGAATTTCGCCATGTGGTAGCAAAGTGTGGCAGGCAGAAGAAAAGGGAAAGCAGCAATGAGCATGGCAAGTTCCAGTAACAGCAAGACAACCAGCATTGCTAAAGAGGAACTGAGCAAGGGCACAAAGGTGAATAGGAACCAGATCCTGGAGGGTCCTGAGGGCTTTGGTAAGAAGTTTGGATTTTTTCTGAAAATAAGTGACCACAGACTTTTGAAGCAAGGAAATGTCATGATCTGATTAGGTTTTTAAAAGATCACTCTGGCTGCTGTGTAGAAAACAGACTGTGTGAGGGCAAGAGTAGAGGCAGGGGTGTCAGTTAGAAAGCTATTGAAGTACACCTGGTTCAAGATGACTCTGTGTTAGGCCAGGATGCAAGAAGCTGAGACATCACTGGACTCAGGATATGTCAAAGTAGAGCTAAGGCAACTTGCTAATGGATTAATAGTGGGGTACAACAGCAAGATCAGATTAAAGGATGACTACATTTTCTGCCCTGAACAATCAGATAATGGTGGTGCCCTTTACTGAGATGGGAAAGATATGGCAGAGCAGGTTTGGGGACAGAGAGAAGGTAGGGATCAAGAATTCTACACAGGATAAGGAATAAGCATGTGCAAATGGAAAAAACTCCCCAGCTGACCTGCATATACTACCTTCTCCCTCCCCCAACACCATCTAGTTGAGAACCAACCACCTACTGGAACAAGACCCTGTCATAGGGGTTCATTCTCAGGAAACATAACAGGACAGATTATTCAACTTCTACACAAAGGGAAGGGAGAATCTTTACCTAGAGAGATGACAGTCTCATAGTTTTCCTGCATTACATCATTGTAGAGGGTCTTCTGAGTGGGATCCAGTAATTCCCATTCTTCCTGGGAAAAATACATGGCCACTTCTTCAAATGTCAACAAGCTCTAAAGAAGAGAACGGATTTCAGCTCTGAACTTGCCACTGCAGAAGCAGCCCGACCACCTGGCTATGAACTGCATGGCAGGCCAGACTCTGAAGAAATGACCAGTACATGATGTTTGTAAAAAGTTAGAAGGCAGAAAAAAAGGAGCCAGGGATCAGCAAACAGCCTGGGAGGGACCCAGTTCCCCAGGAGAGAACATATGGGCTAACACACCTCTGAGCCCCTCCGGGGTAGTAAGAATCATGGGCAACAGGGAAAGGTAGCCCTAAACTGTTGGAAAGCACAGCTCACCTGGGACTCAGGCAAGACGAGCTCAGGTACCACTGTCCACTCTTTGGTGTTTGTCTGCTCAGGAAAGGCTAGAATCTGTTGAGAAGGCACAGCTGTGGGTAGAAAAGAGCCAGAGGAAATCTCTCATTTCCATGAACATCCTGATGGGACAATTGTGTGTTGTGTGTGATGCCAGAAGTGCCCTCCTCATAAATAAGAACAAAGTATCTACCAGCCCCTAGAACCAGTTGCCCAGTTGACAGTTTCTTCAGTTTTCATGAGAGAAATAAAAAAAAAAAAGATACCTTTTTATTTTTCTCATGACATAAATTTTTCTGAGTTAGACAAAAATTAAAAGTATTTTAAAATGAAGTACTCAGGGACTGCAGTGTATGACAGGAGATGAAGTTTTTTCTTTTATTATTTTTTCCTGGTACACAATTGTTTTCACATTCTGCAACTAACAGCCCATTTCTGATCCCAAACACTTCTTTATGATGAGGTAGCCCCAAGCCTTCCAACTCCATTTCTTTCCCTCCTCTCCACTTTTCTCAGGAACAGGGTTCATAGTGGTATTACCAGAGTTCTGTGGTTTAGATATTTCTGTACCCTAGGCCCACCTCCAGCTTCACCCACAACTGGTATATTCTACTGCTGCCTGGGGGACATCTTAACTGCTATCATGGCTGCTTTTACAAATCCATAGAGCTGGGTATCCCCAAAAATGCCCATGACATGTTGGCTGAACAAATTATTTGTCACAGCTCCCAGGAGAAGGAAATTATCATGAAGCTCCTTACCCCTTTCAGACACAGGCTCAGTTTCTTTATGTGTATTCCTGCTCAGCTGTTCTTGCAGACCCTGGCATGTATTCCAAAATTCTTCATCCTGGGAAACACTCACTGGCTGGGACTCTGCTGGCTTCGGCTTTAAGCCTGGGGCCTCTGCTGTTTCTCCCAAGAACACTGTCTCCTTTCCCAGCTCATGGACTGCAACCTAGAAATAATCCCCATCCTCGTTACCATAGGACTTGTGGTTTCGGGGGGAGGGAGGCAGGCAGGAGGAGGAAAAGGTATGCAGCCCACATTGTGGGAAGTGTGAGAAAGTAAACAAAATGACAAAGGGCCTTAAAGAGAAATTAGGCCATCAATGTTCCATAAACTATCCACAAATCTGAGAAAATCACAGTAAAAGGATAAAAGCTGTGGCAACTGTCAGTCCTCTAACACAGCAGCCTCTACACTGCACACAGGCCAGCTCAAGCTACTAGCAGGGTTGGGCAGGCTGCCTATTCTCACGCTGCCTTATCAGGCCTTTTACCTCGACTTAGATCCCCACCTTAGTGGTTTTCTGTCTTTTAAGTCCTTCTAAAAATCAAAGAAATGAATAAAAAAGTTTTCCTCTCAGCCATTATTTTCCCTACAGCTAGGAAAGGTTTCACAGAGAACGGGGATAGAATAGAGAAAAAAGGGGAAGGAAGAGTGGCTCCAACCAACCTCTAAATGATTTTGACACTAAACATATGTCCTGCCCTGTATTCTTCACAGCAGGCCTAAGGCCAGCAGGTGTTGTCACCTGCCCAAGGGTACACCTTCACTCCCTACTTGTCAGCAAAGCCAAAAACCAACCATTAAAGGAGGGCAGTAGAGGCTCTTGTCTATTGTACGGAGGACACTATCCCTTGGTATCTTTTCCTTGCTATTCTGCTGGGATTTTTCTTTTCCAAATCTTTGTTTCCCTTGTTTCTTTCTACTTTTTCTCTTCCTTTACAGTCTCCTCCTAGTTGTTTTATTTCTCCTTCTCTTTAATGTTCTTGCTCTCCTTTGGTCTCTAAGTATACTCCCCTTTTTGGATCTTCCCTCTCCTACCTGACTCTTTATTACCTTTTAATTCTGTTTGTAATAATTCAAGTCTTGTCTCCTTGGCCAAACCAGACTAGGCCCATCACCCTAAATTCACCCTGGCTCCAAAGATAGCACAAAGCAACTCTCTTTTTCTAAAGCCAGCAAAGTCTATCACAATTTCTGAAACCTGTGGACTGACTTTCCCATGGGCTTGTAGCTTTGAGTGCCACCTTAACAGGCCCAAAGAAACAACAGAACAGAGATCTAATCTATCTCATTTCTCAATTAACTGCCTCCACCCTCACTATATCTGCCTTCATCCTATTTCATTGTATATGCCAGGAATCTTTCTTCTCACCCCATTCCTTGTTTGACCAGATTCCCTCTGCAAGTGTTCTACCAGGGCCAAAGCCTCCTCAATGCTCTCTGGATGGTGCTTCTGCATCTGGGTCTGTGTTTCCCTGGGGAGAATAGTCAGGAACTGCTCTAGCACCAGCAGTTCTAATATCTGCTCTTTTGAGTGGATCTCTGGCCTCAGCCAAAGACGGCATAATTCCTGAAGTTGACTGACAGCCTCACGGGGTCCAGCTGCTTCATGATAGTGGAAATTCTGGAAGCGCCAGCAAGGTCTCTTGAGATCAAGAATGTCTGTGTGTGTAGATTTTTTACTCTGACTGGAGCTCTCTCTCACAGGCCCCTTGGTCTCCCACAGAGCCTTGATCTGAGGGTCCAAATACTCAGCCGCCTTCAGATCCACCATCATTTTATTCTACGAAGTTTTGCTACTGTGTCAGACACCCAACTGGTGCCACCTTTAACAGCTGAGGTCCCGTCTGGTCTTGCACAAAATAAATTAAGAGGATCTTCTTCCTAAAGGCACTGGGGGCAAAAAAAGGGTACACGTCAGTAAGAAGTCACATGAACTTATTACTTGCTACTTGCTAGAGAAAAATGAACAGAAAAGGTACTGTCCTGCCTTCCCTTCCCTTCAAAATCAACTACCAGGCCCTTTGTTTCTCTTCTCTTCTATTATTCCACTGAAGCACAGCACAGCTCAGAGAAGACAAATGCCAGTTGATGACTTTGCCCTAAAAAAAAAAAACCAAAAAACAAAAAACAATTCAGGAAAGGTTGGTAGGTAAGAAAACTAGCACCCACTGGCTTAAAGGAGCTTTGGGGATTACCCAAAGATTTCACTGGTGTGCCTCCTATTTTACCATTCCCATAAGGGAAGAGTAGGAAAAAATAAGATTAGAAAAACATTCTGAGTTTCTTTTAGATTTTAATACAAATTAAAATTTCTATTAAAATTTCCAGTCTCTGTCTTTAGTGAGGGGTTACAACTTCTATGACTCTTCATCCTCTTGTGAAGATGGAAGCCTTCACTTCAAAAAACACTTGATATTATCTTTCCCACTGTATTAGTACTGGCGGGAGACCTGAGACAGGGAGCCCAAAGTACAGTAGTCCTCCTTATCCAAGAGGCATATGTTCCAGGATGTTTGGCAGATGCCTAAAACCTCAAACAGCAATGAACCACATATATACTGTTTTTTTCATGTATACATACCTACAATAAGGATTAATTTATAAATTAGACACAGTAAGACATTAACAACACTCATAAAATAAAAAATTATAACAATATACTGTAATAAAAGTTATTTAAAACTTATGGATTATTTCTGGAATTTTGCATTTAATATTTTTGGACAGCAGTTCACCATGCATAACTGAAACGACTGACTGGGGGTGGTCTACTACAGAAGGAAGGTCACTTGGAGAAAAACAGCCTATTCTTCTCAGAAAGTGTCTCTCAATTAAGCAACTAGATGCTCACTCACTCTTCTTTGCAAAACATATAAAGAGCACTATGCAGACGATTTGGGCAAAATTTCTGTTTACTTGACCTGGAAAAAATTACAGCTGGGCTTTGTTTACAAAACATCGAGTCGTAAAGGAGAGAATGAGTTGGTGATGATTAAGGTGACCCTTCTGCTGACTTTACATTCTTCAAGGGCCATTAAGACCTTAGGTGGGGCTGAGGAGAGCCTCGTGAGCCTCACTTTCCCTGAGGTGAGCCAGAAACAGCACCGAAATTCTAGATGCCACCAATATTCAAAGAAATGGCTGGCTCTTTGCTGTCCACCGCAGCTCCGGAGGCACGGGGGCAGTTCCTACGTTTTTGCATCAGCGGAAGCCTCCAGTTGTGAGGCAGAACTGACCTATCCGCCTGCAGTAACAGCCACGAAAAGGCCAGCGGGAGCGGAACAGTTTCTCCGGGCGCAGCGGTAGACGCTGCCGCTCGCCTGCAGTAGGATTCGCCACCGCCTCGGTCTGCGACAGGCGCGCCCGTGGGCCCGGGGCAGGCGTGCAGTGTCCGAGGGAGCTTCGGCCGCCGCCCTGCGCTGCAGCTGCGCGAAGGGAAGCGAGGATGGCTTCCGGAGCCTGACCGCGGCGCCGCTGGAGTCAGTCCCGCCGGCCCTGCCTCAGGGAAAATGGCCGCCTCCCCCCACCCTTCTGGAAGCAGCCGCTGCCATTCGGGGGACTCCGGAGCCGAAGCCAAAGGGGAAGCAGCTTCTCGGTTATTACCTCGGACAGGTCGGCTTCCGTGGAGGCCCCTTCTCGCGTTCTCAGGCTAAATGCAAGCCGCCCCCCGCCACTCTGAGGAGCGCAGCTGTCAGCCCCGCACCACTCGGAGGCAGGCTCGGCGAGGCGCGCGGCCAGCAAGCGTTCGGGACGGAGCTCTGGCACCAGCAGCGTCAACACAACCCGCCTCTGCCCCTGCGGGACAGCAGCCCGTCACCCCGCGCCCCAGTCGCGGTGAAGAGCCAGCGCGCCGACCGGAAGAGGAAGTGACGCGTTTCCGAGGACTTCACGCAGTCCCGCCCCTAGCGGAGAAGCCGGTCCGGCTGCGGCGGCGAGTGCGTCTGCCTCCCTCCGTCCCTGCGTGGGGAACCAGCCGCTGGCCCGGCACAGCCCCGGAGGCGTGGAGGGGTTAATGCTACCGAGTCTTCGAGCCCGCCGAAGCCTAGAAGGCCCCGCACCGGCTCGTTACGTGGGTGTCGCCGTGTCGTGTCCCCACTGTGGGAGGCATCGCGCGTCCACATCTTTCCTGCGTGACTTTCGGGGGCCGGCCGGCGGCGTCTGATCACCGGGAGCCTCGCCCGGTAAGGGTCGCCGCCCCGGGTGTCGAGGGGCCGCTTCCCCACGGTCCGCGCCGCACTCGGCCTTCCTGCGGCCCAGCCGGCCGAGCTCGAGCTGTCTTCGCTGGGTTCGTCGCAGCCTCCTCGAGGAAGAGGCACTTTTGTCCCGGTCAGGCCATTCGCTAGATCAGGAACAATGGCCCCTGAGGGTTTTGTACCGTTTCTGGTCGTCTGGCGCATTTCTCACAACTATTATGTTTATTTTCCTTGTGTGTTTTTAACGTGCGAAATAGGTTCCATTTATATTGCTCCTTGACAGAGAAATTGAGACCTAAGAAGTGACTTGCTCAGAGTCACATAGTCTACCTACCAGTGGCAGCTGCTAAACTGGAATGTAGATCTCGTCATATCTTCTGCTTTTTCCACTACCATATTCTTCCCTGGAAGATGGGAATCCTGTTTTCACCTTGTATCTCTTGCAGTGTCTAGTATAGTCACTTGGGTAAGATAGGCATTCCATAACTATTTACTGAATCATATTTATAAGAATCTGAGTATTTTGGGTTGTCAGTGATCTGGATTATTAATTTCTTTGAAATGTTAGCCTATACCAGTCAAGGATTAAGCCTACTATGTATAGCCAGTGCTACGGAGTTGAGTAAGACAACTTAAGCAATCTAATAAAAGGACTGAAGCAGTTTCATGAATTATCTGTAAACACAAGGTTACACAGTTTCATGAATTATCTGTAACACAAGGTAGTAATAAGACATCAGCTGAACACGGTGAGAACTTCAAGGAATAAAAGTTGATTTTGAGTTGGGGAAAATTATAAAAGACATTGAGGAATTTTGCCCACATCAGGGAGTGGGAATACATTCCAGACACATGGGAGGGTAAGAGCAAAGGCTCGAAAGCCGGAAAGATCTGTAGTACATTTCTACTGAATTGGGCTACATTGAGAGGAAGAGTTGAAAAAATTAGAAAATAAGTTTATGTGGACCTTATACCGGAGTCCTTTGAATGAAATGAGAAGATTGCATTTAAGAAAGTAAATCTTGGAGCACCATTTGAGGGTTTTTTTTTTTTTTTTTTTTTTTGTTGAGACAGAGTCTCACTTTGTTGCCCAGGCTAGAGTGAGTGCCGTGGCGTCAGCTTAGCTCACAGCAACCTCAGACTCCTCGGCTTAAGCGATCCTACTGCCTCAGCCTCCCGAGTAGCTGGGACTACAGGCATGCGCCACTATGCCCGGCTAATTTTTTCTATATAGATTTTTTTAGTTGTCCATATAATGTCTTTCTATTTTTAGTAGAGACGGGGTCTCGCTCAGGCTGGTCTCGAACTCCTGACCTTGAGCAATCCACCCGCCTCGGCCTCCCAGAGTGCTAGGATTACAGGCGTGAGCCACCGCGCCCGGCCCATTTGAGGGTTTTTGATGGAACTTCTTTCTAGGGCAGTTCATCTGAGGTAAGTTTAAGGTGAGAATGACGATCAGAGGTCATTACCAAGCCATTATGGTATTTTTGCTTTTGGATAGATGGTAATATACTTCTCCAAGGCATACATCTTGATCCTTTTTAAGTAAGAGAAAGACAAAACAGGGCCAATATTAATGAACATCTGCCTAAGTCACCTGAATGTGTCAAAGCAGGTTCATTAGAGTAATGATTTCTTTATACTCTCAGTCAGATTAAGACTTAATTTCTACAAAAAGTAATTATTGTTCTCAGTCTCTCAGAACTAATGGACAGTAATGCCCTTGACATTGAGATTCTCATCATCTGGCCCAATGCTGAGCATATAATTAGAATTAACTAAGTTGAATAAGTGAAGTTCTACTAGCAACGCCCTTGGATCTCACTACAGACCTAATTCATAACACAGGTAGAGAGTTGGTTTAAGGGAGAAGTAGGAAAAGAGACCCTGTGGAAAGAAGAGGAAGCAAGGCACACATTGTGAGTAGGCCACTGATGATTTTCATTGTGTGCAGTTTGGTGCCAGAGTTACGTATTCTTCCTGTGGAGTCCACAAAAGTTCCCTGAGTCTTTCCTTTTGATTCATCTCCCTGCTTGGGCACTGTTTCAGAAATGATGAATGTACAGCTGAGAAACAAGGAAAGTATGGCTGGGCGTGGTGGCTCATGCCTGTAATCCTAGCACTCTGGGAGGCCGAGGTGAGAGGATCACTCAAGGTCAGGAGTTCGAGACCAGCCTGAGCAAGAGCCAGACCCCATCTCAAAGAAAAAAAAAAAAAAAAACAACAACAACCAAGGAAAGCAAATACCCTGAGTTAATTCTGAGAAACTTACACAATGCACTGAATATTTTTGCTGGGTGATTGGCTGGAGTTAATGATGCTACTGCCGGCTTAAAAATACTCTTTTTTTCTTCTTTTTCCATTCATAATAGTTACCTTTAATAATTGGCTTACTTAAAACTGCCTCTTTTATAAAGTTGCTTGATCTTAGCCTGTCACTGGCTCCATCCCTTAATTACTATCGTATTCTTTCATGATCTTCTCAGTGCCCCCTAACCCTAAGCTGCCATTTCCTGCAATAAATGTTAGAGGAAAACCAATGGTGTGACTCTTCTGGGTTCCTAGATGAGAGACTTGACAATATTCTATGCATTAATAGTTGGGGAATGAATGGGGCTGTCAGGCTTTACCCTAAAGGAGAATAATAACTGAAATAACAATGGTTTTCCTCATTTCTCTAACATACTTTTCTTTCTTCATAGCACCTGGAATGGATAAAAGTGGCAATTTTTGTTTCTTCCCATGAGGTGGTGTATCTGGAAGGAGAACATGAAATTAACCAAGACTAGGACATTTCTAAGGACCTGGAATGGCTTTGGACAGCACCAGGAGGACCTCAAAGGAATATTTGAGAGCACAGATCAATGGAAGTTTTCTAACAGAAGGATGTATGGGAAACAATTGATCAGAAACACCAATAGAGAAACCTTTTAGATATCTTCAGGCTGTGCAAAAGTTGAGTCTTGGTTCAAATGAAGTAAAATATACACTGAAGAGAAATAAAAGTTCAAACACGAAAAGTATGTTACTGAACTCCCTAACATAAATTTAGGAAAACAAATGAAAGGACAGATATTTTAAATTTTGAAAGTATGGTAAAATATTTGTAAAATTTTGGGGCTCATCTCTAAGAATTGCCGTGATTCTGAAACTTGATAATATTTCAAATAGAGAATAGTTTCAGTGAAAAATGACACTCGAGAATACATCACATGTACCCAAGGAAGAAGATCTAAGAGTGGAAAAGTGCCACTAACAAATATATTAAATTATTTATCTACTTAGAAATTACCTTAGCAAATACAAGAGACACTCAAGTCGAAGCTTAGTCTGTGAGAATGCTACAGTGAATGCAGTACAAGTTGGATTTCATTCATATGTACAACAGAAACTACTCACTTTCTTCTTCAAGATTCTGTATGACTGTTCCCAAATTCCAGCTTTCCAGACATCACAATTCAGTGTCCTTGCAGCTTTTAGTCTTTATCCAGGTAGAGGAACTGCTCCCCAGTGAACAAACACTACATACAGAGCAATATGAGTACCATTTTCTTTTCTGGCAGTGTGGTAAGATCAGGTCTTCTGGGAAGGGGAGAGGCCATACAACATCCCTGCTACACAAGATTAATCTGTCCTTGCCTTTAAGTCTTTTACATTCCCTTCTTTTCAAGCATCACTTTTTATTGAGACTAATCCTACCTTGGACTGTTCTTGTGGGCACATCTCACTGAATGCCTCGTCTCTTCATGTTGTCTCTTTTCCTCCATAGAGTTAGGGAAAATACGCAGGTATCTCTGTCATTCCTGACTGGGGCTGCTATATTTGTCAAGGGAAAGGAGAAGGAGCAGGGGGATTCCGAAACAGCCAGACAGGACTTTCGCAATGGCAACTTTCTGAGTACATAAGACCTTTACCTCAAGACTAGCTCTTCAATACTGATAATCCCTTTCAACCTATTAGCCACCAGTACAAATGCCTTCTGGGGCTTTGAGCTAGTTTTTTGTTTTTTAAAACATTTTTTTTCCAATTCAGTAAGGCTTTTTCCTTTGTTTTCTCCTGTTAGTTGTTCAAAATCATTCAGTATGAATAAGAGAGGGAAATATACAACACTGAATTTGGAGGAGAAAATGAAGGTTCTAAGTAGGATTGAAGCTGGACGATCACTTAAAAGTGTAATGGATGAATTTGGAATCAGTAAATCAACATTTTATGACATTAAAAAGAATAAGAAACTGATTTTGGACTTCATACTGAAGCAGGACATGCCATTAGTAGGGGCTGAGAAAAGAAAGAGGACAACGGGAGCCAAATATGGCGATGTAGATGATGCGGTCTACATGTGGTACCAACAGAAACGCTCAGCTGGTGTCCCTGTTAGAGGTGTGGAGCTTCAGGCTGCTGCCGAGAGATTTGCACAGTGTTTTGGGCGAACAGACTTCAAAGCAAGCACTGGTTGGCTTTTCAGATTTCGAAATAGGCATGCAATTGGGAACCGAAAAGTATGTGGGGAACAAGTCCTAAGTTCAGCTTCTGAAAATGTTGAGCCATTTCGACAAAAATTGTCCACGATAATCAAAGAGGAGAAACTGCGTCTGGCTCAGCTCTACAGTGGGGATGAGACTGACCTCTTTTGGAAGTCAATGCCAGAAAATACTCAGGCAAGTAGAAAAGATATCTGCCTGCCAGGGAAGAAAATAAACAAAGAACGGTTGTCTGCCCTTTTATGTGCAAATGCAGATGGAACTCATAAGTTAAAATCAATCATTATTGGAAAATCAAAGCTGCCCAAAAGTGTGAAAGAGGACACAAGTACATTACCAGTGATATATAAATCTAGTAAAGATGTTTGGTTCACCAGAGAATTGTTTTCAGAATGGTTTTTTCAAAACTTTGTACCTGAAGTCCGGCATTTTCAACTTAATGTTCTAAGATTCCATGAAGAGGATGTCAGGGCATTGTTACTTCTGGACAATTCCCCAGCTCACCCTTCCCCTGAATCACTAACCAGTGAGGATGGTCGGATAAAATGCATGTTCTTTCCCCATAACATTTCAACCTTGATTCAACCAATGAATCAAGGTGTGATCTTGAGCTGCAAACGACTTTATAGATGGAAGCAACTTGAAGAGAGTCTTGTAATTTTTGAAGAAAGTGAGGATGAGCAAGATAAGGGAGAAAAAGGGGTTTCTAAAATTAAAATCTACAATGTAAAAAGTGCAATTTTTAACTGGGCAAAAAGCTGGGATGAAGTAAAACAAATAACCATAGCAAATGCATGGGAAAATCTTCTTTGCAAAAAGGAACCAGAATATGATCTTCCAGGCCTAGAAGATGGGGATTATAGAGAAATTCTTGAAAAATGTGGAGAGTTGGAAACCAAGCTGGATGATGATAGGATGTGGTTAAATAGAGATGAAGAAAAGGGGTGTCCCCCAGAAACAAAAGGTGAGATTACAAAGGAAGTTGTTCAAAAAGGAGGAGGAGCTGAGAAGCAGACTGAATTTAAATTATCTGCTGTTAGAGAAAGTTTGGACTACCTTCTTGACTTTGTTGATGTCACTCCTGAATTTCAAAGGTTCCATTTGACACTGAAAGAGATGCAACAAGAAATAGTGAAGAAACAATTCCAGAGTAGAACCCATTCTAGAATTGGTAGCTTTTTGAAACCTAGGCCTCATAATATTAAGGATTTCTTCAATGGGCCTTCAACTTCTGGTTCTAGTAATTAGATTTTGTGTTTAGAGATTTCTGCAGTTGTATAATAATATCTGATATAGGCCTGTTGTGAATTGTCATGTTTTATCAACTGACATTATTTTGCATATCAATGCCCATTTATATATCGGTTATAAAGTACACAGTTTGAAAATAATAAATTTGTTTCTTTAAATTTATTTTTTAAATAAATTTGTGTTTTGTTAATTCATTTCTTTTCTATTTTAGACAAGGATCTGAATAATGAGGAAGTATTATCCCAGATTATCTATAGTGGAATACCTGTGAGAAAAGCATTAGTGTAAATTCCATCTTAATGTATTCACATCATATAACAAATAAGCTATGTGCTGACTAGTTCTAGTTAACTTTAAGAAGATAAGGATAGATTAGGTTTTCAATTTAATGTTAGGACATACTGCTTTCTTAACTCTGTTATCACCTATTTAGTGCTTATTTCCCTCTTATTGTGGAAGTAACATATTAATTATAGAAAATATATTTAAAAAGATAAAAAGCTATATAAAAAAATATAAAAAGCAGTCAATTCCATTGAACAATGATATCAATGCCCAGTGATACATAAACCTATAAACCTCCTCTTAACACTTTGGTGTATATCATATATTTTAAAAATAGGCATATTATATTGTAAATAAAACTTTATATCTTATTGTCTTAACATATTTTATGCTTTGGTATTAATAAGTTGGCATTTGTTGCATATATAGGAATGTATACATGTGCTTAGTCTTCAAGTAACCTCCCCCATTTTTAAATATATAAGGAAATAGGGTTAGAGAGGTTAACTTGACAAAGGTCACATAAGCAGAGATGAGTTTTAAATTCTATTTAATACCAAAGCTCAGGCTTTTAACCATCATGCTACACTAGTTCTGAGAATTTCCCTCATGTCATTAAGGTCTCTTCAAAAACCTCGATTAGGATGTACCGTATCAGTTGAACCATTCTCCTATTGAACAAGTATTTGCTTCCTGTTTTTCAAAGTAACTAATATGGTGAACACCATTTTGCAGAAAAGTTCAAACTACTACCTTAAGGTAAGTTATTAAAAATTAGACCACCAGGTCAAAGAGAATGAACTTTTAAAAAATTTTTGGTACACACTGCTAAATCGTTTTTACATTCCTACCATTAGTTTGAAAGTACCTCTCTCAATGCACCAAGCCCAGCACCGAATATTGTTACGCTATGCCAATTTTATAACCAAAAGCATGGTATCTTTATGGCTATTCCCCATCTTAGTATGATGGTGAACATTTAAGTTGATATTTGCAAATAACAAGCTTTGTTAGGATAATTAGTTCTTCCTCATTAGCTTTTAATGTTTTCTTTTTGTATATTTCAGTTTTCTGAAATGCATGTATTCTGTTCCATTGGTCAATACTAGGCAACTATAGTATAAAATTAATGACTAAGTGTAGTACTTGTGTCTACTCTTGCTCTAGTACCTTACCATTTTAATCACTGATTAATGTCTGTTTAAATAAAAGGCAAATGCCCATTTTCCATTTTCAAAAACATACAAGCTATTCTTACCTGTTCTGAGTCAACTTCAGCATAAAATTTATTCAAGCCTCTCCCAGACATCAACTGGGACTTTATTCTTAAGTAAAATTAATTTGGGAAGAATTTACATTTGAAAAAATTTTTCTCCATTCAAGTTGTAAATGTAGTTTTCTTTTAATGGAGTCCTCCTATGTAATTTTTATTGTTATTCCCACGTTTGTTGTTACTGTGAGTGGGATCCTTTTTGATTATAATTAGTTATTGCTGATATTTTACCTTGTAAGTTAATTCATTAATTATTTTTTTCTATCTTAATTTTATTATCCAGAACTTGTAGAAAAAATAAAATTACATTGCCACGGAGCACCCTTTTTACATTACATTTAGGCTTGCTTTATGTTTCTTTGTTTTATTCAGTCTGCAGCCTAGTGGAAGCTGGGAGACCTTTAACATCAAGCCGTTTGACATTTTTAGTTTTTTAAGATTTGTCCAGAATGGCAGTAAGCTGGGAGTGGGGAGAGGGGAGGGTTGTAAGTATTCCCAGCTTGAAGTATGGCCTCTTTATTCTTTTTCAATGGTAGTAGATTCCCAGAATGAATGAGAGTCACACCCATTTTCAAAGTACTCATTGTTTCTGGAAACCTGTTACGGTTCCCTGTACTAGACAATAAGCGAGGTGTTGGAGATTCATACCTGAATAGCACAACGAATGGCAACAAACCGCCACTGGTTACGTAAGGGCCGGGCTACAGTGAGTGAGAGGATCCTGTGTGACTTCTGAGCCGGGCTTTAAAAAAGTTGGGGAGCCCAGTGTCTCTGGTGTGAACATGCATATATCCCAGGGAAGCTGCAAGGTCCCTGGGTGGTAGCCTCAGGGGCTTCTGGCAGAGAGGAGCAGGAAAGACAGGTCAGGCCAGAATTTCAATGACCTTGGGGGACATCTACAATTTTAGACTGGTCTGGGCCCACATAAGGTCTTAATGGCTTACCTCTTGTCAACATGTGTCCCTCCTCACTGTCCCCATCCTGGCCCAGGCCCCATCACCCCAGTCTCGACGCCTGCACCTGCCCCTTTGGTTTCCCTGCCCTCCTTTCTTGTCCTTGTCCCTTCCATCCTTTCCCCACCCTGTTCCAGGCGGAGCGAATTAAAAGAGCAGGAGCCTCCCACTGCACGTAAACGTAGGTCCACCTTTTGGGGGTGGCCGCAGGCCTCCTGGGCGTCTCTTTCCGGGTGCCCACCCCTCACCGCACGGCCCCCGCGCCTCCGGCTGGACCGTGAGGGCAGAATTTCGGTCCAGGCGGACTCGCCACCCCTTCTCCGCTCGGGGCGGGCTGGGAAGAGCGGACCCTGCCAGGCTTGAGGGTCCGGCCACACTGGCGGCCTGCGGGGGACGCTGCCAGACTCGACCATAGGGTCCCCCCACACCCCCGACCCCGCCGCCAGCCAGAGTGGCCGGAGCGGGTGACGGCGCGGGGAACCCCAGGGCCACGGGCCGAGGGCGACAGGAGGGCTGTCTGGCCGCCGAGTCGGGAGTTCGAGCCGACGCGGAGCGGAAGGGTGAGCTGCAGGGGCAGCGGACGCGTTTGCTTTGCGCGAACCTGAGGTCTTTGGTCTGGAAATCACTCCTCAGGATTCGAGCTTCTCCGAGAACCCGGGCAACTCTCTGTCGTTCCGGTTGCTGGAGCAGGATCCCTAAAGTTAAGTTGGACCCCATACCGGGAGGCCCAAGACAGCAAGGAAGCTTCACCTTGGGAGTGGGGAACTGACACCCACATTCTGGGAAGGAGTCTTCCTGCTGGAGGGGACGTGGGGACGGAGGGCCAACACAATTCCTCCTTCGGTCCAAAAACACCCCCTGGATTTCAGAAAGATACTTCTTGGTGGCTTCTCTCCCGGCCCTTTCTGCCTGGAGAAATGTTACTCTCTCCTTGGAGTAGGTTTGGATGCTGTGAGCCACTGGATTTCTGACTCTTCTGAGACATTCAAGGTGTCTCAGTGACAAATTGAGAGCATTAACTGGAAGACTTGTCAGGATTTTTTTTGTGGTCTGAGCCATTTTTCATCAACCAGTTTGTCATTGTTGAATCACGGTGCACCAGTCAGGCAGGATTTTAGCAGCTCTTAGTGAAGATTAGACAATCAGCAGTAAATATCTATCTCCCTTTCAATCTCTCAATAACGGAAATCAACTTTCTTTTCTTTTTCCTAAAGAGACAGGGTTTCTCTCTGTCACTCAGGCTGGAGTACAGTGGCCCCATCATAGCTCAGTGCAGCCTCCACCTCCTGGGCTCAAGTGACCCTCCCACCTCAGCCTCCCCAGTAGCTGGGACTACAGGCCACCACCGTTCCGGCTTTTTGTTTGTTTGTTTGTTTGTTTGTAGAGACAGAGTCTGTGTTGCCCAGTCCGGCCTCAAACTCCTGGCCTCAAGCTGTCCTCCCACCTCAGCCTCCCAAAGTGCTGGGATTACAGGTGTGAGCCACTGCGTCTGGAAGTCAACTTTTAATCGGAAGTGCTTACAAGCTAGATTCAAGGATAATAGATTGAAGGATAAAAGAAAATGCTTCAAATAAATACACACACTTTGCTTTAATTCATTTTGCTATTCTTGAACTCCTGACACCCAAAGAAAAGTTAAGAACTCTCCTAGTGCTAATAAATTTGCTGGTTGGTTTTCCTGTAACACACAGTAAGACCCCTTACATGACTTTGTTGTTTTCAAATGCTTGTGAAACATTTACAAAAATTACAAGTCTTAAAGCAGTGGTGGTGATTTTTGCACATTCCAAAATTGTATCAGTTGATAACGTAACGATTCTACAGTAAACTCTTCTTAGAAAGGGGCTGAGTCTAAAGTCTTAAATTTCAGATTATGAAATTGAGACCCATAAATCTTTCATAACTGCAGTAAAAATTCTTAAAGTGACTTCTGAGGGGTTTTTCTGAAAAGAAGTAAAACAATTCAGTGCTTTTTAAGCACTTCTTCCAATCTCTATCCCACCTCTGGCTTTGTTCTCACTGTTCCCCAGCCTGCACAGTGTTTTAACTTTTAGCCTGACTCTGCCAGACCTTTTCACATTGCTTAAATGGGGCACTGATTTCCCACCCAGAAGCCTTTCTGCTGGTCCCACGTGCTACAAGGATGTGTGGCTATTGCTCAATGTAAGTGCACATCTCCAAGTCTCCTTTGTATCCATTTGGACCTGGGGGCTAAGAGGTCCTTATTGTCTCAAAGTTAGTCTCCCTTTGACACAGAAGCCAGTTGAACTGTTTTGGCTTATTTTACAAGAGGACTAGTGGGTAAAAGTGAGAACGTAAAAAGCACGAATCTGGCCATCCCTTGCAATGTCCTCATGGGAACCCGCTCTTTGAAATGACTACAAGGGAAGGAAAAGTCACCAATCCTGCCTGTCAGTAGCAGACTGCTCCCTGACATTCCCAGCAGTGTGATCTCACACTGACCTCAGGTGCTTAGATGGAAATTTTTTGCCAGTTTTTATATGTTCACAGCTGGCACCTACATGCCAGGTAAGGTGCTGTCTTATGTGCAATATTTTGTGTGATATTATCTCATTAAAACAAGGGTGAGAACAGCTACACATGTGAAGTTTGCTAGAAGCAGAGCTAGACTGGAGATTAGGTGAAAAGTCCCATTAAAAAGCTTTTGTGGGGGCCAGGCGCGGTGGCTCACGCGTGTAATCCTAGCACTCTGGGAGGCCAAGGTGGGTGGATCGTTTGAGCTCAGGAGTTCGAGACCAGCCTGAGCAAGAGCGAGACCCTGTCTCTACTAAAAAAAAAAAAAAAAGAAAAGAAAGAAAGAAATTAGCCAAACAACCAAAATATATACAAAAAAATAATTTAGCTGGGCATGGTGGCGCATGCCTGTAGTCCCAGCTATTCGGGAGGCTGAGGCAGTAGGACTGCTTGAGTCCAGGAGTTTGAGGTTGCTGTGAGCTAGGCTGACACCACGGCACTCTAGCCTGGGCAACAGAGTGAGACTCTGTCTCAAAAAAAAAAAAAAAGCTTTTCTGGGGCAAATACCTGGGGGTGCTCATTGTTCTAGCTTCAACATACAATGGTCTACATACAAGCAACAACAGCTGGACCACATCAAAAGGTAGGCATGGGTGATGCTTTCTGGGGGAGGGGTGCTTTCCATTCTCATGAAATTCATAATACACATAAGTTGACATCTTAGCCAGGGCTCAGTAGTTAACACCAACTTCACACCACTTCACACAATTCGTGGCATCAGCAGCCACATTAGCCCAGTGCTGCTCCTACTGTTGATCCTACATTTATCTTTCTCTAATCCTAAACCCATGTCTCTGCCCCTCAACCCCCACACTACCAAAGCCCTCCTCCTCTGAACAAAGTAGGAGAAAGGGAGAGAAATGAGTAACAGTGGGAGTTTAAAAAATTGGCTTGGACGACCAAGGAAAAACTCATACTAAACTGAGGAAGGACGAAGACTGAGAGGGAAGGAGGGGTGGAGGGTTGTTTCCATCACTTAAAATTGCTGCATTTGATAGCCTGTTGCCAATGGATTGTTTCATCATCTTTTTATCCCAAAAAACAGCTAGATACCTTCTTCCAGGGCCATATCCTGACATGTTTTCCTGGCATCAGATTTCTGACTCTCCTACAATACTTCTACCTCTTTCCCATGGATACATACTCCAAGAATTCCTAGTCCTGATTCCTCGTTTTAAAATACACTGCTTTCCCTGAATAATTTTGCCCTTCCCCATATCTTCCCCCCATTAACGATCAACAACTCAGTTATCTATCAGGACCATCTTAGCTTCTTTCTTGGGAACCAGTTGTAAGACCAAAATATCCTGTTCTCCAACAGCCAGATCTTGCTCGGCTACTTAACAAGATTGCAAACATTCTAAACAAAGAATTGAAGACATTTTTACTGCTGTAGGCCACAGAAGAATACTTTTCAGAGAGACCCTACAGTATCACCCCGAGCAGCTGTTCAGCTTGACCCTTTGTGACCATGTGGCAGGCCCAGCCTGGAGCCTGCCAGGCCACCGCCTGCCTCATCCTGTCTGCTGCCACCTTTGCCAGAACCTTCCTGACCAGCCAAAGAGAAAGCAGGTCCTCTGACCAAGGCAGCGAGGAGACAGATCAACACTGGAGTCCCCTCAATGAAGATTCACACATTCACATTTCCTGAAGATATTTATTACCATCTGAACATTTCCAATAGGGAAGGACGCAATCCCTAATTTCCCTAGGGAATTCATCTTTCATGAGACTCTTTTGTTCCTCTAGAGCCAGGAGTAAGACTCCAGAGCTGTTTATCTCTTTTTGACACAGGTAGGGGAAAGTCTCAATCTCTGCAAAGGGTAAACTAATCAGACACTCATTTCCTCTGCCAATTTCTGCGCTGACCTACAAATTACACCTTATTCTTTCCCTTAGGTGTCTGGTTCCTTTTTGTCTGAGGTCACACGTCACATTTGCATGCGTGATCTGCCAATGGGCACCCCTGTCAGGCCACTGAGGGGCGTGTGGTGGCCTGACCTAGACTGCCTATGGCTACCCAGCCAGGGCCTTCAGGACAGCTGCAACTCACAACCAGTCTCTTGTTGACCCCCAGCTGGTTTCCCAGGAGACTTGGCCCCTCTTCTTTGGTCTCAAGGGCCCCAGGAGTCCAAATGCTCCTGCTGAATGTCCCAAATAAGAAAGTAGTAACAGAAAGATCACATGGATGCCCAAAGTAGTTGGGATAAACATTGGACACAGTAAGGCACCCAAATCGCACCTTGGCTGAATATACCAAGAAGGGTATGTGCACCTTGGGGCAGGATGGCCCTAACAGAATTCCACCCTGAGCAGGTCACCTCAAAGACCTCACTAGTGCAGACAGAACTCCTTTTTTAGTTGCACGCAAATCCTATGCTGCCTCCGCACCTCCCTCCCAATAAGCCCCCATTTCCTCTTTACGTTATTACCTGACAAATGCAGAGGTCATTTGGTTGGCTGGGCAAAGTATCTCAGCTCTGACAACAGGACCTTCTGAATACGCCACCTTATCTGGGGCAAAGAGAAATCCCATTGTTTCTAACCGGTGTGAGTCCTCTGATGACTCGTAAGACGTGAACTCCGAGAAAAGCTTTCTCCACATTCAGAACATTTATAGGGTCTCTCTCCCGTGTGGGTTCTCAGGTGACGAATCCTATTGGAGCTGTGAGAGAAACTGTCTCCACACTCATGACAGGTATAGGGTTTTTCTCCCGTGTGAATTCTCTGGTGCCTGATTAAGTTGGATCTATGAGAAAAGTTTTCCCCACAAAGGGTACATTTATATGGTTTCTCTCCGGTGTGCGTTCTCTGATGTCTGGTGAGGTGCATGCCCTGCCGGAAGCTTTTCCCGCAAGTCAAGCATTCAAAGAGTTTCTTCTCTGCTTTGCGGGCTCCATGGTTTGGAAGAAAGGGGGCACTGCCATTCATGGCTTCCCCACACTCAGAGAAGGTATAAAGTCTCTCTTTCTCGTGAGTTCTTTCGTGAATGACAAGGTGTGAACTCCGAGAGAAACTTTTCCCACACTCCGGACACTTATAGGGTCTCTCTCCGGTATGAATTCTCTGGTGCCGAAGGAGGTTGGAACTGTGAGCAAAGATCTCCCCGCACTCGGGGCACTTGTAGGGCTTCTCCCCTGTGTGTGTTCTCTGGTGCCTGTGGAGGTTGGAGTTGCAAGAGAAGCTTTTTCCACAAATGTTACACTGATAAGGCTTCTCGCCCGTGTGTGTGCGCTGGTGGCGAGTCAGGTGGGTATTCTGACTGAAGCATTTTCCACATTCCAGGCACTTATGGGCCTCTTCTCCCAGGTGTGCTCTGTGTAGTGACAGAAAGTGTGGGTTCCCGCCAAAGATTTCACCACACTCTACGCCCATACACAGTCTTTCTGCTGCATGTATTCTCTGGTGTCTAATTAGATTCGAGTTGTTAGAGAAATTTTTGCCACACAAGGGACATAAATGGAGTTTCTTCGGCTGTAGTTCCCGTGGTCGCCCCAGTTCCCTGTAACTTGTGGCTCCTGCTAAAGACTGCTCCACTGGATCCTCTGGGGGCGGCTGCCAGTCCCCTTCTGCCCTGCCATGAGGTCTTCCCTGCTCAGGACTCCAGGGCACCTCCCCTCCGGCCTGGCCAGGGAGCAGCGCCTGAGGGTGGGTGTTCTCAAGGGAAACAGACTGAGCACTTTCTTCAGGGTTCTCAAATTTCTCTTCCCCTGGTAAAGAGAAAGACAGAGAGAGAGAGAGACAGAGAGATTATTTCTACAATGGAGAAAAGAAAATCTCACATGTCTGCTGCTGCCTATTGGGCTAGGAGCCCAGAGGGTTAGTTCTACCTCGGTCTCCCTTCCTTTACCTATAGGTAAAGCACTTTAGAGAGGCATCTGGATAAAGGGTGGGACCATTGCTCAAGGAACCAGAGCTCAGACAAATTTTGGGATTCCCCCCTCCGACTGCGCCTCCTGCCCTTCAGGAATAGGTGGGAAGGAGCAGGGCTGAGACCAGGGTGGGGTGAGGGAGCCGAAGAGTGAGGGCCTCCTTAAAGGTTGCACCCTGGGTTCCTCACTTGCCTCCCTGGGATGGAGAGCAGGCAGTGGGGACACAGGAGGCAATGTACCTCCCTGGCAGCGGTGCTGGGCCAGCCCTGCACCCAAACTCTCAAACACCTCATTCTTTTGGTTTTTTTTTTGAGACAGAGTCTCACTCTTGCCCCTGGTAGAGTGCAGTGGTGTCATCGTAGCTCACTGCAACCTCCAATCCCTACGGTCAAATAGTTGACCTTGCTCAGCCTCCTGCGTAGCTGAGACTACAGGATAATTTATCTATTTTTAGTAGAGACGGGGTCTCGCTCTGTTGCTCAGGCCGGTCTCGAACTCCTGAGCTGAAGCAATCCTCCCGCCTCAGCCTCCCAGGGTGCTCGGAGCACAGGCGTGAGCCACCGCCCGGCCGAAACACCTCATTCTTGACTGCAGGAGCCCTGCCGGGCAGGCTGCTCTCTTTATTCCTTACCTGGAGCTGGGCTGCCAGGGCTCAGGCCCTCCCTGCAACTCTGGCCACTGGGATCCCAAGGCTTTCCTCCGTGTTCCACCCGCGTGGCTGGGGCCTCCTGACTGGGAACGTGAGATTCTATTCACAGTGAAAGAAACAGATTTCTGTATCACCACTTTCCTCTGCCAGGCAAGGGAAACAAAGAGATAGCCTTGTTCCCTGTCCTCGGTAGACAGACACAGAATGCTCAATAAAGCTCCCAACAATTGTTTGGAATATACACTGAACTGTTCCCAGGGGTTACCTCTAGAGAAAGAAATTATAAGAGGGAAGGCTATAGCTTTTTTTTCTTTTTATAAGCTCATGGTACTGTAGATTTTTTTGCAATAAGAACATATACTTTTGTAATTAAAACAACAAATAAAATGAACATGGTCAGGGTGGTCAGTTCCTCAAAGAATTGGTTTAATGTCATAAAAGAGCCTGACTCTTACATATAAATATAAAATACAACTAAATTAGACTAGGCAACCCCAAAGGGAAAATAACAAGATAGACAATCAGAAAAGGATCTGGGCTCTAACACGACCATGAGATTAAAACCCAAAAGTGCCATTTCTGTGCTATGCTAAAAAGAAAAACAAAAACCTCACTCCACCACCAGCAGATATAGACTCAAACATAAGTTTACTACCAACAAACTGATCTGATCTTCTCCTCCTATTTAGCACTCACGGACAGAGCTATGTTCAACTTTGGGCATCACAGCAGCGCAAAGTGAGATAGAAGCCAGCATGATGGCGCACAGCTATAATCCCAGCTACTATGAGCTGAGGTGAGAGGATCACTGGAGCCCAGCAGTTCAAGGTCAGCTGGACCACACAGCAAGACCCCATCTCTTAAAAAAAAAAAAAAAGTGATACAGAAAACCTGTAGCCAGGCTGGGCAAGAGCGAGACCCCATCTCTACTAAAAAGTAGAAAGAAATTTCTGGACAACTAAAAATATATAGAAAAAATTAGCCGGGCATGGTGGCACATGCCTGTAGTCCCAGCTACTCGGGAGGCTGAGGCAGAAGGATCGCTTGAGCCCAGGAATTTGAGGTTGCTGTGAGCTAGGCTGACGCCAGGGCACTATAGCCTCGGCAACAGAGAGAGACTCTGTCTCAAAAAAAAAAAAAAAAGAAAAAAAGAAAAGAAAACCTGTAGACAGTCCCAATGAAGAAAAACAAAAAAAACAGCAGTAATCCCTTTTGCAGAATTAGTGCAAATGAGTTTATAGCTCTGATTTTCTTTACACAAACCTGAAAACAATGCATAGCATGTCTTCCTACTAGCGTGTGTTTCAATACAGCAATAATTGTAATGTATACAGTCTTATTTTATGTTGTCTTTTAAGACCTCCCCCCAATTTTTTTTTTTTTTAAGACCAGAGTCTCATTCTGTGACCCTGGCTACAGTGCAGTGGCATCATCCTAGCTCACTACAACCTCTAACTCCTGGGCTCAAGTGATCCTCTTGCCTCAGCTTTCCAGAGTGCTAGAATTACAGGCGTGAGCCACAGTGTCCAGCCCATCCCCAACTTTTTATTATAAGAATTTTCAGGCCAGACGAGGTGGCTCACACCTGTAATCCTAGCACTCTAGGAGGCCAAGGGAGGTGGATCATTTGAGCTCAGGAGTTTGACACCAGCTTGAGCAAGAGCAAGACCCCATTTCTACTAAAAATAGAAAGAAATTATCTGGACAACTAAAAAAACATATATATAGAAAAAATTAGCCGGGCATGGTGGCACATGCCTGTAGTCCCAGCTACTTGGGAGGCTGAGGCAGAAGGATTGCTTGAGCCCAGGAGTTTGAGGTTGCTGTGAGCTAGGCTGACGCCACGGCACTCTAGCGTGGGCAACAGAGTCAGACTCTGTCTCAAAAAAAAAAAAAAAAAATTTTCACACACACAGAAAAGTTGAGGGAATTATACAATAAATACCTGTGTGTCCTCCACCTAAAGCCAACTATCATTTTGTTATATGTCATAGGCATCATTTTAAATCTATGCAACACATAGATACATCTTAATTTATGATTTAACCTGTTTTAGATATATACATTGTTTCCAAATTTCCATAATCGTCTCCCCCTTTCCTGAATTTTTATAGGCTGTGAAAGCTGCTAAGCTGGAATGCTGATGCCAGTGCCCCTGAAATTTCTATCTTGGGGAAGGGCCTAAAAATACTAATGGAGCACAGGAAACATAAGCAAGCTCAGAAGAATAAGCATTTTGAAATGCAAGGAATCAAGAATTTGGAGCCCCCCGCCCAGTATCGTGGACACTGAGTGTGTGTGATGCTGGTAGGGGTCACTGGATTTGATTTCTTCTGCCTTAGGAAGTCCACTATGGCTCAGACTCCCCACGTTAGGCAGCTGGGGCTTGAGTCCAGGCCTGCCTGTAAGTGTGCCAACTGTGTCACTTGGCAGATGTTTCACCCTATGCAGAAGACTTCAGACAAAGGGAGCTCTCCTATGGAGGCTTCTTTGCAAAACTCAAATCCAGGAGATGAATGTACATGAGGCATGACCCTGGTCAGAAATGGTACAACCGTCATCCCTGGAAAAGAAGTCCTTACCCAGTGAGTCCACATTCTCATAACTCTCCTGCACCGTGTCCCTGGAGAGGGCCCTCTTACTAGGATCCTGATGCCCCCACTCCTCCTGGGAGATGTACACTGCCACGTCCTCTAAGCTCTCAGGCAACTGAAACAGCACAAGATCTCGTTTAGCCCCTGATGCACCAAGAATAATTCAAGCAGAGTCATGGGTTAAAGGGGAAAACCCAGGGGTGCCAGGGACTCGCATCATGGGGAAGAAGGGTGTCAGGCCTGCAAGTGAGGTGTGGAGGAGATAAAGATGGTTGGGAGATGCTTGTGGTGAGGAAGAAAGGATCCTCCAAGTGGCAGAAGGGCCCCTCCCCCCCAAAAGGAACACTAAAGGGAGGAAGAAGGGTGCTGGGAGGAGACAACGGAAACTTCCACTTCACCTGGGGCCCAGTCATTTCCTTGTCTTCTATGTTCCCTTCAGGAGGAAAGAGAGAAAGCCAGGGAGCAGACAATGCTGAAGGTGACAGAGATCATAATGAGAATGGCATTTCTAATTCCTGGCAACCCAAGGATTATTACAACATGATATCCATTCCCCAACACCCAGTCTCTGCTTTTAGGATTGAGCAATAAACAAAAGAAGGCAACAGAGGCATAATAAAGTGATATACAAAACGACAGCGTCAGAGTAAAGGAATATTCGGAGTAGCACTCCTCATCATTCACATAGCAGCCTCTGTTCTGCATACAAAAGGGCACTACTAAAAGATCTCCCTCCCTCCTCCCGCCCTCCGAAGAACACACACCACCACTTTTAGATCATTTACTCCACATTTGAAAACCTCAACTTCAGAAACTCCTTCTCCTTGGCACCAAGGCTACATCCTGCTAGTGTTAGGGGTAACCCCGAAGCCCCTCCTCCCTCCCACCTACCCAGATCACTGTTCCTCACCCCTCTCCTTTACAGCCTGGGGGTCCCTTTTGGGGCTGGGGCCTAGCAGCTCCTGCAGCCTGGGGCCAGGGCTTCGCTCAGTCTCCATTGGCTCCAGCTTGAAGCTCGGTGACTCCCGTGCTGTTTCCAGAGGCAAAGGCTCCTCCAAAAGCACTTCTGTTCCCCGCCCATGGTTTGTGACCTGGGAACCAACCCACATCACTCATCACCACAACAGGGCCCAATAGTAAGTGACATTAGTACAGGATTCTGAGGGCAAGCCTTCAACAGAGAACCACAGGTGATCACTTTGGACCCAGCAAGAGAGAAGAATGATTTATCCTAAAGGCTTTTTTGATCCCATGTGCAGCAGGTGAAACAGGGTGGGGGAAGGCCACTCCCACTGCACACCTTCCCCACGCAGCTCTTCTGATACACCTCACTGCTTCTTGCTCTCCCCCACCTTTTCCAGATGTTTCTATCCCTCACTATTGGAATAAGCTAAACTTGGGTGACCCTGGGGGACAGCAGCCTCAGTGCCAAATTGTTCAAAACTTTACACGTTGCTCTCCCTCTGACCCTTACAACAGCCCTAGGAAGTATTTTATCTTCCTCATTTTACCAGTAGGAAAACTGAGGCCCCAAGAGATCAAAAACTTGCCGAAGTGACAAAGCTAGTACTAGCAAAGCGAGGACTGGAACACGGGAGATCTGACTCCAGGCCTAACACTAACTGTTGCAGAGGCACTGCCTTCGTGTGGAAACAGGGCACTCTTCACTGCTCACTCCGTTCATCTGGGGAAAACCTGGAGGATGACTATTCCAGATTAAAAGACAAAAGGCCTCTTCCCGATGTAAGGTCTACTCAGGGCAACCAAGTAGATTCGACTAGGGGCGCGATATCCCAGTCCCAGGGGCCAAACAAACCTCAAATAAAACAGCTCTTTCTGGCTCTCACCTGTTGTCTCAGTCTCCCAAGTTCTCTCTGCATATCCTCCACAAGGGTCACCGCTTCTTCGCCGCTCTCCGGATGCAGCTCCTGCACCCTGCTCTGGATCTCCTGGGGCAGAATGATCAGGAACTGCTCCAGCACCAGCAGTTCCAAAATCTGCTCCTTGGTGCGCATCTCAGGCCGCAGCCACCCATGGCAAAGCTCCTGGAGCCGGCTGAGGGCTTCCCGGGGACCAGCTGCCTCTTGGAAGCGGAACCGTCTGAAGCGCAGGTGGGAGGCCTCTGGGCTCTGTCCTGGGTCAGGCGGGGGCAGCTCCTGACTCCAGGCACAGTCCTCCTCCAATTTCACTATCAGGAGCCCTTCCCGTTCCTGGGAGCCCGGGCCCGACGACATCGTCAGGCCCCAGAGCGCTCTGGCTCCGAAACCAGCTGCGCCCACCTAGGAAGGCGCACCGGGCCCGGTGTAAGGATGGACGCCGTCGGCAGGAGCCGCGGGCTCGGGACTCCAAGTCCCAGCCGAGCAGCCCAGCTCCAGCCTGGGCGCAGTCGGCTCCTGGGCCGAGGTCTCAGTCAGTCGCGGGCGCCACTGCGCTGGCCCCCTGGTCCACCCGCGCCAAGACTTCCCTGAGGCAAGACCAGAACGCCGCGCTCCCCACCGCAGCTGACCCCCGCAAGTCCCAGCTTTCAGCTCCCACACCGGAAGTCCCGGCGCGCGAGTTAGGCATCCGCAAGCCAACGGCGCCTGCTTGGGACCAACTTCCGAGTCACGTTTTGCGAAGTCTAGCGCCTATTGGGTCAGGTCTCACCACAGACTCACCAGCGACCTACGAGAAGGGAAAACAAGCTTGCGAGGGCGGGATGAGCGAGGGGCCAATTGCAGGCGAGGGGCGGGGCCACCGGCAGAGCCCTGAGAGCCCTGGGAAGGACGGGGGCGGGGCCGGTAGGTCCAAGAGGAAAAGGAGCCCGAGGCGGTTGTGACCCGCGGACTACCTGGGTACAATTCTTCAGGAAGGCTTATTGGAATGCAAATTCCAAAGCCTAGCGACATCCGGTGGGGCCCAGAAATCTGGGTTGTTAATAAACTCCCTCGAGGCAGTGCCCATATGCCCCTGCGGCCTCGGAGGTTCCGGAAGCCGGGGCGCACCCCGCCACCCCCTCGCCGCCTCAGGGAGGCCGGGGAGCGTGCCACCCCGCAGGGGCGCGACGCGGCCGTCGGCGCGGGGCCTGCTGGGAGATGCAGTCCGCAGCGCGGCCCCGCGAGCGCGCCTGCGCCCTAGAGCAAGTGCCGCGAGCCCGGCGATCTTTATTCCTAAAATGAGTACCCATCCTGAAATCCTCTCTCATTTCTAGCCTAGTAATCTGGTCTGAATAATTTCAGAAACCACCAAAGCTCAGACCTCAGGCTTGGGCCCAGTTCTTTGCTCCTTCCCTCCATGAGAGATATTGAAGAGGGTGGAAGGACCAGCTCGGCGCTTAGCCTTTCCTTAGCGTTTGTGATCGGTCTGATTACAGCCTCCAAACCCTGGTGTGTGTTTGTTTGTTTTTTTGAGACAGAGTCTCACTCTGTTGCCCGGGCTAGAGTTCCGTGGCGTCAGCCTAGCTCACAGCAACCTCAAACTCCCGGGCTCAAGCGATCCTTCTGCCTCAGCCTCCTGAGTAGCTGGGACAACAGGTGTGCACTACCATGTCTGGCTAATTTTTTCTATATATTTTTAGCTGTCCAGACAATTTCTTTATGTTTTTTTAGTAGAAACGGGGTCTCGCTCTTGCTCAGGCTCGTCTCGAACTCCTGAGCTCAAACCATCCTCCTGCCTCGGCGTCCCAGAGTGCTAGGATTACAGGCGTGGGCCCCTGCGCCCGGCCTAAACCCGGGCATTTTAACTGGGAGCCATCCCATCTTTTCCAGTTTGCATTGTCAGGACTTCTCGGAGGTCTAACCGCGTAGCCACACATTTTTTAAGGCTCCTAGAAAATTAAAATAACACAAAAATTGTGATATATTTTAAATATTTTCATTTAACTAGCATCTTCAAGAACACACCTGAATATTTTATTACAAACAACTTCAAAAATCTAAAACTTGAGGATTTTCATAAAGACAAGACCATACTACCTGATCGTAGGAAGGGCCTCTGCACCCCCACGTTGCATTCTATAGCAACTCTTTAGCCATCTCTCCCTAAGAGGAAGAGGGAGTGGAGGCCAGCATCGAAGGACTAGAGGCGCCTCACCTTGACCTGGGTGTAGGGAGTACACTTCCACTTCCTTGTCTCCTGGTTTTTAAAATATGATCATAGATTCTTTGCCATTCCTCCCATCAAGAAGTGGGGCCTCTGCCTCTTCCCCGTGTTTCTGGGCAACTTGTGACTGCTAACAATGAAATAATGAAATACAGATGCTGTGTAACTTCCAAGTTGAGGTCATAAAAGGCCTTGCAGCTTCCATCTTGTTTGCTAGAAGAATTTGCACTTGGAGCCCATGTAAGAAGTCTGGCTACCCTGATAGCACCATGCTGGAGAGGACACGTGTAGGCTCTCTGGCGGACAGTCCAGATGTGCCTTTGTTTCTCATAAAATAGAAACAAAAGTCAAGCAGATAGATATTGCAATTGATTAATTGTGGGTGATAGTTACGTAAGGTATTTGTTGTGTTCTGTGTATTTGAAACATTTCATTTTTTTATTTTTATTTATTTGTTTATTTTGAGACAGAGTCTCACTCTGTTGCCTGGGCTAGAGTGCCATGGCGTCAGCCTCGCTCACAGCAACCTCAAACTCTTGGGCTCAAGCAATTCTCCTGCCTCAGCCTCCCGAGTAGCTGGGACTACAGGCATGCGCGACCATGCCTGGCTAATTTTTTCTATATTTTTAGTTGTCCGGTTAATTTCTCTCTATTTTTTAGTACAGACGGGGTCTCGCTTTTACTCAGGCTGGTCTCAAACTCCTGACCTCGAGTGATCCTCTCGCCTCAGCCTCCCAGAGTGCTAGGATTACAGGCATGAGCCACCACGCCCGGCCCATTTCATTTTTTTTAAATCTCCAAGAAAAGGCATATTAAGCAAGGTTATCTCTGGCTGTTAGTTTGAAACAGGGCTCTAACTCCAGCTGCAGGAATGAATCTTTTCAAGGAAAAGGAGAAAGAAGGTTGTGGATTCTGCTGCAGGGAGGTTGAGAAGGAGCACAAGGAGTGGGAGTCTGTGTACTTGACCTCGGCAGGTCTTCCTGTCAGTCCTGCCTGCTCCGAAGTGCTCAGAGAACTCCTCAGACCCTGGTATTATTTGTCAAGACCTTTCAAGCAGTCAGCCACTCCCACAGGCCTTCTACTTAAGAACTGTGTGTTTGCTCCTTCCAGAAATTCAGGGTTTGCCAAATTCTCACAGCTCTGTCCTTGTGTTTAATGCTCGTTGTTCTTAAGGAGAAGAGTTGGGAAGCAAATTGCTCCAATGGACTGGGATTATTAGTGTGATCTCAGAGCTTCCCCTGGGAAGTAAGCAGATGCTTTGTAAGATATATATTATTCCCCAAAGTGCCATGTTTTCCGTCCTTAAAACTATTTTGCTCAATGAGGTCCTTGAGCCAAGGACTGGCAGGGCAGGAGTCAGACCTAGTACAGGCCAAGGCTGCCCACAAAGATGTATCATTCTGGGAGCTGGCTGTAGCAAAGGGGTGAAAGATGTAGGCTCCTCAATTGTCAGAGGGTCTTCCAACTTAAGAGTCAGAGGAGGGCTCCATGGGGAACAGGAGTCAGCCCTGCAAACAAAGGAGGCAACCTCTTACCTTCAGTCAAGGCTTCTTGCAATTCCATGACCTGATTCACACAGCTAACCAGTTACTTTGCCAACAGTCATTTCTGGCAGACAGGGATCAAGGAGACACTTCTGGAAGCTACTGGTGCTGGAACAGTTACCCACAATCTAGACCAGTGGTTCTCAGCCTTGGTCAACATTAGAATCAGCTCTGGACCTTTTAAAAATCCTGATGGCTTGGTACCACACCCTTTAGAGAGTCTGATGTATTTGGTCTGGGCTTCAGGATGTTTTAAAGCTTCCCAGGTAATTCCAATATGCACCCAAAGTTGAAAGCCAGTGACCTACATATTAATTTGAGGAATGGCATAAGAAACTTGGAAGAAAGCAACAGGCCTGGTAGAGGATTTCCAAAGAGGTGGTATATTTTTAATGACTGGTAAAAGAAATGAAAGATGGTGTGCTCTATTTCAACGAAGGTTATTATAATCATAGGTCAGGTTGGATTTCTTGTTAAAAGTCTTCATTTTAACATTAGACAAGAAGTCTGGGCTGGGCATGGTGGCTTATACCTGTAATCTTAGCACTCTAGGAGGCCAAGGCAGGAGGATCACTTGAGCTCAGGAGTTCAAGACCAGCCTGAGTAAGAGTGAGACCCTGTGTCTACTAAAAATAGAAAAAAAAATTAGCCAGCTGTGGTGGTGCACACCTGTAGTCCTAGCTACTCAGGAGGCTGAGGCAGGAGGATCATTTGAGCACAGGAGCTTAAGGTTGCAGTGAGCTATGATGACGCCACTGCACTCTATCCCAGGTCACAGAGTGAGACCCTGTCTCAAAAAACAAAAAAAAAGAAAGAAAGAAAGAAAGAGCGAGCCCCTCAGACCACCATGCAGATGAATACAGTCTTGTTATGTTTACCTGAAGACAGCAGTCTTGACGAGTAGGACTTAAACGGAATATTGGAACTAGAAAAACAGACCATCTAGCTGGGTGTTCCAAACTTTTTATGGGCTGCAATACACTTGGGTCAAAGGAAATCCTTCTTGAAGTTCCAACACATAAAAGTTAAATAGTGTCTTCTCTAATTAGTGCAGCGGTCTATGCCTAGAAGTCCCTACTAGGTAATCCCAGGTGGACTTCAGGAAGTCCATGAGCCCCCTGAAATAAATTGAAGATGCGCCGTTTTCTGAGCCAAGCCATTATCTCTATGATTCATAGAATTTTGCTAGATTTTTTTCAAAAGGAATCATTAAACAAAGACGTTTAAGAACTTATACTAACTCTAAGGTTCCAAGGGGACAGAGTTTGAAAACCTTGCTCTAGCCCCAGACTCTGCTTCGTTTATAAAATGAGAAAACGGCAGTGTCATTGTTGGGATGATCTGTGTCATAACTGGAAATTACCATTCACTCCCCTCTCTCCACCCTAGAAATTGAACTCTGGGGCAGGGATCTTTCTTGTGGTCCCCATCCTCTGCACCTAGCACAGTGAGTGGGACACAGGGGGCACTCGGTAAATACTCGCTGTAAACGTGAGCGAAGGAAGTCAACCGACTGATATAAGGCGGAGGGACTTTGGGGTCAACGGGGTGTCCTAGACATCCCTCCCTGTGAGCCCCTGGCCGCCCAGGTGCACGCCGACTCTACTTCCCGGCGCTGTGCCCAGGATACCAGCAACTGCAGCGGCTCTTTCCCCGCGCCGGGCCCTGTGACGAGCAGCAGCTATAGGCTGTGGGGGCTGCCAATCAGATAAACGACGCCGCGGCCCAGCGACCTCTGCGAGACGCAGGCGTCCGTTCTTCCGCCCTCCAATTGGTTCCGCGTGCTCCCGGGGTTGTCTGGGAGATGTGGTTCCGAAGCCCGCCCGCGCCTGTCTGTGCGTGGCCCCGGGCTCTGGAAGTCCGGCCCGGGATGGGTTGTGTCTCTTTGCAGCCGCAGGCCCGGCCTCCCTCCCTCCTCAGGCTCGCGGGACCCGGCGGGTCGGCTGTTGCTTGACCCCAGGGCCTGCCTGCGTCTCGGACCCTCAGCCGGCGCTTCCTCTTATCCTCAGGCTGCTCTTCTGCACCGCTCTTCCCGGGCGGCTTCCCCGAGTCGCGCCGGCCTCTGCTCGGGCTCGGGAGTGCAGGCGGGAGGCCGTCCTGGAGGTGGCGCCTGTGCCGGCGCGGGACCTGCTGTCCATGTCCACAGACACTGGAGGACGAAGCTGGTGGTTACTTCCGCGGTGCCAGGCTCTTTTGCGTATATGATCTCTTTGAATTCCCCAGACAACCCGTTTGACAGGAAACGGAAGCTCAGAAAAATCGGATATCTTGTCCACGTCACACAGCTTCTGTCTTTGAATCCCCTGTTTCCCACCACTTCGTGCAGCTTTCAGACTCATGAACAAGCAGCTTCAAAACAGTGATGTGTGGGAAGGACCGGGGAGGGGCCATTGGGGAGCCCCTTAGAGGACGGGATTCAGTAAACCGAACCTCAAAGGGAACAGTTGCTTTCCAGGCACAAAACAGCTGGGTTTTGTTATTTTTCTGCCTCATTCACTGGCCTGTAAGCCCTTTGGCGGTCAGAGACTGAATGCCCAGAGCTTGGCTGGTAGTCAGGTCCCTGTGAATATTGGTAGGACAAAATTTTATTTTATTTATTTTTTAGAGATGAGGGTCTCACTATGTTGCCCAGGCTGGACTCAAACTCCTGTCCTCAAGAGAGCTTCCTGCCTCAGCCTCCAAGGGTGCTGGGATAACAGGCATGAGCCACCAGGCCTGGCTGTTACAAAATTTTTAAACAAAGGAAAAGTTGAGAGAGTAAAAATGAACACCCCCTTACCCTGTACCTAGATTTAATAGAATAAATCGTGTGTATCACACTTTGTAGTTTATAAAGCCTGTTGCTTAATGTTACCATATTGCAAATGAAGCTCTCATTGGTGAGTGGTGTGGGGATTTATTCTGGGTCTCATGACTGCAGCCCCTTGTCAGGATCAAGGGCACCGACTGCATCCTACTTTGGGAAGCTGGCTTTCCCTCCATTTCCATCCTGCTCAGGAGGGGCCCTCAGAAAGCACAGTTACGATGTGTTTCTCAGTGAGAAGGGGCCTGAGCAGCAGATCTCATTGATCTGAGCTGGGATAGGCAGGTGGGTTGGCCAAAGTTGGGAATTATATCTTTCAGAAGCTCCCTGTTGCCTGCAGGGTTCAACACTAACTCCCTTAAGGTAACATCAAGGCCCTTTTCTATAATCTGGCACACACACACACAAAAAAAAACTCCACAAAAACCAGGTGTCCTTGAGGCCTCTTCACACCCCCCAATATCCAATCCATCCACACTATGTCAGCCCTGACTTCAGATTACCAGAGTCTGAGCCCTCTGCCTCCACGCTGGTTCGAGGCCCTGAAACCCCTGTCCCACACTGTGGCAGTGGACTGCTTTCTCCTCTTCCTGCTTCCGCCTTTTTCTCCTCTACTGTCTCTTCTTCCTACAGAAGCCAGAGTTTTTCTTTTAAAGTATAAGTCTGATCTTGCCACTACTCTGCTGGGACTCTTCAGTGTCCCCTCATCTCAGAGTAAGAGCCATGCCCTCCCTGTGGCCAGGAGGCCCTACTTGATCTGGCCTCCAGCTCCCTCTCTAACCCCTCAATCCACTCCCCTCCGCCTCTGGTCTAGCCACTTCTCTTCCTCAAACACTAAATACATGGCTACTCCAGGGCCTTTGCACACACTCCGTAAGTAGGTGAAGATTGTTCATCCCCCAAATAAATGCCTGGCTTACTCCCCCTCTTCCTTTGAGTCTCTGTTTAAGCACAAAAGCCTTCTTCAACTGTCCTGTTAAAATACCAAACCAGTCCCTGGCACTCACTGACCCCCTTATCCTGCTGTGATGTTTTTTGCAACTTCCTTATCCCAGGCCAACCTACCTGCCTATCCCAGCTCAGATCAATGAGATCTGCTGCTCAGGCCCCTTCTCACTGAGAAACACATCGTAACGGTGCTTTCTGAGGGCCCCTCCTGAGCAGGATGGAAATGGAGGGAAAGCCAGCTTCCCAAAGTAGGATGCAGTCGGTGCCCTTGATCCTGACAAGGGGCTGCAGTCATGAGACCCAGAATAAATCCCCACACCACTCACCAATGAGACCTTCATTTGCAATATGGTAACATTAAGCAAGAGGCTTTATAAACATGCATAACAAGCATTATGCATGTTTGTTTGTTGCCTGTCTACACTTCCCCATAAGAGTGTGAGCTCTGTGAGGAACTTTGTTTTATTCACTTCTGTACCCACAGTACCTAGAATAGTACTTGGCATGTAGCCAGTGCTCAGTAAATAGGAGTTAAAGGAATGGCCCGAGGCTGCCCCTTCCTAGCTATGATTTCAGCATGTCAATTAGCCCCTCCAGAAACGGTGGACAACTGTCCCAATTTTCTAGAACTGAAGTAGTTCCCAGAACTAGAGGTTTTCAGTGCTGAAACCGGGCAAATCTGGTTTTGGTCCCAGACAAACATGTTAGTTACCCTACCTCTAAGTCTAAGTTTCCTCATCTATAAAAGAAAACAGGCCCGGCGCAGTGGCTCACGCCTGTAATCCTAGCACTCTGGGAGGCCGAGGCGGGTGGATCGCTCGAGGTCAGGAGTTCGAGACCAGCCTGAGCAAGAGCGAGACCCCGTCTCTACTAAAAATAGAAAGAAATTATATGGACAACTAAAAATCTATATAGAAAAAATTAGCCGGACATAGTGGCACATGCCTGTAGTCCCAGCTAGTTGGGAGGCTGAGGCAGTAGAATCGCTCAAGCCCAGGAGTCTGAGGTTGCTGTGAGCTAGGCTGACGCCACGGCACTCACTCTAGCCTGGGCAACAAAGCGAGACCCTGTCTCAAAAAAAAAGAAAGAAAAAATAAAACAGTATCTTCCTCATAGAGTTGAGTGAGAATTAAATGAGAACATGTGTATAAAATGCCAGGCCTGTTGTCTAATATATCACAGGTCCTGGAAGTATGAGTTGTAATTGTGTTTTTACAACCAGTTTCCCTGGACTTCAGCCAAGATGAGCAGCCTGCATGCCCTCTTGACTGCGGGCCCTAGCCTATGCCCCACACCCTGCCAGGAGCAGTGGAAGACAATTCAAGGCCACCATTTTATTTTGGCCATTTTGACACAGCTATTTTGGTACATTGAAGTATGTTTAGACTTTTAATGGAGCCCCTTTGGTACAGAGACATTTAAACTTTGACCTTTTAAAAAAATTAACCTTTTAGATTCTAAAATTTTGATTTATCAAGTACTGTACTGTGCAAAACATAATCTCAGCGCTAAACTGAGGGCAATTTGAGGGTCAGGATCCAGCTGGTGAATGACCAAGGGGCATTTCTTACCAGTTTGCTCACCCTGGAGAGGGCCATTGAGTGATTCTAAGCAAAAACATCTGTTCATTGTCTGGAAATTCACTTCAAGCTTGAATGATTAGCCTCTCAAAGTCTAGGATTTCTCCCTTAAAATTTAATATACTGGGGGAAGGAAGATGGTTTGGGTTACAGCGGGATCTATTGTTCTCAACTCCAGATCAACACAGGAAATCTCCCATGACTCTCCCAACAACTCTGTCTGTTCCCAGTAATAGCTGTGTTACATTTAAATACTATCAACCTCCTTTTTCATGACGGTTTTGGGGCACAGGACTGCTATCCCTTTAGAGGTTAAACTAATTATAAAAGACTTTTTAAAACTACCTTTTTTCTTATTATAAAAATACAACATTCTTTTTTTAATCTCCAAATGATTTAGAAATGAATGCCATAGAGAGTGAAATCCCTGGTGACCTAGGAATGGAGAAAAGGTGAGAGTATCTGAGCTGCTCAGTACTTTGGAATAAGAGCAGATGGTGGATCCTTTGCAGCAGTTTTATTGAGTTTAGATTTGTCACGTTGCCCCCAAATAAGGTCACACATCCAGTGGCAGGGGCACAAAAAAGAGCCACCTCTCCACTTTCATTACATTTCTTCATTTTGAAAACATCACTGGATCCTCAAAAAACAAAAGTTTTGCTAGCTTCTGTTGCACTAGAAAGGCCCTAGTGGCATCAAAACACTGACTCAGAAGTCCCTGACTCACAATTGACCCTATTGCAAAAGGTATTGCTGCAATTGCAAAATATCCTGCTTTTGACTGGAAAGCCCCATTCTCTACCCTATTCTGTCACTGGGACTTTAGTCTCAGCTCAGAGGAGTTTCCTGACCAGGCAAGAAGAGGTCAGAACCCAGGATACCCTTCATGTCATTTCACAGTCTCATCCTTTCTCTGTTCAGTAGTCGGAGGTGGCCTGGGAGAGGCTGGGGTGCCGCCTTCCAGAGTCAGGTACAGCTGCTGGTTCTAGTAAGACCTCAGTCAACACCCTTCTGGTCTAACCTGAGAATTTCTCAAACTCCTAGGCTCAAGCGATCCTCCCAACTCAGCCTTCTAAGATGCTAGGATTACAGGCGTGAGCCACCGCGCCGGGCCACAACCTGAGAATTTCGTACATCTGCCATCGGCACCATAAATGTGCATTTCGGTTCACCCACTTTTTAGAGAAAATATTGGGTTTGGGGGTTATTTTCTCACCAGGATCTAGTGAATGGATGTTTGTTGTCAGCTATTAAACCAAAAGCACCAAATACTCCGTAATATAAAATATGTGGCCCAAGTGGACAATAAGTTAAATTCAACCAACCAAACTCATGGAAGCCTGCATCCCAGGCTGGGCACACACAGGTGCTCCCACGCAGGGTTGTTTGTTCAGCCGTCACAGGCATCAGAATGCTGTGACTGCCCCGTGGGAGCTACCCATCCTGAGCCTCACTGGTCAGCTGGAAAGTGACAGCCATGGGTAGTGACAAACAGCAATATCGTAGATCATTGTCACGCAGGAGACAATGTTGTAATGTGGTTTAATAGAATGAATTTGGAGCCTGGCTCTGGTCAAGTCACCAAGCCACAATCTGGCTGCAAATGGCAATGACAGACCCAGCCCTGCAGGGGCGCTGCAGAGATTTTAGGAGAGAATGTTTATAAAGCAAGCAGTGCCCGGCACAGAGGAAGCATGGGTGAAGGGAAAATTGTATTTTCAACAAAACATGATTAAGCCAAAAATTTCTTGGGAAGGACTGAAAGTTTAAACTAAGATATGCCACCTAAGTGATAAAAATACCACCGTTTTGCAACCACCGTTGTAATAATTGATTTAGGAAAGGATCATCAATGAATCCTAAAACCACTGGGTGAAAGAGTGTGGGGGAGCAAAACATTTCCACACGCTCAGGTTACATATGAATTACAGAGAAAAAAATGTCCTTTTCCAATGGAGAGATCTCAAGGACGCTTGGGTATTACCCACAGTCTAACAATGAAGAAACAATCACAGAAATCGACATTGAGGGAAACTCTGCTTGAGATGGACTCTTAAAAATATTAAAGTCTTGAAAGGAAAAAAAAGGCAGGGAAGTGTGGAGATGTTATAGATAAAAGGAAACTGGTCAACTAAAAGCAATGCATGATCTCTGGATCCCGGGTTAAAAAAAAAGCTATAAAGGACATTTGCAGGACAATTGGAGAAATATGATTTTGGGCTGATTATAGTATTATAACAAGTTATGTTTCTTGGGTGTGATAATTATATTGTGATTATTTCAAATAATATCTTTGCATTCTTGTTCTTAGTATTTAGGGTATCCAGGGTATTTGGAGTGATATGCAATAATGTTTTTATTACCAAATAGTTCAGAAAAAAGTGTGTGAGAGAGAAAGAGAGAAGCAGAAAATATTATAAAATATAAACAGCTGGTGAATCTAGGTAAACGGTATATGTTTTCATTGTACCATGCACTCCATTTATCTGTAGGTTGAAAATTTTAGAACAAAAGGTTGGGGATAAAAATCAGGGTATGCAAAAGGACAGAAGTAGGTAAGTAAGGTAGAAGTCAGCTTGGCCCACAAGTAGCTTCCATTAGTTTCGGAGCCCCCTCTGGGGCCCCAGACCTGGCTGTCAGCTGAAGAATGCCTGGACCTGTTCATCGTTGTGTCTTTAGCATCCCAGCACAGCGTCCAGAACATGTGCTGGGTAAATGTGCGTGGAAGAGCACCCTGGCTCCCAGGTAGCAAGGGCTGAGTCAGCTCTGGGAACAGACCAATCAGGATAGCACTCTGGGCATTGCATTTCAAAGCCCTCATGTTGCTGGAAGCACCAGACAGCTGGAGCTGGGTCAACAGGGGTGATGTGGGGGCTTGTCCCCTGGCAGTGCCCTTCTGGCTTCCCCTGCCTTCTTGGGCAGGGAAGGGCAAAGCTCTCAGGGCTGTATTTGCTGCCCACCCTTTCCCCCTGCCTCTGGAGTCTGGAGGACAATAGTTGGCCAGAGGGGCTAATCCTCAGCATAGTCCTATTTGTTCCCGCTTACCTGCTCCAACAACCCCATATCCAGGCAGAAAGAGAGAGTAGATGGAGCCTCTGGAACCCAATCCCAGACCCTCCCTTGCAGACTTGCCCACCTCTCTGTAGTCTGGCGTGGAGGTGGGAGATCAAGTTCTGAGGGTCACGTGTCTGGCAAAGCATTGAGCCCTCCCAGCTGGAAAAGCCTCTGAACCTGTGAGGAGAGAACGCACAAGCCAGCGTTGACACACCCTTACTCTTAGTCTCAGTTCCCACCAAAGCACAGAGCATTTCCTGCTTCTTTTCCGTTATTTCACAAGCTGTGTCATCTTGGTCACGCTCGGGGCTCCAGGACATAGGGCTGCTTCTCCTGCCAGAAGCCAGACAGCTGGCTCCAGCATCTCCGGCTCAGCACCATGGCCAGGACCCTGAGTGACCATCTGCTATTCACCCTGGAGGAGCTGGTACCCTACGACCTTGAGAAGTTCAAGTTCAAGCTGCAGAACACCAATCTGGAGAAGGAGCACTGCCGGATCCCCCGGGGCCAGCTCCAGACAGCCAGGCCCGTGAAGGTGGCCACTCTGCTGGTCTCCTACTATGGGGAGGAGTATGCTGTGCGGCTGACGCTGCAGGTCCTGCGGGCCATCAACCAGCGCCTCCTGGCAGAGGAGCTCCAGAGGGCGACCAGCCAGGGTAAGTGGCCCAGGCCCCCTCCTCGCCCAGCGCTGACCGCTGGCTGCCCCTTGGAAGAGGGAACGTGTGCTCAGATCAGTGCACGCCAGCTTGGGGGTTAGTAGTCTCAGGTCTACCAGAGCTCGAGAGACTTTAGTTAGGCATGTCTGTTCCCTTGCTCTGGCCTTTGGAGCTGGGTTAGTAAAGCTCCCTAAGGCTCCCAATGGTAAAAAAAAAAAAAAAAAAAAAAAAAGGCAGGTCAGGATCAGGAGAGGCAGGGGCAGAGTGCCTGTTCTTCCCTTCATTTGTGATTAATACTCATGTCAGACAAGTATCTTGGGGTTAGCCAAAAGAGCTTGCTAACCAATCCCATCAACAGAGTTGGTAAGTAACTTCATTTTTATCTATTAATACCTAATTTCAGTTTTGAGTTACTCCCTAACACACTCTACAAGGATATTTTAAAATTCTCAGAAGGACTCCTCTCTTCTCTCTCTCTCTTTCTCCCTCCCTCCCTTCGTTTCATCCTTTCTTTTGCTCTCCTTTTGTTGTAACTTGCTGATTTTATTACATTATGACCAAACAATGTGGCCAATTTTATTTCTCCTTTTAAAGACGTTTTTGAGATTTTGGGGAGCCTAATAAATGGTCAGTCTAAAAAAATATCTTTGGTGTTTGAACTTTTCTTCTTTTTATAGACTTTAAGACGATATCAGAAATGCTTTCCATGTATTTCTATGGGGTAGAACAGTTAAATAATATAAAAATTCTCAGCACTTTGAAATAGTGATAGAACTTAACCCATAATCTGAGTCTGGTATAATTTGATGAGTATAATTTTAAAATTACTTTTTCATGTTCTAAAATGTGGTTATTAGCATCCTTGGGGTTTCTCACAGTTCTAGAGCCAGTTTTGGTAACTTACATTTTCCTAGAAAGCCAACAGCAAACTGTTTAAACAACTTTAAAGTAATTTTAATAAAACGTTCTTTAAACCAAAAATTAAGGTGTTAATTACAGATTATCTTCATTTTCTTATTAGAGAGCAGTGGTTTTCAAATTTTGTACCAGGAAGATATTTCAGGGATTCTTTGGAATGTTAGAAAATACTTGATTCAAGCATTATTATTATTTTTGCTTACAAAAGTAATTAACTGATTCATATAATAATGTATCAATAACCAAAATTTAAAATATTGGAGGCCACTAGTGTGATAGCTCTTGCTGTACTTGAGTTCTTTATATAGATCTTGGAATTAAGGGTTTCATGTCATTTCTGTTTAATTAAACAGCATCCTGAAACTTCCAGGCAAAAATGACCATTTACACTTACTTATCTGTGTGAGTTAGGATTTTCTTCAACTCATGCAACCAGTACAGGAAAATGGACCCCAAAACTGGGGTCTGGCCTAAAGGCCAAGTGAATTCTTTGCTTCTTACCAGAAAGAATTCAAGAGCAAGCTGATGGAGTAAGGCATAAGCATTTTCTCATTGAAGTAAGAAAAGAAAAAAAAAAAAGTAGGCTATCCCAGGGACAGGACAGTGGCTCTTCCTCGGAGCAATAGAGAGTAGCACCTTGTGAGCTTCTGGGGTCTTATTTTATTTTATTTTATTATTTAATTTAATTAACTAATTAATTTATTTTTTGAGACAGAGTCACACTCTGTTGCCCGGGCTAGAGTGCTGTGGCGTCAGCCTAGCTCACAGCAACCTCAAACTCCTGGGCTTAAGCGATCCTCCTGCCTCAGCCTCCTGAGTAGCTGGGACTACAGGGATGCGCTACCATGCCCAGCTAACTTTACATATATATATATATATATATTTTTTTTTTTTTTAGTTGTCCAAATCATTTCTTTCTATTTTTAGTAGAGACAGGGTCTCACTCTTGCTCAGGCTGGTCTCGAACTCCTGAGCTCAAACGATCCTCCTGCCTCGGCCTCCCAGAGTGCTAGGATTACAGGCGTGAGCCACCATGCCCAGCCCCGGGGTCTTATTTTATTATTTTATTTTTAGACAGAGTCTCGCTCTGTTCCTCAGGCTAGAGTGCAGTGGCATCATGATAGCTTACTGCAACCTCAAACTCCTGGGCTCAAGTCATTCTCCTGCCTCAGCCTCCCAAGTAACTGGGACAACAGGTGCATGCCACCGCGTGGGGCTAAGTTTTTCTGTTTTTTGTAGAGACAGTGTTTTGCTCTTGCTCAGGCTGGTCTCGAACTTCTGGCCTCAAGAAATCCTCTCACCTTGGCCTCTCAGAGTGGTAGGATTACAGGATGAGCCACTGTGCCAGGCCTGGGCTTTTATTTTATACCTTTTATTTAATTTTATGTTAAATGCCAAGAAGATTATTCATAAGATTTCTGGGAAAGGGGTGGGGAGTTCCTGGAACCAAGGGTTCCTCCTCTTTCTAAATCATACAGGCTAACTTCAAGAGTTTTCATGGCATTTGTAAACTGTCATGGCACTGGTGGGAGTTTCTTTTAGTATGCCAATACATTATAAGCAGTGAGGGTAAATTGAGGTCTTTTCTTGAGGTCATCTTGGTTCTAGCTGGTTTTGGACAGCTTCTCCACTGCTTCCTGTTTTATCAGAGACCTTGGTTGGGGTCTTATGACTATCGAGCAGGGCCTGCTGGTTCCCTATCTCATTACCAAAGAAAAATACAGAAATAATTAGTTTTAGGTTTTAACTGTTTTTCATAAACCCTGATTGCAAATTTTTGTGCTGATCAAACACCTTCATTCCTCTTTATTAATTTTATAAGTGAATTTTGTACATCTATAAACATACATACATTTATACCAATAAACTAGAGTTTTTATTTATTTTATGTTTTGGAGTTGTGTTTAAGATCTTATTTGAAACAAGTTCTCCTGCTTAAAAAGTGTGAAAAGTACTATTTGAGAAATATATAGCAAATAGTTAGTATGTTCTTAATGGTAATTGGCAGCCGTTGTCTGGAATATTCTGAACTTTGTTCTAATTTTTGAGAGGATTTTCTCTTCTCTCCCTTCCCTCAACCCTTGGCCCTGAGTGTGGAACAGTTTCATGCCTTTGCATCTGGCTGTCTTTTCAGAATACCCAACACCAGAAAGTGGCACAGACAGTTCCACAGCATCTTGTTCCGCTGGGGAGAATAAGCTCAAGAGCCTGAAGATAACAGACTGCCCCGATGGCGATCAAGGCAGCGATGCTGCCCCCAGCCTGGTCTCCGGCCAGCCTGAGGCTGGTCGGGGGCCCCTCAGGAAACCTCTGGGCAGGCGGAGGGACTCCAAGGTCCCCGAGGGCCTAGAGGCGCCGGGCAGGCCATTGCTCGCCGGTGCGGCGCTGTCGTCCAGGAGAGGCCCAGGCCCAGGCAAGGGGCCGGGAGTCCCTAAGGTGAACACCAGTCTCCGCAGGAATGCCAGTTCCGCAGGGAGGCTCCAAGGGCTCTGCAGTGGGACTCTGGGAAGGAGAGAGTCCAAGAAATACGAAGTATATTTACCTTCAGGAAAGAAGCGACCCAAAAGTCTTGAATTTACCATTCCTTCAGAGGTGAGAGAACTCCCAACTCCAGAAACTCTTCAGACTCAAGAGGAAACGAGCACTGCAAATCCAGCCACCTCTAAGGGAGTGGCCACTGTGGATGTGGGGGCTACTGCCACTCGGGAGAAAGGCTCCAGGAATCCAGAACATTCTGTGTGCCTGCCGGGGGGAACATTAAGGAACACACTTTCTGACACATTGTTGGCTAGAGAGGAGAAAGCCACAGTGCTCTGGGAGAAAAATGGAACTGGGGGCCGGGAGACCCCTGAGACCATGGGGAAGACGGTGGGCAGTGTGCTCCATGAGTCTTCAAATCCAGAAGTCCCTGAGTCTTCAGGTGAGAAAGGACCCTGGAATCTAGAAGACCTAGCTTCCTTAGGAATGGTGGCTTGTAAAGGTATTCCCCCTGCCACCCCCCGCTGCCGCCCAAATTTCCTTTTATCCTCATTGTATTTATATTCCTGGGATTCCTGGGTGCCTCCTAGGGTCCATTTGCAAATCTCTGAAGGCTGTGGACCCTGAAAAAATACTTATATGCACATCTTCACAAATACGGCATCAAGTTTCCGCTAGTTCTTGGGCACTCTGAAGTCCTTTAGAATCCAAGGATTTTGTGGACTGCACGTTGAGAATCTGGGAGGGATTGGGTAAAAGTACCCACTTCTCACTGTAACCCCACAGTGGTATGTCATGGGGCCAAGGTTCTACCATTTGCCTTTCTCTGAGCAGGGAGGAAAGCCTATTGGCTAAATCCTGTCTGTCTTTTACTGATGAGGGAGTCATTAGGATTGTTTGGTGGTGAATAATAACAGGAACCCCTGATAACGGTAGCTTCAACAAGATAGAAGTCTGTTCCTCTTTCACATAAATGATAACAGGGGTTTCCGGGCAGATCCACAGGCCAGGTCCCCAGGCTCAACTATTTCTCTGCTCCACCAAGTTTTCTCTCCAGTTCAACATCTCAGACAGTGACATCCTCATTCCAGGCAGCAGGATGGGAGGACAAAGAGGGATAGTATCACTTAGGGAAGGTTTTTAGAAGTTTCTAGAAGCTACCCAGGACACTTCCATTTATATCCCTTTGGATGTACTTGATTATAGTCGAATGGCTACACCTGACTGCAAGGGAGGCTGAGAAATGTAGGGGTTTTTTTCGGTGGGGCAGGGGGAAGCAGCCATATGGACAGCAGTTAATTCTATCATGATGAAAGGCAGAAGAATAATTATTGGGGCCACAAGCAGTCTTGTTTGCAGAGGTGCCGTGAACTCCTGGGACACTGTGAGGGGACACATGGGAGGGGACTAATGGCTTGAGTGTGTTTCTATTTCTTCTTGTATCTCCTGTTATTTCTGCTTACGATACTAAAGTCTGCCTATTCATGATTGTTATGTCTTCATGGTGAGTTCTACCCTTTAGCCTTATAAAGTCCCCTTCTCTGCTTCCATTTAATGCTTCCTGAGGTTGGATGTGAACAGTGGTCTATTTATTCCTTCATTCCACACACACTTTCCAAATGCTCATCATGTGCCAAATATTCTGCTAGGGGCTGGGGATCTGGCTAGGAGTGAGACACATGAGTCACCATCCCCTGGGAGCTCCCACTCAGGTTATGGGCAGCCTGGCGTGGTCTTTAGTGGCAAAGCAAACACTGGTCAGGAGGCCTTGCTTTCCTTTATGTCACCTGCTAGATCCATGTCTGTGCAGAAGGAAGGCACAGGAGTTATAGCAAAGGGCCATGGGTCTTTCTTTAGGATAAATGCCCAAGAATTATAAGTCTGGGAATATCTTGAGGTCTAGCCCTTAGCTCTCAGTCCCAGTGGCATGTTTGCTGCCTCACTGGATAGAAAGTGGGGGAGGACAAGCTAGGAAGTGGCCAGAGTCTGACCGAGAACTCATGCACCCCGGGCACAGGCTCTCTATGCTATGCTTTGCGGCACCTCTTTGTAAACATCTTGGGTTTGCCACTCAGGAGCTTTTTCCACTGCATGTCCCCAGGGAGCACACCAGCCAAGGCTTCCAGTCCTCTTTGCCATGACCCAGTTGGTGGTTGTGTGCAGGATTCCTGCAGCTGCCCAGTTGTTTCTGGGGAACCCAAGGCCTCAGGCAGCCGCTCACCCAGCTGCACCCGGTGCCAGGCAAGGAAGAACTCCGGAAGCCTAAGCCCCCCGCCCCTGCCTCAGTGTAAGCGCCACAAACAGGTCCAGCTGCTCTTCTGCGAGGATCACAGGGAGCCCATCTGCCTCATCTGCAGGCTGAGTCAGGAGCACCGAGGCCACCAGGTGCGCCCCATCGAGGAGGTCGCACTGGAATACAAGGTAGGTGCTCCCTGCCTGGGGGCTTCTCTGCCAAGCACTTGGACAAACCGGGACTTGCTTCGTTTTCCCAACAACTCTAGGGCGTTGGTGCATTAGCCAGGACTCTTGGTCTGTAAATGGAAAAACCAGAACACAAACCAGGCCAGCAACAATGGGATTTACAGGTTTATGTTGCTCAGAGGTCCAGGGGGAGCTGCCTTCAAGTAGAGTTGAATCCTGGGGCTCACTGGGGGTTATTAGGCCTCTCTCTCCCCACCCCACCCCCACACCTCTTGGCTCTGCTTCCCTTGGTGCTGGATTCACTCTTCCTCTCCTGAGCACCCCGCCCCATGCTGTTGGCTGCAGCACACGCAGCTTTGCTCCCAGAAGCAGATTTTCCCTCTAGAGTTGGCACCAGCTAAAGATGGTAGGAGCCAAGTGTAAGCTTCTCAACAAGTGCCCTTTTTCCAGGAGCATATTCAGAAGCAGCTGGAGCATCTGAAAGAGCTGAGAAAACATGGGGAGGAGCAGAAATCTCAGGGAGATCAGAAGACGGCGTACTTCCTGGTAAGGCCCTAGTGTCCTGTGGCCAGTCCTTGCCGATTCATGCCTACAGAAGGAGGGAGGGGACCTGGAGTGAGCAAGAGTCCCCCAGACTCTGCTGGTTCACAGGACAGCAGGGATGGTCCCCTGCTCTCAGGGAGCAGGGGTGAAATTGGCAGCCAGGGGTGGGCTTGTCCCTGTAGCGGGAGACCCTCCCAGCAGGACCCTGTCTTGCTTTCTCATACTCCCACAGAATGGTTTAGAGAAGCCAACACGAGGGGCTGTCACCGAAAGACAGGATTGAGGAAAAGAGAGAAGAGACTTTTTAACCTTATACATTCCTCTGTATTGTTTTTATAATTGTTGCTATCTGGTTTGTTTTTGTTTTTTACAAAAACCATATTGATCTTTTAAATTCAAATGATTAAAATAGACATTTTAACCATTTAAAACATTTCTTTAAAACCACGGTTTTACAACACCGCAGATTTCAGTAAGTGCAACTTGGCGGCCGCCCTTCTGTCAGGCTGGTGTCCAGCCTCTTGGACGGGTAAGGTGCTTCCATTTTTTCTGGAAGTGGCGGCACCCACCCCCACAGAGCCTGGATTTGTCTAATGCATTTCCATTGGTTAGGCCCTGTCTCCCTCTCTTGGTTCCAAACTTTTGACAAGTCCAGTCTGTACCCACCACACCTCCCTGGGCGCAGAGAAGAAAGGGAAGAATGGGGAGACTTGCCCAGGTGTCTGACTTTGGGGACACTCCTGCACTGTAGCAACATGAAACCCCTCTTCCTATACAGCCAGGTGGTTGGGAACATGTGGATGGAGCAGAGGTCAGTGATGTCCCCAAGGAGGGGGAGGCAGGAGCCTAGGCTGCTGAGGGAAACCCAGGGAGGCGAGAGAGTCCAGTCTTCCCTTAGGACACTCACAACAGCATGGGGTTCTCCTCCCTTCCCCACCTTCTCCTCCTTCCCCTTTTTTCCACAGTAAAAAAAATATATATATATTTGCTTGGTGCAGTGGCTGATGCCTGTAATCCCAGTACTTTAAGAGGCTGAGGTAGGAGGATCGCTTGAGTCCAGGAGTTTGAGACCAGCTTGGGCAATACAGCAAGACCCTATCTCTGCAAACAAAATTTTTTTTAAATTAGCCAGGCCTGGTCATACGTGCCTGTAGTCCCAGCTACTCAGGAGGCTGAGGTAGGAGGATCGCTTGAGCCTAGGAGTTCGAGGTTCCAGTCAGCTAGAATAATGCCACTGCACTCCAGCCTGGGTGAGAGAATGAGGACCTAAGAAAATCCTTTTCTTAACCATAGGGGAGGGGGAAGGGAAGCTCTTCTTTACAGAATAATACAAACTAATAGAAATGTAGAATGATTGAATTCAAAGTTTTCCATTATAAAACCCCCACTGGAATAATTGACACAGGCAGGAATCATTAACAGAAGCTAAAGTTTAGAGGAAGATCATTAGAGAACAGGATATTTATACACTCCCCAAGTTACTTAATAATTATGATGAAATGATGTATGTTGACATGGAGAGATCTGGTAGGCCCCTCTTTAACCCAGTGATAATCCAGATATCACAATAATGATGGCGGACCAACTGGACATTCCTTGCCTCCAGATGGGATGCACTAGGAATAGCACACGTCATCAACTATGTAGTTTTCTTGCCTAAAATGTTTAGCCTGAATTTAATCACGAGCAAAATCATCAATTTTAGAATTTAGGCCATTGAACAAGGCAACTGACCTGTCCTCTTAAAAACAAAAAAAACAAAAAACAAAACCAAAAAAAAAAAAAACACTGACAATGACACCACCAAAAGATGAAGAGACATTTTTGGTTCAAAAGAACTAAAGAGTTGGTCCTGTGCTTTTGTACCAAAAATGACAAGACTCTTGAGCCAGTCTTTCTGGATCTGAAGGGCCCGCTCCCTCCTTGGAAGAGGGAAGAGGTGCTCATGGGCTGTTGCACCTCTCTGGAGAGCTCGTGGCTGACCACCGTGCAACGGGAGCAGACACCACGTTCACCTACGTTCAGGTGAACTGACCGCCCCATTCAGAACCATGACTGAGGACCTTCCGCCTTCCAGCACTTCGGGGGTGGAGAGAAGTTCCATCCTGGAGCAGTTTGGTGGCCACAGCCTCATCCACTTATGACCTGGGGCATGTGCCACCCTCACACTGGCTTTCAAGGAAGGGAGAAGGTGACACCAGGCATCTTAGTTTCCTGTGTCTGTCCTAACAAAATACCACAGACTGTGTGGCTTAAATGACAGACCTTAATTGTCTCACGGGTCCGGAGGCTGGAAGTCTGAGTTCGAGGTTGGCTGGCAGGGTTGGCTCCTTCTGAGGGCCGGGAGGGAAGGATCCATCCCATGCCTTTCTCCGCTTACAGGTGGCTGTCTTGTCTTTGTTTCTTCGCATCATGTTCTAGGCGTCTCTGTGTCCAAATTTCCTCATTTTTTGTGGACATCAGTCATCTCCAATATGACTTCATCTTAACTGATTATATCTGCAAGGACTGTGTCTCCAAATAAGATCACAGTCTGAGGTCCTGGGGAGGTTGGAACCCCAACATACGAATTTTAGAGGGGACACAGTTGATCCTATAACACCAGGTTTAAGGGCATTTTCCAAGAGCTAGCCCCCAGCCACCCTCAGTCTGTTCTGGAAGGTTCTGGCCATTATTGCTCCCTGCTCTGGAATCCAGACCTCCAAGAGGCAGAGGAGGCCTGCCTCTTATCCACCTCCAGGAGGTGGGCTTCTGGGGGCTCCAGGACACACACAGCCAGCCCACAGCACAGACCCCTACACCTCTCTATCCCCTGCTCCCCAGAAACAAACTGAAATCCAGAAGCTGCGGGCGCGGAGCCAGGTGGAGCAGCTTTGCAAGTTTCTGGAGCAGCAAGAGAAGGTCTTTGTGGCCTGGCTGGAGGAGCTAGGCCAGACCATTGGCCAGGTCAGGGAGACATATGGCACCCGTGTGTCCCAGGACATCGCCCTGCTCGACTCACTGATTGGGGAGCTGGAGGCCAAGCAGTGCCAGTCGGAATGGGAGCTTCTGCAGGTGAGCACGTCCCATCAGGGCCTCAGGCTGCCTCGGGCTCCCAGCTCTGCCCAAGCCAGTGAATGAGGCCCTTGAGGCCTGGGGTGGGACTTGGTCGCAGTGACCCTCAATGTGCCCAGACCCCTTTGAGGCGGTCTCCTAGAAGCTCAGGGTAGCCCAGCATCTGGGAGATGCCTGGCATCGCCCAGAGAGGTCAGCAGAGCTTGAGTACAGTTCCATTGCAGGCCCTGGCTGGCCAGGGTGCCACCCAGGGTGATTAGAATCAGAATCAAGGAGAAGTGCTCCAGTTTTGCTGACACTCTGGGGCTGGGAGCCCTGGGAAGGGCAGGGAGCAGCTGAAAACCCAGGAGTCAGCACAGCCTCTAGGAAACTGGTAATAGAGAGCTTCCCTCTTTTCTCTCCTAGGACATCGGAGACACCTTGCACAGGTACAGAGAGGCCTCGTGGTGTACCCTTGGGTGTCCTGCAGGAAGCATTTGAGGGAGACAGTCCTAGAAGGAACCTGGGAGGGAGGTGCTCCCACCCCCTAGGTCTGTGACTCCACACCTCTCCCATTTCCTGCAGCTTCCTGAGGCCGTTCTGGGATTGTGTAGGGAGAGTGGGAGCCGGGTCAGGAGGGAGGCTGGCCGGGTGGGCTGCAGACAAGGAAGAATGAATTCTGCCCACTCTACCAACTAGATAGAGGCTTCCTAAGAAAACTCCCAAGTGTATTTTGTCCCGTGCAATTCGCCTTAGGAAAATCACCCCTGCAGAACTTCTGGTGGCCCGGGGGAAGGAAGCAAGTCCAGGAGTCTTTGGGGAGCCTGTTGGGAGTGGAGCTGGGCCCAGCAGGCAGGAGAAGAAGGGTAGGAGGGGGCTGAGTCTTGGAAGCATCTGGGAGCTTTACAAAACTCTGATGTCCTTTTGTGTCCGCTCTTTTCACTTAACATGTTTTCAAGGTTCATCCAGTGTAGCCCGTATCAGAATTCCATTTCTATGGCAGAATAATAGCTCGTTGTGTGCATACACCACGTTTTGTTAAAACATTTGTGGACATTTGGATCGTTTCTACCTTTTGGCTATTGTGAATAATGCTGCTGTGAACATGGGTGTACAAATATCTGCTTGAGGCCCCATTATCTTGGGTATATGATTCCAGAAGTGGAATTCCGGGATCATGTGGTAATTCTATGTTTAATTTTTTGAGGAACCTCCATACTGTTTCCCACAGTGGCTGCATCATTTCGCACGCCTAGCAGCAATGCAAGAGGGTTCCAATTTCTCCACGTTTTTGTAGACACTTGTTATTTTCTGTTGTTGTTTTTATCATCGTCATCCTAATGGGTGTGAAGTGGTATTTTATTGTGGGTTTTTTTCTCATTTATTATCATTTTTATTTCAATACAAAGAAAAAGACTAGGAGAGTATAACTAATTTGACATAGATAATTCCGGTAGATAATATCAATACCATTTTAAGGCCATTATTAAAACTCACTGTGGTTTTGATATCAGTGGTTTTTTTTGTTTTTTTTTGTTTTTTTTGTTGAGACAGAGTCTCACTTTGTTGCCCAGGCTAGAGTGCCGTGGCGTCAGCTTAGCTCACAGCAACCTCAGACTCCTCGGCTTAAGCGATCCTACTGCCTCAGCCTCCCGAGTAGCTGGGACTACAGGCATGCGCCACCATGCCCGGCTAATTTTTTCTATATAGATTTTTAGTTGTCCATATAATGTCTTTCTATTTTTAGTAGAGACGGGGTCTCGCTCAGGCTGGTATCGAACTCCTGACCTTGAGCAATCCACCCGCCTCGGCCTCCCAGAGTGCTAGGATTACAGGCGTGAGCCACCGCGCCCGGCCGATATCAGTGTTTTTTAAAGCTCTCCAGTAGGTGCCAATCTGTGGCCAAAGTTGAGGACCAGTGTTTGTTTAGAACTGCAGGGAGGACTTTTCTTTGCATAGTCCTGGCTGGGCTGGGTGCGCCCTGTGGAAATTGCACGTCACTTCCAGCTCACGGGCCCTGGGGCCAACCCCTTGCTCCAGCCCTCTCTGCTCAACAGTCTTTTGTCTCTAGGGCCAAGACGGTGCCTGTCCCTGAGCTGTGGGCCACTCCTCCAGAGATGAAAGAAAAAATCCACCTGTTCTACAAGAAATCAGAGTTTGTGGAGACGAGCATGAGGCGTTTCTTGGGTAGGTGGGCCGGGGGAAGGTGGGAGGTGCCTGCTCACCTCCTCCCTGAGATCTGTGCTCCCCAGAGCCCCCGGCTTCCCCTTCCCATCTCCACGGCCTTTCTGACCTGCCTTCAGCCTCTCCCTGATCTGTCCCTAGCAAAGGGACCTGACTTGAGCTTTTTCTTGTTCCGTTTCTCCCCTTTTTAGAAACACTTCGTTCGGAAATGGAAACGTTCAAGGGTGAGTAGGGTGGTGGTAGTGGGAGCAGCCCAGGGGTTATTGGGACATTCCCTTGTGCTGTTGATTTGGGGGCATTATTTAGAAAACACCTGTAACAAGGGCATGAGAAGAGCCACAGCAAGCTCCACAGGCTCGGTGCCTGACTTGTTGGCTGAGTTGACTCATTAGACCATGGAGTCTCCAGGGCAGACCTAGGTGCTGGGAGGAACGGGGCTGTACCCAAGCACAAGATGCACGTGCTGAGCAGGGGAATCCTTGTCTTCCCTTGTTGTGGGGACAGTGTAATTCAGCCCCTCTAAATGTGAATGCTCAGGACGTTATTACCCCATCTTATTTTTCTCTGTAGTTCCAGAACTGATTCGTGCTCAGGCTCATGCTGGTAAGTGCCCAGATCAAGGCAAGTGGCCTTGGCCTGCTGGGTCCCTGTGCTGTCCCCCACCATGTTCCAGAAGAGCAGCCCTGTCCTTGTTTCCTGGAGGTGGGGAAAACTCTTTGGGGATGTTGCCCATGGACCCCTAGCCAGGTATTCTGATTCTCTCTGCAGTTAATGTGATTCTGGATGCAGAAACTGCCCACCCCAAACTCATCTTCTCTGATGATCTGAAGAGTGTAAGGCTTGGAAACAAATGGGAGTGGCTGCCTGATGCCCCAGAAAGATTCGATAACTGCATCATTGCCCTGGGCTCTCCAGGCTTCCTTTCCGGCTGCCATTACTGGGAGGTGGAGGTCGGAGACAAGACAGCGTGGGTCCTGGGAGTCTGCAAGTCATCCATGAGCAGAAAGGGGAGCATAACTTTGACGCCAGAGAATGGCTACTGGGTGGTGATGATGATGAAGCGAAGTGAGTACCAGGCGTCCACTTGTCCCCCAACCCGCCTGCTAATGAATGAGCCCCCCAGGCGTGTGGGCATCTTCCTGGACTACAAGGCTGGAGAAATTTCCTTTTACAATGTGACTGCCCGATCCCACATCTACACATTCACCAGCGTCTCTTCCTCTAGGCCCCTTCAGCCTATTTTCAGCCCTGGGATGCCTGATGGAGGGAAGAACACGGGTCCTCTTACCATCTGTCCAGTGGATGGCCAGGGGCCTCACTGAATGCCCAAGACTGCATCTCTCTTCCAGCGCCCTGCTTCGTACCTTGCATTCACACACTCAACAATCATTATGGAATACCCTCTGGGTGCCAGCTGCTATAGGAAATGTAACAAATGACAAAATGGTTACTGTGCCCAAGAGCTTACCCACACATAGCAGAGGTAGGCTAGGTACAAAAATATTGTTAAATCAAGGGTGGAGACAACACATGCTCTGATGACATACTGAGGATTTCAGCAGAGGAAGTATGTAGCTGTTGCGTAATAAATCACTGTAGGAAACAGCACTCTCAGATGCTCCTGGGGCAGAAGATTCTGCCCATTGGCAAGGATGTGTCCCCTCATCCTATCTGCCCCTGTCTTGAGGACCCAGGAAGCCTGGAGAAAACACAAGCGGACTGGATTTTTATAGAAGTATTTGTGTGCCTGGATTAATGAACTATGATTCCTAAGAATATTGACTGGGCTTCATGAATAAATAAACCAATTAGAAAATTTGGTCATAACTGCATTTGTCAGTCAGCTGATCACTGTGGAATCCCATGTTCCTACTGAATGTCCTGAGAGAGATGGGGCTGCTATAGTGGAAAAGCATTTGACACATATTCCAAGTGTCAGATTATTCTGTCTTGGTTTGTAGGGGAAAATCTGTGGGGCTATGGAATATTAGGTTGTTCCAGTTCACACATACCCCTCTATCCTCCCTCATTTAAAGAGATGTAAAGGGAAGAGATGTAAGAACCCCCCCCAAAAAAGAATCAAATGAAGATTAAACTTCAGACTCCTATCCCAACTCCTCTATCTTCACAACTGGAGCCTAGATTAGACAATATCAATAATCAGTCTGGGCACGGTGGCTCACATCTGTAATCCCAGCACATTGGGAGGCCAAGGCAGGAAGATCACTTGAGACCAGAAGTCTGACACTAGCCCAGGCAACACAGTAAGCCCTGTCTCTACAACAATTTTTTTTTTTTTTTTTTTTTGAGACAGAGTCTCGCTTTGTTGCCCGGGCTAGAGTGAGTGCTGTGGCGTCAGCCTAGCTCACAGCAACCTCAAACTCCTGGGCTCAAGCGATCCTCCTGCCTCAGCCTCCTGAGTAGCTGGGACTACAGGCATGCGCCACCATGCCCGGCTAATTTTTTCTATATATATTTTAGTTGGCTAGATAATTTCTTTCTATTTTTAGTTGAGACGGGGTCTCGCTCTTGCTCAGGCTAGTCTCAAACTCCTGACCTTGAGCGATCCACCCTCTTCGGCCTCCCAGAGTGCTAGGATTACAGGCGTGAGCCACCTCGCCTGGCCTACAACAAATTTTAAAAAAATTAGCGAGGCATGGTGGTATGTGCCTATAGTCCCAGCTACTCTGGTAGCTGAGGTGGGAGGATGGCTTGAGCCCAGGAGTTCGAGGTTACAGTAGGATGATTGGGCCACTGCACTCCAGCCTGGGTGACAGAGAGACCCTGTCTCTAAAAAAAGTAAAAAGAAAGAAACCCCCCAAATATCTGGTTTTTTTCAATTATAAAAGTAACTCTCATTATTTGAAAACTTACGGATTTACAAAACACAAAAAGTGAAAAATTCTCTCTAATCCTACTCCTTACAGATAAGCATTAACCTGTGTTGTATATTCCTCCAAATAAAAAAAACTATTTTAAAAATGACATTATATACATTGTTTTTTAACTTGCCTTTTCACGTATCCCTTTTTAATGGTTGCATTGGATTCCACTGTATAAATATATCATCATTTAACGAAGTTTTTGACATTTTAAACAAAGCTGTACCATCTGTGTAGTTTTCTTTAAAGTTCTGAGAATTGAACGTTACAAACTTCATGAACATTTTACTTTTTAAAATAGTGCCATCTTGCCCTCTTAAATAGTTGTATTAATTTGCTGTCAGAATACTGAATATTACTTTTGTAATTCTTGTTTTAATATTATTTTAAATGGCATTTCTTTAATTGTATGTGACGACTATCTTTGCATGTTACAAGGCATTTGCAGATCTATACATTGTTTATACCCTTAGATTAAGATCTGATATTTCAAATCTATTTATGACATCCATTTTACTGATCAGTTTTTAAAAACAGGATGCCAACAAATTTTTTTTAAAAAGTCTTCATCATTCATTTTTTTCATATTAAGCCTTTATTTTTAGTTACAAAATTGAAGTGACATAACCCAAAAAATGATTACTCTCCTCCTTTACTCCCATTTCCAACCCCACCCAAGAGTAACCATTTTAATCGTCTAGTGTGTATCTCTCAATACAAACATACAAGGTGTTTTCTGTTTATTCTAAAAATATAGTTATGCATTATATACATAACTCTGAAATTGCTTTTTTCATTTAATATTTTATGGCCATCCGTCCAGGTCTACGTATAGTTTTAATCCATTCTTCATTGCAATGTAATTTCCAGAGCATCAATGCGCCTATTCAATTATTCCCTCACTGATGTGATGAACATGCACGTTGTTTCCAGTTTTTGTCATTACAAAGAATTCTGCAAGAAATTTCTAGAGTTCAGATTCACAGATGAGATTGTGAAGGTCAAAGAATACATACTTGTACTTTTAATTTTAATTTATCTTACAAAATAACTGCACACACCACACTACCAGCAAAGGGAGTGCCTATTACTCCACTTTCTTCATTCCTTGATAGATGAAAAATGTCCCCTTTTCAAGTGCTAATTTTGACTAGTGGTTAAGCATCTTTTCAAATGTTAATGGCCAATTAGTTTTCCTCCTAAGAGGAATCCTTGCCTTTGTCTTTTGTCAGTTGGCAGGGGTTCATTTCCTGCTGGGAATGTCTAATTCTTCATGTGGCTTATCTTTTAGAATTATTTTCCAGTCTTTTACTTGTGTGACTTTGTTAATAACGTTTTAAAAGAAGTTTTTAAAAATTATAATCTCACAGGTTTATGTTTTACTTTAAGGCATCTCAGTTTTCTGTTTTGCCTCAACGTTAAACTTAATGTTCTCTTTACTGTTTATTACACTCCATTTTCGTACTTAGTATAAAAAGACGGGGGGAGGGGGAGTGTCTTACTTTTTTCCCAGAAGAGTAGACAATTTTTCGTAGCACCATCTATTTCACTTTAAGTTGAAATGCTATCCTTTCATCTAGGTCCATATATATTCAGGTCAATTTTGGGACATACTATTTTGTCTACTGTTTTATTTGTTTGCCCATAGTTCAAGCCGTACTTTGATTAAAGGAGGCTTTTTAGTAAATTTTGACGTCGGGAAAGGCTGGTATTTCTTATTTTTCAACAATTTTTTGATGCCAGTTTTCATATTCCTTTCTTTTTAATATATTTTAAACCCTGGTTAAGTGAGTCAGCTATGATTAGCGTTAAGAAAAAGCATTCGTTTATATTTTTACTTTCATCATCTTTCTGGAGGCTGTTGCATAGAGGGATAAGGTCATCCCTGCCCAACCCTGATAAATGCTTCAGTGGGGAATTAACTGAGTATGGAAACAACGCAGGGACTAAAAAGATGCTGTTCAGCCCCCGTGGGAGGCTGAAATTGAGAAAGGAAATGAAGACAGATGGTCTGAGAAGAAAGACTAGGATCTCTTAGAACAAAAGATAGCCAGTCCAGACAGCAGTGTGTAAGTTGTCAAGCTGGGGCGAGGGAAGGACCCCCTACCTCTGACCTACTGGACTTCCTGCACTAAGGAAGGATAGGGAGAGTTCCGGGGCATGGAAGAGTGCCATGCTGACCACACTCCCGCCCCCTCCAAAGTCCTTCAACCCGCCAGAGGCTGCAGCGGAAACGGCGGCGGCCTTGCGTAGACTTTCCGGTCAGAGAGACAGTCGGCTTCCGGTCAAGCCTTGATCCTGCCCCGCCCCAACCGCCGAGCCTGACGGTCTCTCATTGGCTGTTTGGAGATGAACTACATTTCCCAGCAGGCCATGGAGTTAGGGTGGCCGCACTTGGAGTGGTGCCAGTCCGTCACGGACGACGGGAACCAGCGTGCTGCTTTCTGTTCTCCCAGGAAGAGCCACAGAGAGCGCGGCTGCCGCCGGCCTGGTCTCCCTCCGCCCCTGAGAGCTCCGCCGGCCGGCGACGAGCCTCGCTCTCTCAAGAGGAGACTGCTCGCTCTGAGCTGGGAGACCAGGCTTCCACACCGGAAACAAGGCACCGGTCGTGACGCCACGGCTGCAGAGGCGCCCGGCCTCCCAGAAGGCACCGCGTCAGAGTCGTCCTCCTCAACTGGCGGCGGCGCGCACGAATAGTCGCCGGCGGTCTGTGAGGACACTCCGAAGGGTGAGGGGAGGGCTTGGCCTCTGGCATCTAGCTTGCCGGTCTCTTTCGGAGCCTGGGTATGTGAGCCGTCCCCAGGGAAGGCTCAGGGGCAGCAGAAGCCCGGAGATGTGAGGGGCTTCGAGGGTGGGAACGTGGCTGAGGTGGCCACCGGGGAGAGCGGAGTGTGGTCCGTTACTGGGGGAGCAAGGCCAGATGGGTAGTCTGGCACGCGCCCAGGTTAGTGCTACCGGCTGTGCTTTGTGATAAAGGTGCCCCTTGGCCTGGGGGAGAGGCCCCAGAGTGGGCCTGGCACGGTGAGCCCTAGTGGAGTGTCCCCGGCCGTTCTCAACAGGGCTTTGACGGCGGACGGGAGTCAGGAGGTCACGTGTGGACACCTCATGCGGCCTTGTGTTTGCTCCTATGGAGAGTCGTCAGCCCCCCCGCCCCGAAGGGCACCTGAGAGTTCTGGTCTGAGGGGTGCAATAGGGTCAGATTCAGTGACCAAGCGGCTTCTAAGCAGATGTCCTCAGAATTGGACCCCAGATTTTTCTTTTAACTCATTGCTCTTTCTACAAGTATAAGTTAAACTTCTCTACTGAGTGGAGTTTGCACTTCGTATTTCCCTGGAGGCTGGCCCTCGATCTTCTGCCTGCCGCCTTTGCTTCCTTCTCTTGGCTCTTGAGGTTTGGACAGCTTTGGTTTTCATTCTCAGGATCTTTCTCTCAGCTCTCCTAAGAGCATCCTGTTCAGGGACCTTCTGTTTCAGTTGTCATTTCTCTACTCCAGCTGTCTTTCCCTGCTCATTTAGATCTCATGTGGTCTCACTACTACTACCAAGCCACGTACTGGAGTGTAGTCATGCCCTGCTTGGTCTCGTGGGTAATCCATGGTTTCTCTGTTTGCAGTTTGGCAATCTGGCAGATTTCCTTCAGTAAGAGGTGGCTCCGGAAGCCTCCAGAAACCAGCGTGGTCTGTGGTTGCAAGGCATGATGACTGCAAAAGTGTTTCCTATGCCCACAAAGCCAAAACAGTCCTTTATACTGAGAGTTCCACCAGATTCTAAGCTGGGCCAGGACCTACTTCGAGATGCCACTAGTGGGCCCAAAACCATCCACCAGCTAGTTCTGGAGCACTTCCTCACCTTCTTACCTAAGCCAAGCCTGGCCCAGCCCAGTGAGAAAGTCAAGGAGACTTTGGTTATTATGAAGGATGTGAGCGCAAGCCTTCAGAACAGAGGTGAGAAGCATGTGCTTGTTTCACTGGAAGAGAAACGGGTGGAACTGGGGGCTGAGATGGGCTTCCATGTTGATAATGAATTCAGGTTAGGATGGTGTTTATTGAGAAAGGAGTTAATTTAGTAAGTTGACATGCTGGAAAGAGGAAGTACTTTCTTCTCAACCTGGAGCTTGAGTGATATACTGGATATGTGTAAGGCCATAGAATAAACAGTGTGTATCTTTCTGTAGTGTCAGTTTTACCCAAACAGTCTGGGGGAAATATCTTTTTAAGATAAAAAAATCAGATGAATGATCAAGTTGACTTCAGTTTGTCAGATTTTAGAAATTTTGTACTTGCTCTGGGCATCTTCACTCCTTGCCTTCCTCTGAGCTCTCTTTCAGGAGCACTTTGTGGGAAATTTTGAAAGGTTCTTTGGGGACTCCTCGTTTTTGTAATGAGGAGACCCCATATAGGTTTGAGATCCTGGGATTTATAGCTTGAACTCTGTCAGGGCTCATAGGATCAGAAAGGACCATGAGTTGTCTGCCAAAGGAGTCAGGACAGCCCGGACTCAAGGTGTGGATAGAATCTCTGTATTAGAGTCACTGAGTTTTTCACTAACTACAGCTTTCTCTCTCCCCAGTGCATCCTCGTCCTTTAGTGAAGCTTTTGCCTAGAAAAGGAGTCCAGCAGCAACAGGAGACACCTTCTCTGTGTTTGAAAGCTGACCCTGAGGTGAGTTGAGTCCTATTCACTGAATGTATCACCTTCCCTGGTTGGCCAACTCATGTATAAAAACACAATCTTAGGAGTCAGCCTCCTTGGGCATTTTTCTTCTACTTTTCCTCTGGCTCCTCTCAGCCTGGCTGTTCTGTCTGCAGTGCACCTGTGTGGGATTTATAGATCCCTTTTGCCATACTTTCCCATAATCTTTGTGTGTCAGTCTTTCTTACCAACGGCTGTCAAGGAACCTCAGTTACTGAGAGGAAAGGGGCCTCTTGCTCTTTCAGGAGCTGGTGGTCTTTGAGGATTTGAACGTATTTCACTCCCAAGAAGAATGTGTGAGCCTGGATCCTGCTCAACAACCTACCTCAGAGAAGGAAGACAATGATGTCGGGGAGATGACGTTACTAGGTAAGAAATTAGGTTCTTTGTTCTTCGGGTTGTATGCTTTAGGAAAAGTGTGTCCTTCGTTTCTTGAGCTTTTGAGGCACTATTCATACCTGCTAAGCATACATGCACACATGTGTTTTATTTTTGTTTTATCCCATGTGGCAGAGCCTAGCCACAGAGCTCCAGCTATAGGTGGCCATTTCCCTTATATCTTGGAGAAGGCGAGGGGAGAGGGTACTTCTCTAGGTAAGCAAGATCTACAAACAGAAAATGTAGGCAGACTGTTCTGAACCGATTTTCTGGATCCTGTGCTTACAAGTATATTTTGAATTAGTGTTTTCAAAATTTAAACAAACATAGATAAACCAATTTCCATAGAGGAAGTTGAAATTGTCAAAAAACTAGCCACCTATGCAAGAAGCAACACCAGACTCAAATAATTTCACAGGAAATTCTTCTAAACCTTGAAGAATTAGACAATTCAGACTGGGTGTAGTGGCTCATGCCTATAACCCCAGCACTTCAGGAGGCTGTGCCTGGAGGATAATTTGAGCCCAGGAGTTTGAGGCTGTAGTCAGCTATAGTTGGACCACTTCACTCCAGGGTGATAGAGTGAGACCTTATCTCTTAAATAAACAAACAAATAAATAAATAAATAACAATTCAAATGCTATGAAAATTTAGTATAGAAAAAGAAGGAAAATTTCCAGATTCTTTTTATGAAATTACTGTAACAAGAATACCAAAACCTGATAAAAATTACCATGACCAAATAAAATTTATTCTAGTAATGCAAAAATAACTTACTAACTTAGCTTGGACTGTTAAGCATAGAGAAAATAGGAGAAAACTATTAATTATATCTTATAATGAAAAGGAGAAAAATCCTATGATTATTTTCATAGTTACTGAAAAGGTGTTTGACAAAATTCAAACCTCTTCTCCATAAAAACATTTAACAAAATAGTAACTAATGGATACTTCCTTAATAGGGTACTTATCCTTTCAGCCATCATTAAAAGTGTTCTTTAGTGGGAAGCACTGGGAGGCATTCCCACTAAAATTAGGAATACAACGATGAAGCCTACTGTTACTACTACTGTTTAGTACTATGTTTCAGGTATTAGCCAGTGCACTTAAATGATAAATTAAATGTATAAGGATTTGAGAGAAAGATAGAACTGCCTCTATTACATATGCTATAATTGTGTGGCTGGAAAACCCTGGAGAAGTCTGAAAACTTACAAATAATAAGAGTATTTAGTAAGGTGATGGGATTTAATAAACACTTCTAAAGGATCCAAAAATAGATTAGAATGAATGCAGAGAAATACGATGTTCTTGACTAGGAAGACTTAATATCATAAAAAGGAGTCGTGTGTCCCCAAGTGTATTCCTTTAACAATACTAATAATATTTTTCCTCTGAAACTAGACAACTGATTTCAAATTCTGTTGGAAAAACAAATACAAACAATTAGCCAGGAAAATTGAAAAGGAAGAGCATTGTGGGCAGGAGAGGACCTCACCCTGTCAGGTCTGCAAGCAGCCCAGAAAGCTTCCTTAATTAAAACAGCATGAGAACGGATCAACCAGTGGGGTGGAATAAAAAGTCCAGAAATAGCCTCAAACACACATGAAGATTTAGTATGTGATAATGTTGGCATCTTAAGTCAGCAAGGTGAAGAAGGACTTTTGGTTAAACGGTGTTGGGACAACTGAGTAGCCATTTGGTGAATTGGTACTTTACTTTGTATAGCAAGAAGAACTCCAAAAGGATCAGAGATTTTAAGTGTTTAAAACAAACAAACATAAAAGCACAATTAGAAAATATGAGTGAATTCCTTTATAACTATGGGATAGGAAGGCTTTTGTAATTAAGACTCAAAAGCCCAGAAGCCTTGAAACAAAAAATTGATGATAGATTAAAATACATAAAAATTAAAAACTTATACATGCCAAAATAAGAAAGAAATTTATAAGCAAATAAATACAATAAATTGGGGGAAATGTTTGCAGCTCATATCAGGCAGAAGCTTAATCTTCCTAATTTATAAACATCTCTTAGAAATAGGGAAAAGAAAGACCACAATAAATTCACTAAGACAAATTACCTTTAAATGTGTGAAAAGATGTCCAGCCCTACTCGATCAGAAATGCAAATTATTAAATAAACCTCTACTGAGTTAACACTTTTTTTCGTGTGTCAGATTTATAGAAATAGAAACTCAACACACTGATGGTGAGGTTGCTGGGAAAAGGTATATTCCTGGGGGGCATGCAAAATACTACTGTCCTTGTGTGTGTGAATTTGTAACTACTCATGTTACAAATGTATTTGCCCTGTGATCCAGCAGCTCCACTTTTGGGAATTTTACTGACACATACAGCAACAGAACACATTCAAAATGATGTACAAACAAGGATATTCATTGTGGTATTGTTCGTGTGGTAAAAACACAAGGTTGGAAACCTTCCAAGTGTCTGTCTGTAGGAGACTGGTTGAATATGGTGTGTCCATGCATCATACCATGATAAATCTCTATGCACTGGGATATTGTGGTTGGAAAAAGCAAGTAGTCAAAATATACCTAGTATGTTACCTTTTTTATAAGAAAGGGCAAGAAAAAGTATTACCTAAAGAGACAACAGAATAATAAAAAGAAACTAGTAAAAACTATAAAAACTGGAGGATGAATAGAATGGATGGGAACAGGTGTTGGAGTAAGGCATCTCAGTATATACCTTCCCATGTTTTGACTTTTTGAGTCACACAAATGCATTAGCTATTAAAATTTTAATTTTAAAGATTAGTACACTAAAAGAATGTAAAATATATTCATTGACACTTGCAGGAAAAAGAGAAATATGAGTTTCAGTGAATTGCCCTCAAAACAGATATTTAGTTCTTTAAAATTAATATAACCTAACGTTTATAACTTATAAAATACTGGCAGTAATTTCTTAAAACTGAGAACAAGCTGAGGAAACCTGGTACCACTAGCAATATCATTAACTAGATTTCCTAAAGCAATGAGATAAGAAAAAGGGATGAAGAGCAATACATTTTAGAAAGGGAGGGAACCAAAATATTTGTATTTAGGAAATCTAAAGGGATCCACTAAAACATTATTCTATATAATAGTTTTAAAGTAAATAGGGAATAAACATATATCAATAGCATTCATAAATAAATACAAAATAATGAAAGTTCTCATTTAGAATGACAATAAATAGGAGTTAACCAGAGATTTTTTTTAATTAGCTTTCTGGATTATGGGGGAAAAAAGGATATTTTATTGGTAAACATAAAAGAAGATTTTTATTTATTTATGTATTCGAGACATGGTTTCACTCTATTGCCCGGGCTAGAGTGCAGTGGCGTCAGCCCAGGTCACAGCAACCTCAGACTCCTAGGCTTAAGTGATCCTCCTGCCTCAGCCTCCCAAGTAGCCAGGACTACAGGTGTACAACTACCACGTCTAGCTAATTTTTCTATATTTTGTAGAGATGAGGTCTTGCTGTATTGCCCAGACTGGTCTCAAACTCCTGGCCTTGATTTGTCCTCCCACCTCAGCCTCCCAAAGTGCTAAGATTACAGGTGTGAGCCACCATGCCTGGCCTAAAAGATTTTTAGATAATGGAGAGCCAGAGTTCTAAATGGGAAAACTAAAGTCATGTAAAGATATTGGTACCTTTTAAATTTATTTATACTGTAAATGCAGTAAGACTTAAAAATTTTTGAAAAGATGGAAGTATTTTGGCTGGTCTTACCAAAACTAGACATGTTACAACACTATAACTAAAACAGTGTGGTACTAGTGAAAGATAAAATATAGCCCACTTGTGTATAAGGCTAATATAAACCTTACAAAACAAGGTGAAAATGAGACTGTTATAAACTATAAAAATAAGTTGTAGAAGAACAGCCAGAAAACAGCAGAAATTTGTCAGATCCTAAAAGACTGATTTATTTTTTTTTTCTGGTTTTAAGTTGTGGAGTTAAAGAGGAAGACTTCAATTAAAAACTATATTTTAATCTACAATGGTTGACAAGGCCAGGCATGGTGGCTCACGCCTATAATCCTAGCACTCTGGGAGGCCGAAGCGGGAGAATTGTTTGAGCTCAGGAGTTTGAGACCAGCCTGAGCAAGAGCGAGACCCCATCTCTACTAAAAATTTTTAAAAAAAGAAAATAATGCTTGACAAAGAGATTAAGATCTGTAATATATAAAATTTATATCTCTTACCCCAATAGATAAATTATTTTGCATCATGAAAATGCAGACTAAAACTACAATGAGAAACCATTTATACTTATTAAATATTTCTAAATTTAATGCTGGCAAGAATAGGTAAAATTGATACTCACATGTTGGTGGTTGTATTGAAATTGGTACAGCTTTGGAAAGCAGTGTGGAAGTTCATATCAAGAGCTGTGATAAAAATTGACATATGCTTTGACCCAGCATTTTCATTATCCAAAGGGAGTGATTTAAAGTAATAATACAAAAGAAAAAATCTATTGGTGTGAAACTGCTAAATCCCGCAGAGATTCACATTTCAGCTTCAGGATCAGCTCCATGTCTGAGTGGTTGATTTGAACCCTTTCCTTTATTCTCAATCAATTGTTAGAGTTGAGGGGTCCCTCGTCACACAGGTATGTTCACAGCACACTTGATTTTCACTTTACTTCTTTATAATCAGTTATTTCATGTAGTTTTAAAAAAATTATTACATAAGACAGAAAAGCCTATTAATCATAAGTAGCCCAGATTTTCACAAAATGTATGCACTCATCTACCACCCCAAATTGGCTATTCCTAGCACCCCAGAAATCCCTCTTGTGCCCTCTGCCCAGTCACTACTTGTCCTCTTCCCCAAAGAAAAACACCCCTGACTTTTATCAGTTGTGGTAATCTCTTTGATGGTCAAATAATCTTGTGTGTGACTATGCTATGCCTTCTTTAATTTTGGTCATTTGAATTGTTTCTAGTTTTTTATTGTATAGGATACTGTAATATTATTCAATGATAATATTATAATATTATTTAATATAGTGAAAACCTGTAAGCAGTTCATCTTGCCATTCAGTTACTAGATTCCTAAAGACAATGCGTGGTGTCATTTATGATTTATGTTCTTCATCTCCTAGTCCTTAGCTGAGTGCTCCACACACAGTATAGGTCAAAATGTACTGTTGAGTAATTGATGCCTATTGGAGAACAAACATATGAAGTCTTTCACTGCACTCCCACTTTTTTTTTTCAAGTGAGAAGAGGATTGTGTGCTTTTGCATAGTGGGGAATGGAAAGATGTATCAATCATGTATCCCAGCTTCAGTAAGAATGAAAGAATGTTGATGACGGTATCCACCAGTCCTCAGATTTCTGGCTTTCAAGGTTATTGTGTCATAAGAAATCTAACTTGTTTTTTCCTGCCTGGTGTTGTCATATCCCTCAAAATTTATTAAATTCTCTCTTTGTTTCAGCAGTCAATGACAGTAATCCTGGGAGTGATAAACTTCAGAAGGAACCAATGGAGAATGAAGATAGTAAAGAAAAGTCTTTAGATTGTGATGAAATGGATTGTTCCTTGGTCTCTGAGCAACCTCCAGATTGCCAGGAAGAAGAAAAACTAAATACGTCTGTTCCAAAGAAAAGGAAAATGAGAAATCTTTTAGTTACCATTGAAAATGATACTCCACTAGAGGAACTCTCAAAATATGTGGACATCAATGTTATTGCACTTACTCGAAATCGGAGAACAAGGAGATGGTACACTTGTCCATTATGTGGGAAACAATTTAATGAAAGTTCTTACCTTATTTCCCACCAGAGGACTCATACCGGAGAAAAACCATATGACTGTAGTCACTGTGGGAAAAGCTTCAATCATAAAACAAACCTCAATAAACATGAGCGAATCCATACAGGAGAGAAACCTTATTCCTGTTCTCAGTGTGGCAAAAACTTTCGTCAGAATTCTCATCGAAGTCGCCATGAAGGAATCCATGTAAGGGAGAAGATATTTAAGTGTCCAGAATGTGGGAAAACCTTCCCAAAAAATGAAGAATTTGTGCTTCATCTGCAGAGTCATGAGGCTGAGAGGCCATATGGTTGCAAAAAATGTGGGAGAAGATTTGGTCGGTTGTCAAACTGTACCCGGCATGAGAAAACCCACTCAGCATGTAAGACTCGAAAGCAGAAATGATGTTAGGAAAGGTCTTATGGTCCTGTCTGAACATGAAAAGTTTCATAAGGAATTCTGAATTCCCAGGCTGCCTAAAAAGATACAGATATGTGAAAACCTCATTATTGTCAAAATTGGATAAATACCAATCTTGGCTGAAACCTCAACTTGTTAGAAAATTCACAGGGAAGGAAACATCTTCAAGGGCTATACCTCAGTTAGCATCCAGGCTTTTTGAACTAACGAACTTTCTTTTGTGAAGCACGAGAATGTACAGATCACAGATCCCTATCCCAAGAAAGACTTTTAATATGAGTGTAGAGGCTATTTACTTGCAAGGTGAACAGAGTGACTCATGTCTATTGAAAGTATATCCATCCCCCGCCCCATGGGAATTCATACTTGAAAAGTAATCAAAGGCCCTTATCTGGAACTGTGTTCTCCTGAAAGAACCAAACTACTGATTTGTTAAGCCAACGGCTTCTAATAGCAATTCATATCACCCTCTCAGAACACCTGTTAACTCTTGAGTGTTGAAAGGAATTGTTTACTTTAGAATACAGGAAAACTACAGCAATTGAACGTCTCACTTTTATTTCTATGTGACCTAAACTAATGATCAATTTCAATAACATTTGCAATTTGTGGTGAAAATTGACTGTTTTACAGAAATCCTTTCCACAACATAATTTAAAGGTGTCTGCTGTTCTTAACGGTATTTTGTTCAGCTGTTAATCTCTCAAACAACTGTGTCATGCCTCTCCCTTAGCAAAAGAAGTTTGGCCCATCCAGCCCCACTACTAGAAAAGCTCTTCATAATCTTGTCCCTCTGTTGATCCTGGATCTCATATGCTGGGAAGTAAACCCAAAGAGCCTGGAGAGGAGGGGTAGACCTGCAGGCAGGAAAGAGTTGGCTTGGATCTGTGTCTGGTCAATAACCTTAATCATATGCTTCAGTCTCCCCTACACGGTCATCAGACCCTTGGCAATGAGGTGGTCACTACCTCAGAAAGTCTCTAGTGGTTAGATCACATTGCCCTTCAAAAGACAGGATTCCAGGTGTCTTCATTGTAGTGGATATTTATTGTCTTTGGCCTCCTGACACCCAGGCCCTCCAGTCTTCTCTGCCTAGAGGCAAGGCCAGCAGTGCCTTCACGGGACCAATCCTGTGGTGTGATTTAGGGATTCTTGATCAATTTTGATTGGAATGTTGGAATGCGTTAATCCTATAAACTATTTTGAAAAAATTAACTTTACAGATTTTTTTTCCCCATCAAGAAACATGCCTTTCCATTTATTAGAGTATTATATTCCTGAGTGAATTTTTTAAATTATCTTCATCTTAAGTCCTATACCATTTTGTTATTGTAAATAGTTTTTTCCATTATATTTTTCTAGTTGGTTATTGCTCTTACATAGGCAAGTTATATTTTTATATATTTGTGTAACAAGCCACCTCACTGTTCTTAATTTCCAATAATTTCCTGGTTTAGTTTTGTTTGTGGTAAAATTATATCATCTACAAATGATAGTTTTGTTTCTTTCCTTTTGCCTATTGATCTTTTTTGGGTTTTTTTTTTTTTCATTATTTTTTAACATGTAATTCTAGGGCTTATTGGGTTGGTACAAAGCATTCTGAAAGAAGGAAATTTTATGATATAATTCAGTCCAGAATCATAATTTAAAAACAAAAAAACCCATATAACCCTTCAAGGCCACAGAAAAACTGTCCTTTAACAACTTTGTATTGCAAGCCAACAGTACCCAAAATATCAGGGACAAAACTGGCTGCCAACACCTTATTCACTTATTCTTTGAAAGTCTAGCCAACACACTAGACAGGAACATTAGGACCAGTGCTAGGACAGGGATCCTGAGGTGACATTGTGTGTGTGTGGCGGGGGGGGGGGGGGGTCGCTATGCTGTTATCACATGGAGAAGACCTTCCTGCACACCTAGAAAACAGGCACAGCGGCCACTGGGCAGTGACGGGAGAGAGTGGGATCCCCGGATAAAGAGCCCTCTCCCCTGCCCAAGGGTTGGGTGTTTGATAGTCCTCGTGTGGCTATGTCAGTCCCCAGGTGCATCTTTTAAAAGTGTGGGTGGGTGATGTTGCCACGACCCAAGTCCTCCTGCATGAGGAGAGGTACCCCGCGTCATGGTTGCCAGCCAGTCCAGCTTCTGCTGTCCCCAAGGCCGCTGGATTTCCGCACCCGCTGGGCCCAGTGACTGGGTAGGTGGGGCAGGAGGGTAGCGCTCCTGCCTGGGAGCAGTGCGGGCCCCGGGGCCACGCGCAAACGCAAGAGCCCCTGGGAAGCCATCGGACAAGTAAGTGCTCAATAAGAGCCCAGAAAAAAAGAAAAAACATTACATAGTTTTTCAATATAGCACCAAGAGTTAGACAATTATGAAGGACCAAAGATCCAATTCCAATAGCAACTACAAATCGAAAATGTCCTCTAAAACGACAGTGCTAGGTACACACAACCCATGGAGTTTCCTGGGGTGTAGCAGAGGTGAGGGAGGACAGAGGTCCAGAAAATCTCATATGTGGCTACAAATGTGACAAGCCCTAGGATCAGAAGAGTGTGACTAGGTGGGATTTCCCTAGAGGGCTCTGGGGAAGTGGCATTGAAAACACTCAGACCAGAAGGTTGAGCTGGAGAGGGAGTACCAAATAACAAGACAGGAACAGACCATTATTAGATAAAGAAGCAGGAGTGGCTAGAAGACATAGGAAAGTATGTTCAGGCTCACTAGTAATCTAAGAGTTATAAATTGGAAGAAAAAGATATCATTTTAGGTGCATTCAACAAGCAGAGATTTTTTTGTGTGTGTAAATGTCCAGCTTAGCAAAAGAGGAATGACAGCAGCTGTCACCACACTGTGACAAGAATGTTAAAAAACATTACCTCTTGACCCAGCAATTTGTCTTTTATGTAAGACAAATGTTTAAAAATTATAATACTGAAAATTAGAAACCTAAATGGTTGAATAAGTATGATGGGATACTGTAAAGCTAATAAAACCAATGTTTTTGGTCGACTGTGGTAGCTCATGCCTGCAATCCTAGCACTCTGGGAGGCCAAGGCAGGAGGATTGCTTGAGGCCAGGAGTTCAATACCAGGCTGAGTAAGAGTGAGACCCTGCCTCTACAAAGAATAGAAAAATTAACCAGGTGTACTGGTGCATGTCTGTAGTCCCAGCTACTCAGCTGAGGCAGAAGGATCACTTGAGCCCAGGAGTTGGAGGTTGCAGTGAGCTGTGATGACATCACTGCACTCCAGCGTGGGCGACAGAGCAAGATCCTGTTTCAAAAAAAAAAAAAAACCAAATCCAACAATGGATAAAAAGAATTATATACCATGACCAAGTGGGATTTATTCAAGGTATACAAGAATTTTAACATTCAAAAATCAATAAATATAATCTATCACATCAACAGGCTGAGGAAAAATCATACGATCATAGATTTTTTTTCTACATAGATGTAGAAAAAGCATTTAACAAAATCCGACGCTCATTTATGATAAAAACCCACAGCAAACTAGGAATAGAGAGGAACTTCCTCAACTTGATAAAGAACATGTACAAGAATTTATGGCTAATATCATACTTACTGGCCAGAAACTAGATGTGTTGTTCCCCCCTAAGATCAGGAATAAAGAACAAGGATCAGGAACAAGGATGTCCCCTTTCACTCGAAGTCTTAGCTAATGCAGTAGGACGACCGACTATAGGAAATAAAGAGTATACAAACTGGAAAGGAAGAAATAAAACTGTCTTTGCAGATTACATAATTGTCTTTGAAGAAAATCCCAAAGAATAGATTTTTTAAAAACTTCCTGAAGCTCCTAAGTGATTATAACAAGGTTGCAAGATACAAGGTTAATATACAGAAGCCAATTGTTTTCCTACATATCAGCAATGAGCAATTGGAATTTGAAATTAAAAATACTACACCATTTACATAGCACCAAAAAATCTTTACGTATAAATCTAATAAAATATATACAAGATCTATATGAGAGAAACTGCCAAACTTGATGAAAGAAATTAAAAAAAACTTAAAGAATATCTAAACAAATGAAGAGCTAGTCCATATACACGGTTAGAAAAATTCAGTATTTTCAAGTTGTCTCACCCCTATATACAACTCCTTCTTGACAGTCCACTTGGATGTCCAATGGACAAATTCAATGTGGTCAAAACAAATCTTGATTTCCCTCACCATTTTTCTTTTACTGTTATTATGGCAGAAAGCAAACGACTATGTAACATTCTATTATTTTGGGTGGCATTGAGATTGTCTCAGCATGGGAGATAGACGATATAGATGTATCATCAAAGAGGTTAGGAGAAAAACCTGCAGTCCTGAATTTGAATTGGAAGCAACAATATGGACTCATGATGTATTTTTATCTTAAGAAAGTGTTTCTAAGGCCAGGCACAGTGGCTCACGCCTGTAATCCTAGCACTCTGGGAGGTCAAGGTGGGAGGACTGCTTGAGGTCTGGAGTTCAAGGCCAGCCTGAGCAAGAGCAAGAAGACTCCATCTCTACTAAAAATAGAAAAAATTAGTTGGGCGTGGTGGGAGCCTGTAGTCCCAGCTACTCAAGGACTGAGGCAGGAGGATCCCTTGAGCCCAGGAGTTTAAGGTCTCAGTGATTTACGATGATGCCTCTACCCTCAACCCAGGGGTGACAGTGAGACTCTGTCTCAAAAAAATGAAAAAACAAAAACAAACAAATAAAAAACCCCAAAAATGTTTCTGTCCACTGAAAGATGCTGGAAAAAATTACCAACTCAATAGCAATGAGGAAAATCTCTTACAAAAACGGAAATAGAGCATTTTATATGGTTGACTCTAGATCTGGGGCAGAAAATGTACAAAATGAGTCTAGTTGACCTTGTCATATCAGATAGCAAGGATGCTATCAAAAGATCCCTCAGATTCTGTCAAAAGAACTCAGAAGCCAACTTAAAGAGATTCCCATGGGCCAAAGATAGGACAATTTGAACATCAAAAAGGATAATAACTGCAATTATTGAAAAATATCAAATATATGTAAATCTTAGAGTTCATAATTATACTTAAATGTTTTTAAGTTGGTTGCTATTGGAGGATGCTAGTGATTCATTATTCATTATTTTGAACACTTGTGGACAAAGGGAAAGAATCCAGCATTTATCTTGTCATTTCTGTACAAGCTGTTGGGAAACCAGTAACTGATGACGGGACATTTCCTTTTTTTTTTTTTTTTTTTGAGACAGAGTCTCACTCTGTTGCCCAGGCTAGAGTGCCGTGGGGTTAGGCTATGAGGTTGCTGTGAGCTAGGCTGACGCCACAGCACTCTAGCTCAGGCAACAGAGTGAGACTCTGTCTTAAAAAAAAGATTGTTTTTAGTTTAAAAATTTAAGATTAAAACATGTCAGTTATATGCTTCATTTTTCCCTTTTGGGAACGTCTTGGACCATGAGGATGAGGGAGGGCTATGATAGAAGTATAATTCATTGGCTAAAGAAAACCCAAAATGGCAAAGTAAGAAATCCAAATGACTGATAAATGTACAAGAACATCATTGATAGGAAAGCACACCAAATACACATCATGGGAGTAGCAGAAGGAGAGGAGAGAAAGGAAGAGAAAAAATACTTGAAGAAATAATGGTTGCAAACTTCCTCACGTTATTTAAAAAAACAACAACCTATATTTACAGGAAGCTCAGTAAAGTTCAAGTAGGATAAACAAATAGAGACCCATAAACAGATACATCATAGTAAAAATGCTCAAAGTCAAAGACAAGGAGAAAATAACCAGTTTCATATTGATTTTTTTATATTCTGCCATCATTTTCAAAATAAAATTCAGATCATACTTTTAAATAGTAAATTTCCTTTATGTTTTAAATCAGAAACAGAATTACTAGTAAGTATATTTTACTATATACTTGCTATATATTTGCTAGAACTTGATAGAGATATATAAAGATAGTAACATAAAGTTGTGGAGACTACATAGCACTTTAGAAAAGCTTTACCATAAAATAAAAGCTGAAAACCAGGATATAAATTCGCATCTAAATAAAAATATCTGAGTGCACTGACATAGATAAAGCAGAGGGTGAAAACAAAAAGTGCAGTTGATTGACATGGCTGGACACTGGAATATTTCTTTCTTGTTTAACTTACTCATACACCTTTCCTCCTGGCTGTGATGGCCTATGACCGCTTTGTCGCTGTGTGCCACCCCTTACATTACATGACAAAGATGACCCATCAGTTCTGTGCCCTGCTGGTCGCTGGATCATGGGGCGTGGCCAGCCTGAATGCTCTGTTGCACACCCTGCTAATGGCTCGACTCTCATTCTGTGCAGACAACACTATCCCCCACTTCTTCTGTGATGTGACTCCTCTCCTGAAACTCTCCTGCTCGGACATGCACCTCAATGAGATGATGATTCTTATCGCAGCAGGGCCAATAATGATCGCCCCGTTTATTTGCATCCTGGCAAATATGTGGGACACATAAAGCTCAGAGAAGAAAATAAAAATAATTTTCTCAAATGAGTGGCAGAATTAGGGCTTTCCGGAGCTTTGAATAAACCCTCCCCTTCTTGCCCCAACAACAGTCTGATCTTCCCATTAGATGTGCTCATCTCAAGGTGTCTGCTGTGAGGAAGAGTCAACAGCCCTGATACTCAGGAGTCGGCCTGGCACTCACAGCTAGGTCTTGGTGCCCTCTTGATGAACACACAGAATTTCACAGAACATCAGTATCAGATAAGTCCACTCTGTGACTGTGATGGAATAAAATAAAACAAGACTATTCTATAATCATGTCTGAACACAAAACATGAATATTGTCCTAGCCACAAAAATGAACAAACATCCCCCTGCACTGGCTCACATGAGTGACTGCTGGTTCTTTGCCAGTCACAGGTTTGGCCTCAGTCTAGTCTTCCTTCCTTTAGATAAAATACATTAAGATATCCAATCAGAACTACTCCTAATCTGTAACAACTTAGACCGTTCCTAATTCCTCACCAGCCATCACACAAGCCCAGCTCCTTTTTATCACTCTGTTGAGATCCCTCCCTGTTCCCTACTATAATGAGCAACAAATCCAATTTGTGGAGCTACAGGGATGTTCCTAGTGGGGTTTGGCCGGAGGGCATTGACAATTGGGATAGTCAAGTCATTTAATTAAAGGGTCTCTCTTTCCATCTTTAACCTAAAGTGTCTCTATCAATAGTTTTGCTCTCCCAAGGTAGATAGTAGATGTTTCCCTTACAAAAGACAAATGCTAAGTTTCACACACTAGAAAAAACAAACAGGATTTTCTTGGAAAATTAGTTCCCTCCATAATTTTCTTAGGCCATATCTTTATTGAGTAACAAAAAATTTCAGGGCAATCACTTTTCCAAGAGCCGCTTTTATGTCCTTGTTCCTCAGGCTGTAGATGACAGGGTTTAGCATGGGGGTCACTACTGTATACATCACAGCAGCTGCTATATCTTTCTCAGCTGAGTGAGAGGATGAGGGGTTGAAATAGAGAGATATGATGGTGCCATAGAAGAGGAAAACTACAGTCAGGTGGGAGCCACAGGTGGAGAAGGCTTTCCATCTTCCCTTTGTAGATGGGACTCTCAGGACAGCACAAGCCATAAGGACATAGGACGCCAGGATGCAAATAAACGGGGCGATCATTATTGGCCCTGCTGCGATAAGAATCATCATCTCATTGAGGTGCATGTCCGAGCAGGAGAGTTTCAGGAGAGGAGTCACATCACAGAAGAAGTGGGGGATAGTGTTGTCTGCACAGAATGAGAGTCGAGCCATTAGCAGGGTGTGCAACAGAGCATTCAGGCTGGCCACGCCCCATGATCCAGCGACCAGCAGGGCACAGAACTGATGGGTCATCTTTGTCATGTAATGTAAGGGGTGGCACACAGCGACAAAGCGGTCATAGGCCATCACAGCCAGGAGGAAATTGTCCATGTCGGCAAACACACAGAGAAAATATATCTGTGTGAGGCAGCCAGAGAAGGAGATGGTCTGGCTCCCAAGCACGTGATTGGCCAGCATCTTGGGAGTGGTGGTGGAGGAGAAGCAGATGTCCACGAAGGAGAGGTTGCCAAGGAAGAAGTACATGGGGGTGTGCAGGCGGGAGTCGGTGCTGAATGCCAGGATGAGCAGCAGGTTTCCCAGGACCGTGGCCAGGTACATGCTCAGGAAGAACAGGAAGAGGAGCTGCTGCTGCTGGGGCTGCCTGGAGAGTCCCAGGAGGAGGAACTCAGAGACACTCGACTGGTTTGTGCCTCTCATGAGCCTAGGATCCTGGGCCCGGAGGCGGACAAAGAAGGTTAAATGCAAACACTTGGGAAATGATGGTGAATTTTGCTCTCAGGTGGTGATAATAATATTGTTGCTGCTGCTACTTTCTGGGCTTAGTTTACAGAGCACTTTACAGAAGTCAGAGCCAGCCTTCTTGAATGAGCTCCCCGAGTCCAGCTTATAAAATTGAAGTGGAAATGACCCACAGGTATGGGCAGAAACTCATCCAATTTGTGTTCCCCACAGTTCTGGATCTCATAAACAGATAAGACAGGTACTGATCATTACTGGGTGATTAGGAGGAATTGCTGAGGATCTCAGGATGGTTTCTGTGGCTCCACGTAAAAGAGAGGGAGCAGTGTCCCTCTGAGTGTCCCCTGACAAGCAGTTATTGACACAGTGCCGCTGATCTGACTCTTACCCAGAAAGAATGGCAGTCCTCACTGTCACCTTGCTTCACTTTTTCAGACCTGGCCAGAGGTTATTGGTTGAGGGAGAGGGATTCATCACTGGGGTTTTCAGGCTAGGTCTGCATGAATGAGAAGCTGGAACGCACAGACTCAGCACTTGGTGCAGGAAAGATGTTTGGAAGAATCACAGGGCCAGCTTTATACTGCAGGCTCCATGGCCACTAGGGCTGTATTCCCTGAGAGCCTCACTGGAGACAAGCAGAGAGTAATTGTTCCTTCTCTTCCTTGTGCTCTTTTGGGTCCAGTTCTGATAATGAAGACCTGTCATCTGAGTTGTGTAATTCCTGCTTCAGTACTTGGCCACCTTGACAATGGTACAATCTTGGGGATAACCACTAGCAACACCCCTTCTGTTAGAGAAAACTCCCAATGCTGTATTTTATGCCCCACCCAATCTGGGATGGTGTCCTTGTTGGGAAACGTGTGATGCCATGTGGGGATTAAGATAATAACCTTTGGGTTTTCTCGGATCTGTCTCAATTCCCAGAGCCACCATTACCAGTTGTATGACCTTGGAAATCTACCAAGCTCTGCTGAATCACAAAATTTCATCATCTATAGAGTGGAGAAATAATATTCACTTTGTTAAGTTGTGGTGATGGTGATTAAATGAGATCATTTATGTCAAATACCTCATGTCTCCTAATCTCATCAATGCACTGAGCTAGGACCATGTCCACCAGGTGAGGCTAAAGGTATTAAATTATGTTTACATCCCTCACTCTCTGCTCAATCATCTGTACTCTGGATAAATGTCATTTGGAGAGAGTGTCATATTCTTTTTTTTTTTTTTTTTTTGAGACAGGGTCCTGCTCTGTCACCTTGGCTAGAGTGCCATGGCATCAGCCTAGCTCATAGCCTAGCTCAAACTCCTGGGCTCAAGCGATCCTTCTGCCTCAGCCTCCCAAGTAGCTGGGACTGTAGGCATGCGCCACCATGCCCGGCTAATTTTTTCTATATATATTTTTAGTTGTCCAGCTAATTTCTTTCTATTTTTTAGTAGAGATGGGGTCTCACTCTTTCTCAGGCTGGTTTCGAACTCCTGACCTCAAACGATCTACCCGCCTCGGCCTCCCAGAGTGCTAGGATTACAGGCGTGAGCCACCGCGCCCGGCCTCATAATCTTATCTTCATATGTCAATAGTTGTTTTTACAAGGGGCCAAATGACAAGTCTTTTCTTCTACATTTTGATTTTGCAGTGAAAGAGATAGAAATATAATAGAAACCATTGCTGAGTCCATTTATAAATTGGTAGAACATGGACTCCAGTGAGGAAAGGGAATTCCTGAGTCCAGTATGTATCACTCTTCAGGAATTTTCCTTGATAGTTGTCCTAAAGGCAAGATCTGGCTTTATGGTGCCTATAAAGCACTTGATCTCATGCATTGGAAAGTTTGCTTTCCTGGGTTGATAAAATTAAAGAGTTACTCGCAAAAATTGTGAACTCTGTGTCAGAGGTGGCAGTTGAATCCCTGAAACAAATGCCCTCTTGAAACCAGAGTGTCCATCTAACTAATCTTCCATTTTGAATTAT